>NC_080190.1:167420711-167721672 GCF_030028045.1 Hippopotamus amphibius kiboko
AACCCTTTCATTTGTTTTACGAGGCCCATTTTTCCCCCTTGAATCTCTCCTCTTAAGAATGAAAATCTGACAAATAACTCTTACCTTCCATTCCATTTTTTTCCCCAGAGCTCACGACTATTCTAAAGTTTGAGACATCCTCCTTAATGTTTTTTTAGGTTTTATATATACATTTACTCATAACAATAGCTTAAGTTACATAAATAGTATCACACTGTTTTATCCTTCTGTTACTTTTTTCACTTAAAACAGTTTAAGCTCTATTTATACCACTATTCATCCATTTTAGCTGATATGATTTCAATGTATGAAAATAACATAGGTTATTTATTCACTACATTTCTGCATGAGTTGGCAAACGTTTTCTGTAAAGGGCCAGTTAGAAAATATCTTAAGCCTTGCAGGACACATATGGTCCCTACTGCATATTATTTTTAAAAAAAAGAATCCTTTAAATATGTTGTGTCAGGGTCTCCAAGATCACCTTCTAGTTCAATGACTCACAGAATTCAGAAAAGTGGTCATGCTGATAGATACAATTTATAGCAAAAAAGATACAGTTTAAACTCAGCAAATGTAAAAGGTACATAGGGAAGCGTCCAGGAGACCAAGCACAAGCTTCCAGGTGTCCTCTCTAGAGAAGGTGCATGGACAGCATTTAATTCTCTAGAAATGATGTGGGACAGCAGCTGTAGACTCTTGTCAACCAGAGAAACTCACCTCAGACTTCATGCCCAGGGCTTTCCTCAGAGGGTCAGGTCTCACAGGCATGGAGCACCCACGTGGCTGACCTTAGTTATTCAGTTTCCAGCCCCTCCAGAGATCAAACTGATCCTGCGTACTGCGTACTGTGAGGCCGCCACCAGAAACCACTGTTAGCATAAACTATCTGATGTAGCTCCAGGCCCCAGGAAAACACAGGCACTCACAGGAGGCAGGATATTCCAAGAGCTTAGAGGTTATCTCCCTGGAAGTTGGTCAAGGGGCAGACGTATCTTTGGAATGTGAGGGATTTAAGCCGGACTTGCTAAGTCCTTCACGGCACACCTGTAAAACCATTCTTAGCTTTATGGGCTGTAGACTGCATTTGATTGGAGACTCTAGTACTAGGGTCATGTAAGTTACTTTTTTTTCCCGTTACTTCAAACATCGCTGTAAGAAACCTCCCTGTGGATGTCTTAGTGTATAAATATACAACATATTGTGGGAATAATGACATAGGTAACTTCTTTCAGAAATAAAAACATGAAGTTAGAAATAAGGGACTCTTGAAAATCAATCTATAATGCTTATCACTAGGACTTAAAAATTACGTATTTAGATGTAGGACTATAAATTCTCAGCCTTTCTTAATGAGGAAACTGAATTTACAACTAGTGAACTAAATACAAAATCTGTTAGATACTAATAGATTAAAGCAAAGGTCTCAAAGAGATTTTAAATTTGAGTATATGTTTTTTATCACAAGCAACATGTTGCTCTGTTGTGTTTTTCTGCTATTACATATGAAGGAGCTTTTTTTGTCAAGTTAATTTATGCACACATTTTCTCTTAATCTAAACTGTAACCTTCGTCTGAATGACTGTCAAAGTTATGCAATGTCTTACGTAACTGTGGAAAGCCAAAGCATGACCAATGTAGGAGGACACTGGTAGTTCACAAACTGTATTTATTGTTAATATCTTCAAAGATAGCTGAATTTAAAACAAAATATTACTTTTTTCCTATCAAGAGCTAAAACTTTTCTTTTTTTAAACAATGAACACATCAACGTGATTTTCCAGATTTTGGAAAAAGCAATTCTATCTTCTATCTCCCTACTACAAACGTCTATAACAAGCTTCCAGTGTTCAATAATTTCTAAACCTAAGCATGACACAGAACTTGAGTGTTGTAAAAAGACTTAAATGCGGAACTGTTGTTATAAGCAATGTGTAATTTCAGTTTTACTAAAGTAATGAAAAAAAGGATGTTTTTTCAAGATCTTTGCCAATTGTTCATATTACGTGATTGGGTATGAGACGGTATCCAACTGTACTTGCATCTCCTTGGCTACTTAGAGAATTCAAACATTTTCGTGTTGATTCTTTTGGTCTTTTTATATTATTTTTTCCCTTTAATTTATCCTTTATATAATCTGGACACTTCCTTTGTCACTTCCTGGTAGATACACTGCAAGTACACTACAAGTCTGTGGCTTGCCTTTTCATATTTAGTGTCTTCTGTCATATCTAAGTTTCTAAATTTAATAGTCAGATGCATCTTTTTTATGGTCACTTCTTTTGTGTCACATTCAACTGCTTCCTTACACTGGGTCATAATATTTTTCTGTATGTCTTTCTAAAGTATTTTAAGATAGTTCTCAATCCACCAAGTTTCTTTTTGTATATGATGTGAGAAAGATACATGATTTACTTTTTTCCCACATGGAAATGCAATTGTCCTAATGCCATGTATTAAAAACTCCTTCATTTCCCCACATTCTGTTATATCAAATTCTCATGTATCTGTGTCTGGACCTTTATTCTATACCATAGATCTATATACATCTCATCCTTGCACCACTAGGGCTGTTGTATCACTGTAAAATTTTTTTTTTTTCTCGGCCGCGCAGCAAGATTTTAGTTTCCCCAACCAGGGATGGAGCCCGCGCCACCTGCTGTAGAAACTTGGAGTCTTAACCACTGGTCGGCCAGGGAAGTCCCAGTATAACTTTATATAAGTCCTGTTGTCTTGCCTACAAGGTACATGCTCCTCCCCAGGTTTGATTCCTTCTTAAAAAGTCGTCTTGGCTCTTTGTCTTTCTGTATTAATTTGTTAGGTTTAT
Organism: Hippopotamus amphibius kiboko; assembly: GCF_030028045.1. Lineage (NCBI taxonomy): Eukaryota > Metazoa > Chordata > Mammalia > Artiodactyla > Hippopotamidae > Hippopotamus > Hippopotamus amphibius. Next base: position 167,423,539 of record NC_080190.1, read on the forward strand.
CGAATTTCATGAAAAATTTTGTTGAGAATTTGTTTGGAACTTTGGTGAATTTATAGATTACTTTGGCAAGAACTGATACTTTAATATATTAGCTTTTCCCATCCTCAAACATGGAATATTGCTCCATTTATTTTGGTCTGCTTTTATAAAATTCTCACGTTTTTTACTAGGTGTGTTACTAGGTGCCTTGTAGTTTTCATTATGAATGAACCTCTTTTAAAATATTACACTTTTAAATAGACTGTTTTGAGTGGAAAGAAGCACTACTTACTCTTGCGTATTGGTCTTATATCCCCAAACCCTCAACTTTCATATTAGTTATAATACTTCATAATTTCCCTTGAACTTTCAAATAATTTTCTCGCCCACTAATAGTAACTGATTCTTATTTTCCAATCCATATGCCTATTTCTTCTTTTAATCTTACTGCACTGGCCAAGATGCACAATAGCCATCCTTGTCCTATTGTTGACTTTAAAGGAACATGTCTAAAGTTATACCATTAACTTATCATGTTAACCATGGATTTTTAGTAAGTAATCATTTATCATACTAAGGAAGCTTCTGTCTATTCATAATCTACCAAGCAGATGTTTCACTTGGTTGATTTTTAAAACGAGTGTTGCGTTTTGTTGTTTCCTCCTGCATTCACTAAGGTGATAATATGGCTTTTCTCTCTAATCTACTAACGTGGCGTATCACATGAAAAGATTTTCCAATGTATACCATTCTCCCATTTTGGCAATAAATTTTACTTTGTCACAATGAGTGTATTTTAACTGGTGAATTTGAAATGCTAATATTCAGGCTAGTTTGGCCATGTTCATAAGAGAGACTGGACTACAGTATTTTTCCTCTCACATATCCCATTTGACTTCAGTATTACAGTTGAGCTTCCCCCATCATTTCTCCTTTTTAAAAATTCTCTACTACAGTATGTATGTATTTACTTATTTATGGCTGCGTTGGGTCTTCGTTGCTGCACATGGCTTTCTCTAGTTGTGGTGAACGGTGGCTACTCTTCTTTGCGGTGCTCAGGCTTCTCATTGCAGTGGCTTCTCTTGTTGTGAAGCATGGGCTCCAGGCGCACAGGCTTCAGTAGTTGCAGCATACGGACTCAGCAGTTGTGGCTCGTGGGCTCTAGAGCACAGGCTCAGTAGCTGTGGTGCATGTTCTTAGTTGCTCTGCAGCATGTGGGAATCTTCCTAGACCAGGGCTCGAACCCGTGTCCCCTGCACTGGCAGGCAGATTCTTAACCACTGTGACACCAGGGAAGTCCTAAAGATTGTTGAACAGACATCATAAGCCATTCAGATCTGGTGGGTTACTTGGGAGCAGATTTTTAAAAACAGATTACATTTAGTGTTATTTTATATACACACAATGATCCACACTTAAAAGATCGCTATAATTTCAAATTTATCCACATAAATTCACAATAGTTTTGTATTAAAAAATCTCAGCTATGTCCTTATTCATATCTTCTTTTATGATACCAAGTTGTCTTTTTTACTGAAAAAGAATTTGCCAGGGTAGTGATGACCTCTACCTGATCCTATCACCACAGATTAGCTTAAAACCTTTTTACTTTTATGCTTTTATGTGCTTTAACAGTTGCCTGCCCCAAATCATTAAGATATTCTTGTTTTATTTCTCCTTTCACATTTAGACTATATTCCATATGGAATTGATTCTTCTGTCTTGTGTGAGCAAGGGGCCTAGATAATTATTTTCCCCTGTATGGATATCTAACTCCGCACTACTTATTGAAGAGACCTTTTTTTTTCTTTCTTTTTTAAAAAAATATTTATTTATTTAGGCTGCACCGGGTCTTTGTTGCGGCACGCATGCGGGATCTAGTTCCCTGACTAGGGATCAAACGCAGGCCCTCTGCATTGGGAGTGTGGAGTCTTACCCACTGGACCACTGAAAAGACCATCTTTCCATCCATTGCAATGGTGTCTCTTGGTGATAAATCAGATGATCTATATTTGTGGATTTATGCCTAGGCTTTCTGTTACATTCATCTATTTATCTATCCTTACGTCAACCAACTTTACAGTCATAATTATAACTATAGCTTTATAACAGGTCTTAATATCTGTTGGTGAAAGATTTTCAGTTTTGTTTTTCACCTTGGATAGTCTCGGTCCTTTGCATTTCTGTCAACTGGTTGATTTTTCAACATACTGTTGGGATTTTGATAAGTGTGAAGTTAGGTAACAATTCATAATTTGTTTTTATCTTTTCAAATTTCTCTCAATATTATGATTTTCTTTCAAAAATTTATTTTTAGACATTTGATATTTTATGCTAGGGTAAATTGTATCATTTTAACAATTTCTATTTCTATTTGTTTCTCACAGAAATACAATTGGTCTTTGTATACTGACTGCATATCTACTGACGTTGATAAATTATTTTGTTCATAGATTCCTTTGAATTTTCTATGCACAAAAGCAGTTGTCTATAAAGTGTTATTTGCTCCTTTCAAAACCTATGCCATTATTTCAGGCCTCATTTCACTGGCTAGGATCTCAAATATAATGTTAAACACTAGTGGTTATTATTGTTATTAGACTTCAATGAATCAAACTTTTGGCTTTGATTTTCTCTGTTGTATGTTATTTATTTCACTGACTTTAAATCTTTTATTTTTCATTGCTCTCCTTTTTCTAGCTTTCTGAAAATATGAGTTTAGGTAATTAATTTTCAGCCTTACTTTTCTAATATACATGCTTAATGCTATAAACTTCCCTACATACACTGCTTTAGCTGAAACAACTTTTGCTATCTTTGTTACTATTCACTTCAAAATATTTTAAAATGTTTCATTTTTGACCCAGAGACTGTTTTGAAATGTATTACATAATTTCCAAGTAGTTGGGGGTTTCTTTAGCCTTATTTTTGTTACTAGTTTCTAGCCTAATTCCAGTGTTAGGGAATACAGAATGAAGGCTTTTGATCTTTCACACTTTGTAGAGGTCTGCATTATGACTCAGCATAGGGTCAACTTTGGTAGATGATTCATGTTTACTTGAAGAAAGTGAATTATGCATTTTTTGATCAAGTGTTCAACATACATAAATTAGCTGAAGTTTAGTGATGGTATTGTTCCGATCATCTGTATTCTGATTTTTTTTTTCTTTCGGTCTGAATAGTCAATCAGCTGTTGCATAAGCTGAGTAAAAGTTTCTAACTATAGTTAGGGATTTACTTATTTCCCCTCTTGTGTCATTTTTGCTTTTTTTATTTTACATTTGTCCTAGGAATATACACATTTAGGATTGTGTGATTTGTGTGGATCATTTCCTTTACCATTATAAAATGTCCTTTTTATCTCTAGAGATGCATCCTGTGTGAAATACCTTTGCCTGATAAGACTAGTCACACTGCTTCCATTTGGTTGTTTTATGTGATCTTATAGTTGTGTCTCTTGTAGGAAGTGTGCAGTGGGATACTGATTCAGCTGGTAGTTTTTCAACTTCAATTCAAGTAATGAATCACTTTAAGTGTTTGGGTTTCTATTTTGCAATTTAAAAATCTGACCTGTTTTAGGTTCCCTTTTCTAATCCTGCCTTCTTATACTTTACCCTCTATTAATTGTTAGATACACATTCTATTGTTCTTTTACTGTTCAACTCAGAGATTGTAACACGCCTCCTTGACTTTACAGTCTAATAACAGTATTAATTTCACCACTTACCAATTGCTAGAACCTGAGAGCACTAACTCCATTTACTCTCCTTGTCTTTTGTTATTATGATGCATTTTAATTCTACAGATATTTTAAATCCCCCAGTTTTTGGTTACATTTATATTTACACATTTACCATTTCCATTGCTTTTCATTTATTCCCTCATTTCTGGATTTCATCTGGGACCACTCCGCTTCTGCCTGAAGAATATCCTTCAACATTTCCTCCAGTGTATGCTTACTGGTAACAAATTCTTATTTTTCCTGGAAAGTCTTTATTTTGCCATCATATTTGGAGCGTATCTTGCCCTTGCCCCTTCTTTCTTATCTGGAATGTGAGCACTGCCGCAGCCATCCCTTCACGGGGACAGAAGCCACGCACAAAAGATAGTGGGTCATTAGGAACAGAAAAGGCCTGGGGCCCCACTGACTTTGTGCAGCTACTATACTAGACACCTGGACAGCCTATATGTTAAAGAAAAGTAAACCCTAACAGTTTAAGCACTGTTCTTACTTGGGTTCTGTTACAAGACAAACATCATTCCTGATACAATGTCTTTGATCACTTCTGGAAGCCTCTTAGCCACTTATCTCTTCCAATATAGCTGTTAAGATACCTGTAATTTACATTTAAATACTCCAGCATCTGCGGCACGTATTACTCATGTGAAATTGTCATGCAGATCCTGCCAGCATTCTGATCAAGAAAGTACAGTCCAGGGTGATCAGCTCACACACTAATTAGAAAACCCATAATCCAGAGGAAACTTTCCTAGGTACTGCTGTCTGTCCCTTGACCAACATACAATACTTTGCTAATTTACATACTAAATGTCAGAAATTTTTATTGGTGAAATTAGTGGCCTGTTAACTAGAATGATGAACTTCAAAAATCAGCCCCTGATGGTTAAAAGGTTTTCAAGATTATATGGATTGGCTAAAAGTGGAGTTGTACACCCACCCTGCAAAAACAGGTCAAAGAATCCAGCTTGGTCTGTAGCCCTTACATTTTGGGAAGATGCCCTAATATAATCTCCTGAAAGGTCCTCTGTCCAGCCATGAACACAGGTTTTGTTAAGAGTAACAGAATTCTGCTTCTTGAAGAGACCTTTCAGGCAAGGTGGTGATTAGAGCATCTCAAAGGGCAGAGAACAACTTCCTTAAGCCTGCAGAACAGGCAGTAAGAACTTTTTTCTTTCTTTTTTCTTTTTTGTTGTTGTTTTGCTTAGTTAATATCTGTGCTGGTGACAGAAGTTGGTAAGAAACTGTCTTCATTATCACCTGGCTGTTAGGGGGTGATCTGGGGGCAGGAGTGTGTGCTTGGGGTGGATGGGCGTTCAGTGGGTACCATCATCTACCAACGGTTGTACGTGAATACACTGGCTTAGGTCAGTTCACAACTGCCTCACCCCCCATTCTATTTTCTCCTAAAAACTTAAAACTCCTGAAATATACATGTACATAAGATTTTCCTTGTGTGCATCTTTCATTTTTTTCCATCTCTTTTACGCTGTATTCTAGCTTATTCCTGTCATTTCAAAAATTATCAAGTGTGTCTGATATATACAATAGTAAATTTCTTCCCAATGACATTAGAAGAGGCCCCCAAGAAGGCAGAAATCTGTTCTATTCATTGCTTTACCACCAGCACCTCATTGTGCCTAGCACATTAAGGAGGTGCTCACAATAATTTTTAAGCTAAGCTTGGATACTGTGAGAGCAAGACTATAACGGACACTTGAATTCTTTCTCATGGAAATCTTCTTTTCCCTCTGCCTAGTCTTAGGTTCAGAAGCTGCTTTGTAGCCCCCAGGCTGCTGTGTACAGCTCTATGCCCCCTTTCCTGAGGCTGCAGTACCTTCTAGGGTCTCAGCTTCCTGCAGAGGTCTCAGTCCCACCTTCCCTGAATTGCCAGCTCACGTCTCGCTGTTGAAGTCCAAGAGTTCACTGGTGAGGCTCTTAGCCAAGATGATAATCCTGCAGGTCAGAGCGGCTTTCAGTTCCTCTGTTTACTACTCTTCGCTTTCGCAGTTGGGATTTCCTTTCTTTTCTTTTGCAGTCGGCTGCTTGTATAGGTTATGCTTTGACATCTCTCTGAATTTGGGGCTATGGGATGGTGGAGGTAGCAAGATTTATGTTAGTTCAGTTGCCATGCCACCAAGATTCCTGGAAACAAACTATGTGAGAGGGTAAAACAATAAACCATCTCAAGCCACTGTTCCACAGTTTTCTATTACACTGTTGTAAAATCCAATCACTAACTGATGCACTTTGAAAAGCAGAACAAACGAAGAAAACACAAACTGAGAGTTGGAAGAAAATGTTCATTTAGTACAAAGGTATGAAGGTAGAAAACCAGGAAGAATAGAGAAAGGAGAACTTACAAGTGGGGGATTCTGAGGGTTCCTTTGAAACATGGAAACTGGAAAGTGATTTGGACAAAACTTTCATAGGCAACAAAGGTTCATATACCATAACCACTAAATTGAAAAGTATCTAATAACCAGGCAATTTTATTTGTATCAGTAGTACTAAGATTAATTCTACACTTCCACCTTTTCTAAGGAAAATGTATTCAATGAAGACCTAGTTGGTGTTAATGTTTTCAGTGTGTGTCTCAAGTTGTCAAAAATTAACTGTAAGAGAGTAGGATGAAGTTGATAGAGACCTCCATTTTTGTGTTGAGAAAATATTAACCTTTAACTGTGCAACTTAATTCTTGGGTATGTGTTTGCTGTTTGATCTTTGTTTACTCTTCCCTGAAACATCAGCATGACGGTTACTTGGTCACCACTTAACATTTCAGTTCTGTTTTTCAACATGTAACCAAGGGTACAAATAATTTAAACACTTTTAACAGTAAATAACTGTGTATATGGTAAAATAAGTTGGCTTTTTTCAAATTTAAAGGGCATAGTATCAACTGAAACTAACCACTTAAATAATTGAGTGTCTTCTATTAAGCAGACACAGTGCTGGTATTACATGAATACTACCTCCTATTAATCATTCTAAGAACTTTAGAAAAGACTTGTGAAACAGAGCACTACCAGAGGACTAACTCTAACCCTTCATACCCTGTAGTCTCTTTTTCTTACTGGTACAACACGTAACATGAAGTAGGCCCACTTTGTAGAGTTAGAGAGAGAAAACAATTTGATCATGTCATATGGCCAGAAAGTAGCAGGTGCTGTAACATGAACCCAGGGCCTTGATTCCAAGATCAGCTCTTTTATACTGCCATTATGATGCCTTTATCCAATTTTCTTCACCTGACATTCATTTCTGTACTTTAATTTTTTTATAAGGAAAACACTGTAAAGAAGCAAAGTAAAAAACTGACTTAATCCTTGGGAGTACAGTGGCAATTAAACAGATTTTTTTTTTCTTAAAGTGTTTTGAGAACATGCCCAGGATTTTTGAGGACATTTCTACTGGACACCTTTGCTCCAAGATTATCTTCCATTGAGAGAGGGAGGGGACCCTATTTAAAAACAAGAATGAAAGTTTATTCTTTCAACAAAATTTGTCATGTCGGACAATGAATTTACGAAGACAAACTTGTTTCTGTCCTCAAGGGGCTGATAATCTAAGAGGAGAACTACACATGTAGATAAATTAGTGGTAATTTATCACTAGTGATACTAGTGATAGTGCTAAACTAGAAGACATGAGAAGACATATTTATGGCACAAAGAGACGAACCCTCTCTCCCTTTTACCTGGGAGGTCCAAGATCCAGGTAATATTAAGACATCTGAACTGAGTTTTGAAGAGGGCTTAGCTATATGCCAGGTAGTGGTGCTAAGTGATTACCTGAATTATCTAGTTAAATTACCATTACAATTTCGGAGACAACCCCATTTTACAGATGAATCCAGGTGGTTTAACCTAGAACTCAATCTGCTAAATACTGTGAGCTACTGACATACGCAAACGCACAGTAAAACAGATCACTGGATGAAGTCACAAAGATACTGGGACTTATAAAACTGTAATGTTCTCACTTACGTACAAGGCATATGAAGTCAGTATGTTAGCCAAGGGTCACATAATAAAGACAGAGATAATCCTGTCTTCCCTCAAGGGCCTGTCCATTGTATGATCACATTTCCCTGAAAATGTTACTCTCTTCCTGCTTTTCCCTTTAACTCTTCAAACACTCCATTACTGAAAACCACCTCAAACCACATGCCAACTTACCAAAGGTCATTAAATGAGTGCAGCACAAGGACACACAGTTTGATAAGGTTAACCTAAATTTAAAACAAGATATTTACAGTAAATATCAGTGTTTTATAAGCAACGATCTGAAAACATTGAGAAACAAGTAAAACAGGTTTGCCAACTTTTATCAACACTGCTTCTTACATACTTAACCTATTACATACAAAAATAAATACAAAGCATGAATTCAAATCCCAGATATTCACAAAACTTTAGAAAAGTCCTGTACTCTGCTCTACCCAGTAATGGCATTGCTACAACAAGTTTTCTAAGCACTTGGATTAGTTTTCCTAACATCAGCCCTGGGAGTCTTCTACCTGCCCTGTCTGAGCTGCATGGGATCTGTTCAATCCTTTTTTATATATAAGCAAACAGTCCAAACTCTTCATTCTGTTTGTTCAGTTTGAAACAAAAACTTTAAATGCTTGTGTGGAAATAAAAAAAGTTTAAATAACTTCCTTAGGGTCATAATAAAACTATCATTCTTACTATATGTGCAGTTTTTAAAAAATACTTTAAAGGTTCAAGGTGGACAATTATTAAGAGTGGGGGGAAAAAAGACTGGGATTCTAATGTAGATGACTTTGCTCATGGCTAGTGTGCAACTATAATCTATTCTGGTTTAGGGTTAACATACAGATGGAGAGAACAGTTATGTGACATTCTTGGTATCATTGCATTTATTTTAAAGTGAAGACCCAATAATAAACCCTATTGATTCTAGAACTATAACATTATGAAAACTGACAGGAGCCAGAGAGCATCAGCACACTTATCAGTAAGAAAAAGGCAAAGACGTACATTATTTGGTAGCACAGCATACCCTGGTTTGGAAATATATGAGAATTAGAACCACATATTTAATCACACGCTTTAAAAAAATTAGATGTTCCATTCTAGACTGACTGTATATTTGAGGGTAGCTTTCTCCCATGCATTTATTTTAATCTCCACAAATGGCTCAGACCCACAGGCTGCATATATGAACCACTTATGGTACCCAGGGCACATGCTCTGAGGTCAGGGATCTCCATCACTTTAACTGCTCTGTGATTAGAAGCAACTTAACTTTTCTGAGTCCCGGTTTCCTCAACTGTGAAGTTCACTAATAACACTTACCTTAACGGGCTGCTGCAAGGACATTATGAAAGTAGTAAGTACCTGTACCATAAGAGGTGCTCCATACACACGATGGCATTTATGGATACGCAGACAGAAATAATGAAAGATGTATTAAAATGAGTGACAAATTCAAGGAAACACCTAAGGTCTAAGGATTACTAATGCAAAGATGAAGAACTGACAGAACAGACTTTCCTTCTTATATGAGTTTTATGATTTAAAAAAACTGATCAGAATAAATGTCTTAATAAGGAATGAGCAGTAAAAATCATGTAAAAAACAAAAAGAATAAATGTCTTAGAAATCTTTAGGTGACTATGAATAAAATTTGAAATGATGAGAAAATACTCTGTGCATTTCTCAAGATTCCCCCTCCTTCTCAGTATATAAAACACTGGGTCATGTAATCAATGGTATTTCTTAGCTCTGATGAAATATAGTTTTAAAAGATTAAAAGATAATGTATTCAGCATAATTTATAATATTGAGGGTGGAACAAAGCCTAAGACAACAAAACCCAGAAGTTACCAAAGATTACATAATGGTTTGAAATAAAATTTTAAAAAACACATGACAGGCTAGGAGGAAGTATTTGCAACACATATAATATCTCAGAAAGAAAAAAATCCAAAATATATAAAGTACCTAGAAAACAAGAACAAATTAACAAACCAAAAGAAATATGGGCAATGGATATGAACATACAATCAAAAAAATAAAAATGAAAAAGGAAACCAATAAAAATGTGAAAAGATATTAACCTCACTCTTAGACAAAGGAATGAAAATAAAGAGATACTTCTTTGCAAGCCTCAGAGCAGCAACAATGAACATGAATGGTAATGCCCTGCAGCAAGGATGTGAGGAAACAGGCACTCTTACACTGCTAGCGAAAAGTATAAACTGGCACAGACTCCTTGGAGAATAATTTTGCAGTATCTACAAGTATTTTAAAGACATGTTCCTTGACACAGCAATTATACCTTTACAAATGGTCTTATAGAAATAATCACACAAAATATGCATCAAAATATTCTGTATTTTGCAGGACTGCCTACAACCATGAAATACTGGAGCAACCTATGGATCCACCAATAGGGAAAAAAGTACATGATGGTATATTTACATATGGAACTAAAAAAAATATATATGTGATACATAGATATGGAAACCTCTCCAATGTATGAAAAAAAGTACAAGATATGAATATGGTATGATTTCAGGGTATTATAAATCCCACCCATATCACCAAGGTATATGTCTGTGAAAACGTAACAAGAGCTTGGAAGGATCACCACCGTTAATAATTCAGAGGGTAAGAAAAAGGAAGGTCGTGGCATGTGAACGTGAAGAGAATATTTTTACTCTTCATGTTTACTCTAAATACCACAAGAATGAATGACCACACATTTAGAAAGCTCTCTGAAAATGAAGGATTTGCCAGTACCCAGTTCCAAAGCTCTGTTTCTCATTCATACTCATACCTTTACTTGAAAATAACCCAGTATGCTGGTTAATATGGAATCTTTCTTTTGCTGCTGACTACATAACTAATTTTAAACAATGATTGTTAAATATAAAAAGGATACCCAAAAACAAAAATTTTCAGAGATAACCTACAGAATAAGGAAAATTTATGCCAAAATTAATACAACTGTATACCTTCAGTGACCTTTCATACTTTTTCAAAGAAACCCTACAAAAACCCTTATTTTCCTGGGGAATTTGAACTCCTATAAAAGTTGCATGAAGAATGAGTAGCAAAGAAACTTTCTCAAACTACTTTTAAAAAACAAAACAAGGGCTTCCTACGTGGTGCAGTGGTTGGGAATCTGGCTACCAACACAGGGGTCACGGGTTCGAGCCCTGGTCCAGGAAGATCCCACATGCCGTGGAGCAACTAAGCCCGTGAGCCACAACTATTGAGCTCATGTGTTGCAACTACTGAAGCCCACACGCCTAGAGCCCGTGCTCCGCAGCAAGGGAAGCCACTGCAATGAGAAGCCCACGCAGCACAACGAAGAGTAGCCCCCGCTCACCACAACTGAAAGAAAGCCCGCGCGCAGCAAAAAAAGACCCAACACAGCCAATAAAATAAATAAATAAATAAGTAAATTTATATAAAACAAACAGCCCAAACTGTTTTTAAATATTTTCAGACAGTAGGACTAATACTGAACACAGCTTAATAGTCTTTAAAGAATCACTGTGAAATAAGCAAGGAAAAGGTCAGAACTTTTAAGCCAGTTATAATTGCATCTGGGTAGTCCCAAGACAGATAGTTATAGCTGAACAGGTTCTACCGCTAAGATTTTGATTCACGGAACAGTTTTACTCAGCCTCACAGGAATAATGTGTATTAAATTATATAAACACCCTCGGGACTGGTTCTTTTCCATAAAATTAAAGGAGGTTAAGGCTAATATTAATAAATAACCCTAATTCATATACATATAAAAATCCTAGAAGTGAAACTGCTATTGGTTTCATAATGTACTGGTAGCTTTGTGAAGAATTAAAAGCTTAAAAAAACAACCCCCCCCCTTCATTTAAACCCAGAATCTGATACTATCATATCTCTAGTTTTAAAACAAAAAACCTCAATATCAAGCCATTAACAATGAAAAGAGATCACATAATTGCTTGTTATAATTTTGTATAATATCTTGCATGGAATAACATTTTGACCTTTATCAAAAGGTAGAACTGCTTTTTTAAAAAAACTGAAATGAATAGAACCAAAAGATAAACTCTCATGTATCAGATTCCCCATTTTAACTGACATTTCGATTACTGAAGTCTATAGAAGACATTTGTTTGGAAGCATAAAATCCTACTATTGGGAATTGATGAGATGAGAAGGATATAGTGAAACAGGAAGAAGTTAAATAATTCATAGCAAATAATTATGAGGAGAGAACAAATCTTCAAACTTGATAGAAAATAGTTTAATTTCAGAACATATTCAAACATTATCAAAAATCCAACTTTATATTATGTTCTCTATCAATCAATTAAACAAAAAGTGACAATTGGAAAATAAGGGGGGGAAATGGGGACATTAACACTTACCCAGATTCCGTGACATTTAAAACTGACAAGCATGCTCATCAGAAAACAACTTCTTTTACGTTTCTAATAAGTGCGTGGTTTTTAAAAGAAATCAAGGCATGTACTTTCTAAAGGGTGGGAGACAGCTCAGTATAACAATGTTTTACTGTATTAACTAAAACAAGATAAAGCAAAAAAATTTTTTCACTTACCTACAACCCAACTTTCACGTGGAACTTTTTCTACGTGATAAAGTGAGGCAAAGCTGATAGCCTAAATGATCAAAGACTCCATTATATAATCAGAAAGTATGTAATATAAACATACAAACACAGAACTATTAAACAAAAGAAAAAGCAACAAATCAAAAAGCGTTATAAATTAGGAATTTAACCTATAGGCCATGTGGGAACCTAAACCACACAATCTGCTAAATATTTTTCCATATTGTTTTGAATGAACATGTGGAACTCACTGAAATATATGTTTTACATCCAAGTATATAACAGAACAGCTCCCACTTAATAAAAAGAAAATTAAAAAGAAACTAGTTTACTGAATATACAGAATACAATTAGAAAGCCAGCACTCACCTGTTGAAGAACAAGTCTCTCTGCCTTGACTTCACATTTTTATTTACTTGCGAATTTTTCATAACACATAGACATCTTCCAGAGAAGTATCAAACATGAATCCTAATGCTAGATTTAGGCACAGATGCGAGTTTATGGATACTTGCCAAGCTGCTATAATAATATGTACTTCTTAAGTAATTTTGACTTTGTGGTTGTTGTTTGCTTGTTTTGACCTATACAGAATGTGGATGAGTTACCAAAAAATGAAAAGTAAAGCTAATTTTGTGGTGTTGGAAAACAAAGCTACAGAAAATTAATTTTAAGTACAGCATTTTCCATAAGTTCATGAAATATGAAAGTATCATTTAAACCAAACAATATATATCTAGAACTAATTATCAGGTATTAGCTTATCTTTAAATTATTTACAAATGTATGGCACAATGATACTCTGAAAAGAAAAAAGCATGACAAACATTTTAAAAATAATAATAATAGTTATCATTTATCAGGAGCTTAGTATGTGCTAGGAATTATTCTAATACTTTACTGGTATTAACTCATTGATAATATTAACCCATTTAATCTCATAACAATCCTATTAGGTAGGTACTGTTATAATCCCAATTTAGCAGACTAAGGAAACAGAGAGAGTAATAACTCCATCCCCCCCCCCCCCAAAGTAACACACCAGGATATAAGTTCAAGAAGCTGGGCTTCAAAACTCTACCACTAAATTACAGTGATTTCAAAGATTCAAACCATTTCCATTAAATCAGACAAAGTCGGTATCATCTTTATTGCTAAAATAAAAATGAGTTAGATCTACTTTAGACACAAGGGCAATTATTTACCGAACACCTAAAATATGCTGTATATACTATTATGAGGCATTGCAGCTGGCACTAACAACAGCTAGCATGTTAGCGTTTATCAGGACCTAATGTGACAGGCACTGACTAATGAACCACTTTGCAATCATCACAGAGGTCAATCCTAGCAACAATCCTGTGAAGTGGATACCATACCTATTTTGCAGATGAGAAAAGCACCAAGGTGTGAAACAGTGCCTCTCCCTCCTCCAAATCACAAAGCAAAGTGACGGGCAGAGCCCAGATGGCTCCAAATGTCTGACGTCAGAGCTCCTGCTTGTCAGAGCACACTGCAAGGGCTACAAATGTGATGCCACCGGCCAAATAAGACACTCTTTTGCCCCAACCCCAGAGTCTTATGTCATGTTAGAGAGATAATAACACAACTGAAAAGATATGACAGTAATTAAAATTTACAGTAACTACATTAAAAAAAATCAAGCCTCTGTACTATTTTTGCCAAATCCTGTATCAATGTTAATGGCTGATAGTCCAAGTCAGCTGAGGTAAACATCCACCTCCCAGCCAGTCCACGTATTACAGCTGAGTGTAGGATGTTTACATGAACTGAAAACTTGGTTTAAAACAGGACCTACAAAATCCTTTACTGTGTTTACATTGGTCCTTTACCTGAGACTCAAATTTAAATTAAGGTACATATGATGAATTATTATGATATTTTAAAAAGATAACTTCGTAGAGTCTGTTGAAAAAAGAATAGGAGGTACAGTGATTGACACAAATGAGGCAAAAGTCAAATTAAAAGGTATTTTGAGACCAAGTTTAGACTCCAAGGGAAAAGGCAGAAGTGACATTCTTTATGGCAATACAAGCATACATCTTGTAAATGTTCCCGGTCTAAATGTGGCTGATTTTACAGCCTCTTATCTTCCTATCCCTCTCTTCAAAACAACTGAACTTGCATTTAGAGGAACCCGGATGATGGCTGGGACCATGCGTCAATCACCCATTCCTCCCCAGGAAGGAGATTCCTGTTTTGAGTAAAAGACAAAGTTAACAAAACACCTCTGAGGAGCTCAATGCTTAGCTATAGCCTTCCTCCTCCTCATTTTTCTTCCTCCTCCTCATTTTTCTTCCGCCCCCTCCAGCCTCTCCTCATCTCCTCCCCCACAGTCATAATTTGGGTAAGTTCACCTCAGGAACATCTCTCCCACACTCTGATCTTGGTCCACCTTCTACTGGCCCAAGTGTTGCTAAGTTGCCTCTCAGGAATCCCTCGTCTCTCTGCATTCCTCTGATTAAGAAAATATTACCACTGGTACTTCTACAAAGCCTATGCGGCCCGATCAATACATTTGGAAGTAAAATTAAATATAAGAACCATTGCCGGGCTTCCTAGGTGGCGCTGGGGTTAAATATCCGCCTGCCAATGCAGGGGACACAGGTTCGATCCCTGCTCCAGGAAGATCCCACATGCAGCGGAGCAACGAAGCCCGTGCACCGCAACTACTGAGCCTGCGCTTTAGAGCCTGTGAGCCACAACTATTGAGCCCATGTGCTGCAACTACTGAAGCCCACTTGTCTAGAGCCCATGCTCTGCAACAAGAGAAGCCACAGCAATGAGGAGCCCGCGCACCACAACGAAGAGTAGCCCCCACTCAACGCAACTAAAAGAAAGCCCACACACAGCAAAAAAGACCCAACACAGCCAATAAAATAAATAAATTAATTAAAAAAAAAAAAGAATCACTGCCAGCAAACTCTAAAAATCTCTGGAATTTCAGAGGCATTCCAGGACCTTTGGGAACCTCCTATCTCTACCTGGCCTCTTGTCCTCTTCAGGCTACTTTTCCTGAAGTACCAGTTCTCAAGTTAAACACACAGATCTTTTTTTTTTTTCCTCTACAAGTATACTGTTTTTGTGTTTCAAGTATTCCACTGCAATGCTATTTTTTCCTTCTGCTCTTCTTTGCAAATGGATTCAAATAGGTTTTGTGGGCTGGACAACTCATATGATGCTTTCTCTGGGAGAAAAATGGCTCTCAGGTTTCCAACAAACCTTTTTCAAAACAGGTTTTGAATTACTATATGTTTTTAATTTGGGGATTTTATATGTATTTTTCTCAAGTTGCTAATTGGGCATAATACCGAACAGGGAAAAGAACGTTAAGAGAGCTCCGCGGTTCTGAAAGCCTGGACCCAGGACAGCAGCATCGGCAGCACTCGGGGATTCAGGAAAAATATGCACGTTCCCAAGCATCACCCCAGACCTACCGAACGAGAAACTCTTGCAAGGCCCAGCAATCTGTATTTTAGTTAATAATCGCTCCAAGTAATTCTGATACATGCTAATACTTGAAAACCCGTGGATTAAAAATTAAATTGTTTCACCAAATGTGCTGGAAAGCCAGAGCAAAGACAGCAGTGAACGTAAGTAAAATTGTTAGAAAGCTTGTCATATGCTACAGATTAGGGGGCGGCGGCGGTGGGGGGGGTGGGTCGTCAATGTCAAAACACCCAACACATGTCCACCCATAATGAACCAAGCTGGGGAAACTGTGGCAGAGATAGTCTGAAACAGCATAATTTTGAAAAGTATCAGGCTGATACTCAAACTTGAAATTTTTTTTTCCCTCAACACACACAGCACAATGAATAAAATTTTAACCAGAGGAACGGAAGGAGCCACAGTCAGAGCATGCTGGGATCCAAAGCTCGCCCTCCACTTCTGGGTCACTCCACGCCTCTGGCTCCACGGAAAAGGGACTCAGGCAACGAGCACAATGAGGACCTGTCCAACAATGTGATTTTAACCAAGAATACTTGTACACGAGCACATCTAATTGGAAATGGACTTGAAGACAATTTTGTAGTTTACTTAAAAAAGTAACCCATAAGGGATCACATGGCAAATGCTACGGAAAAAATCTGTCATTTTCAGAATGGTATTCAGGAACTAAAAATGTTTTACTTTTAATATTAACCAAATCAAAGAATCTCCTTAGCAAAGAATTTCTGAGCTTTCTAAGACCTGTCAATAAAGACCACGTACTTCTTCCTCGATATCAAGTTAAAGGATGGGGAAGCAAGCTGTTACAGGTTTATGGCAAATAATACTGCTCTAACATTTTAAAGCATTTGTTCTATACAGTCAATTGCTAAAGTTGCAGGTCATTGGGAAGTTTGTGGTTCTTCCAAATTAAAACATAAAGAAGTCATCTGCAAATGACTAAAAGGTTGTACTCAAGTACACTGAAGCAAGGGCATTGAGAATTAAAGCTGACACGATCTCTGATTCACCTCATTAGGGCAGAATACCATGGAACAAATGTTACGTAACACACTGTACATTAATCCTGAGCATCCAGGGAAGAGTGGAGGGCTGGGCAGAGTGTAACAGCTTTGTGCAGGACACCCACCCTTCTTTTAGCATAGATCTGGGCTATCATTTTAAAACGTCTTTCAAATTCAGCTAGGCAAATTATTAAACTAGGCAGTTTCTATCATCTGACTGAATTTCAAAGCTACGTAACAAAATTTTTTCATATGAAACAATGTCACCTCGTCTAACAAAATAACTCTATTACCAGAGGACTCTTTCTGCCTTTCCAGGGAACACTCCTTGGGCACTTAGAGCAAACGACTCTATCCATTTGCTGCTCTCTGGAATCCGAGGCCTCCAATGTGCTAAATCAGAGGGTCAACTCTTCATAAACGTGCTTTATTAAGAGTGGAGTAGGAAGGGATACTCACTGCATGCTAATCATCAAGCCTGAAAATGATACTTCACGTTGCAAAGCTACCTGTGTCTGAAGCGACTACCTACCTTTCCCTCCCTCCACTACGGCCACGTAAACTAGCACTCCATCAAAGGAACATTTAAGAATCAGTGCTGCAGCATGAATGCATCTGGGCAGCTACATTATGACCCAAACTATCATTTGCTCATCGGTATAAAAGATAAAAGGGAGTAGTAAACACTGCTCCAACAAAACAAAATCGTCAGTGGAGCCCTACACACACAAGGTGCTCTACTTGATGCTAACGGCAGGAAAACAGATAATTATAAAGATATAATGTCCTCGCCCTCAGAAAGCTTATGATCTGTTCAAGGAAGGTATGTATGTAAAAAATTAGCAAGAACTTTACCTTTTGGTTTAATTATGCACTGAACCTAACACAGTAAGATATTTAGCAGTTTAATATTAATACATGATAAAATACCACAGCTTTATTGAAGAGAAAGATTTCAATAAAACAGAAATGTTTCCCAGTGTCTAAAAACAGAGATAAGAAAACAAATTTTCAAAACTCAGAAAAAAAAGCTGTTATAAAATTATACATTAGCAATAGTCTGCACTTAACATCACCTGTGAGAAAAGTCCTCTATTGTTCAGCTCTGTGGGGAAACACAAAAAATAGATACAGTGCACCTGCTCACAAGGCATCAACATTCTAATGAGGGAGAGAAAAGGCAAGTGATAACCTGAAAATACTCAGGAAAATATATTCAATATACTAAGACGAATATGACCAATGGTGAATGTTGTAAACAGGCTCAGTGGTTTGAAGTCCTGCAAGTTTTTAGAGGACAGTTCTGACTAGGAGCTGTGACATCATTCAGGGTGGAGAACAGGAAGTTGGGGGGGGCAGGGGGGGTTGAGAGGCAAGAGACAAAGTTTATACACACATCTCCTCACTACAGAGAAAACTGAAATTTCTAGGCTGTATACTGCTGGGCGGCTGGGTGGGGTGGTGCTTATAAATTCACTCTCAGGAACCTCTACAGAATTTCTAAAGGAGGAAATCAGCCTTCTGAACTGCTGGGAGGTTAAACTCTAGCCTACTTGGAAAGGTAATAAAGAATGAAAGTTCACTGACAGGGCAAAAACAGAAATAAGAACCTATAGTGGAAAAAAAATGTTTTTAACTAAATTCTCTAAGGCCCAGCAGCAGCATCTTAAGTCTGGGAAGCTCAGATGGCATCTGCTACAGGATATCCTGTTCTTAGGACACATCCCACACTAAACTCTATCATAAAACATGCATTCTCACAAAGAGCAGTAAATGAAGAAACCTAAAGATTCCTGGTGTTTTTCCACACATTTTACAGCCTCCCCAATTCTACTTCTTAGATAACACTCATACTGAAATGATGTCTGTGAATAGCCGGTAGCAGCAAACATCTGACTGAAAGCTTAGCTATGTCTTACAGCTTCCAGTCGGGGATGTTTACAACAACAGACTTTCTGGACAACAAATTAACAGAAGGAATAAACACAAATGCTGCTAGTCACCATCTTTATCTAACGATTGATAGGCCTGACTGATAGTCCTGAATGCTATCTGTGACATGTTGGGACAAAAATGATAAAGTTAAAGCTATTCATTAGCAAGAGATAAGTACTTTATCAACAGCAATTTTTCCTAAATTAATTACAAAGGACAATATGCATTATAAAGTTATCTTGGCAAATATGTAACATTAAAGATATTACCCAGTTATCCTATACGAAGATACATTTTCTATTTGATAAGTGCAAAAATGAGGTTTTCTCTCACTAAACCCAGAGTCTCAGAATTAATAAAAAACATGTTAGAATGACAACACTGATGATCAGACTGACCATACATCTGCCTGAAACAGTCCCAATTTATGCCTGTTGCCCTGATATTATCATTAAAAGTGAGTCTCTTCATTAACGACAGTGTCCTAATTTAGACTGTTAACACAGTGGGTTTTACTGGTAGTGGATCTATACCGAGTAAGAGTCTTAATATTGTCTTCCCATTTCCCCAGCTGATTTAGGTGAGGGATGTACAGTCCATGGAAATGAACAAAGCAAGGTAGATAATAAGCAAACAAACTCACGACCTTGGCTTTGTTTGTGAAGCAAAACCACACTGAAACCATTTTGTTCCCCCTACCACTTTCCTGAAAGGGAGAAGACTAGGTGAAATATAAAAAATCTGCACTCCACCAAAACCAAGATTTGCTTTAATCTAAAGCATGTGAAATTACTGTTTCTTAAAAAAAATCAATTATAAAAACCAATTAGAGTCTACAATTAAGTTTCATGATTTCCAAGAAATGAACATACATCCACACACACCCTCTACAGGATAACTAGTGAACACACCAATATACATAATTGAGAGGCTACTAATTTTCTAATATTAATTACTTTGAGAAACTACAGAGTAAGTGATTTCAGTCACTGATATTTACCATGTGATAATATTTAAAGTTGCTTTCTGAAAAAAAAAAAAAAAATTGGGAGGTTAAATGTCATAAATAACTCCACCCATTACAGAAACAATCCTGGAAATAATGAGGAAAGTGCACGTGGTCTCTATGGATACAAGATGACTTTCGTTGTTTCTGAAGACAAATACTTAAAAAAACAAAACAAAACAAAAAAACCAGTAGCTATTTCCAACAAAGGCTATTCAAGCTGTTCTACAACTGAAAATTTACAGATTTGAATTAGGAAAAAAATAGTTATTTCACGCCTAGGTAGGCACATGATACTTGACTAATTAGGATGCTGCACATTAAGCTGCAATGAACCAGTGATTACAACTCTCTCCTTCAAACAATTCCCCCGTTCTCAGTTTAATTTTTTTAAAGGATGATCAAAAGACAAACTTTGATCAGAGCTACTATATTTAACTTGCACACATAATACAAAGAATCTTTTCTTCAGGGTGATTAGAGAATTTTGTCCAATGATATACATTTGCTTATGATGTATTCTTGAAGACAGCTGAACATTAAGTGTACAGAAGTTGAATAATGAAATATAAGAAAATCAATTATGAAATACATTATATAATTACAAAGTATCTTTGACGCAAACATTATAAGATGTAATCTATATTTCATAAATGTGCTTTTTGTTGTTTTATTCATTATGAAAAACAGAGAAAAAAGCAGGTCAAATCTAATGATGGTATAGCAGGGGCTAAAGATTAACAATTTCTGGTGTGCTTAATGATTTCCTTATTTGTCACAAACACATCACATATTTGAGAGCTACCGTTCTTACTACTAGTGTTAGGACTTTACTTTTCCCTTCACAAATGTTTATTAAGAATGGGCAAAACACACACTGGATTCACACAAACAATCTGCTGTCCAGACAGAAATGGGTGTTACTGAGCTGTTGGCTGGCACAGCGCTCCTGCGAAGAAACTGGAAATATCTGTCAAATGAATCTGTCAATGATAGTTTTGAGTACCCATGTATACTGTATGCCAGGCCACATTTTGCCACAGATTCTGTCACACTACAGACCCTACAAGTACAACGCTGAAAACAAGTTAGATACCCAATACATTTCCTTCAATGCAACAACCCATAACAAAGACATTATTCCTCAAAAGTACAGTTAACACTTGAACAACAGAAGTTTGAACTGCATGGGTCCACTTACATGTGGATTTTTTTTTCATTACATACATACATACATACATACACAGAGTACTATAAGACCTGCAGCTGGCTGAATCTGCAGATATGGGAGCACGGATGAGGAGGGCCAGCTATGGGACTTGAGCATCTGTGGAGTATGGTGTCTGTGGTGGGTCCTGGAACAAATGCCCACAGATACCAAGACAACAGTATTATTATAAGGAAGTTTTACTGGGTTTAGGGAATTGTACTAGACTATATTAAAAAAAATAGTTAACAAGAAATATTTTGTAACTTAAGATAAACATGCTGAAAAAAAATCGAATAAAGTAAAACTCTCAATTGGCCTAGATTTTGCATCCTCTAAGAAAAATCAAAGGCAGGGAAGCTGCACGGACCAGTACCAGGGCAGTTATGCCAAGTCTTAACGGAAACAGGGTGTTGACTGGGAGAAGAAGTTGACAAAAGGCAAGAATTCACAGACCAGTGAAAAAGATTATGGAGCAGAAAATGCCCACATTAAAGGAAAAAAAAAAAAAACCTCACAGATACTCCAAGATAAATTATATTCTTGTTTTCAACCTATTCAATATACTTAACATCCTCTATATGCTGCATGTTAAAAAAAAAAAAAAGAAAGAAAGAAAGAAAGCAGAGACTTCCCTGGCGGTTCAGTGGTTAGGACTCCATGCTTCCACTGCAGGGTATGTGGGTTCGATCTCTGGTCGGGGAACTAAGATCCTGAAAGCTGTGATGTGGCAAAAGAAAAAAAAAAGCAAAGATTTAAAAAATAAGGAAAAGTCGGGGCTTCCCTGGTGGCACAGTGATTAAGAATCCGTCTGCCAATGCAAGGGACACGGGTTCGATCCCTGGTCCGGGAAGATCCCACGTGCCTTGGAGAAACTAAGCCCGTGTGCCACAACTACTGAGCCTATACTCTAGAGCCTGCGAGCCACAACTATTTAGCCCACGTGCCGCAACTACTGAAGCCCACGCGCCTAGAGCCCGTGCTCCGCAACAAGAGAAGTCCGCGCACTGCAATGAAGAGTAGACTTACTCTCTGCAACTATAGAAAGCCCACACAGCAACAAAGATCCAATGCAGCCAATAAAGAAAAACTAAAATGAATAAATTAAAAGAAATAAGGAAAAGAAAATGATATTTAAATTAATAAACTCCATCCCTATGAAAAATTTATAAAGTTGGTGAGATGCTTTAGGATAGACAGATGAAAACAACATGCCTTCTGTTCTCTGAGGCTTATTTATGATTGACTCATTATTACCAGCTGTCATTTGCAACAGAGGCTTGAACGTGTTTTCATTCGGGTTCTCAAGCTAGCCTTATAACTAGTTCTAAGGTTAGAGGTAGAGCAGGTGCTAGTCCTACTCTACAGATGAGGAAGAAGGTACAGATTGGAGAAGTGATTTGAGCAAGCTCAGCCACTGATTACAAGCCACTATCTGGGAACCACCTATGAGGTGACTACCTCTGAGGACAAATAAGCCTGGCGAACTGAAACACCTGAAAACAATCAATGAGATGATGGGAATGAAAGCGCTGAAAACCTGGTACTCAGCGGTGAAGCACGTGGCGATCGCCACCATGACAGGTTACGTCTGCCGAGTGCGGTCACACCCTAAGGGTTTCCATAGCACTAACTCTTGAGAAGCAGGTGCAGTGGGTACTAGCATCCCTACTACACCCTTAAATCAATTCTGCTATAATAATCAATATGTGTTCTTTGGAAGTAACTGCCCATATCAGATACTTTATGAGCGATTCAAATTCACTGCCAAATGAAAGTTTACCTAAAAAACTTACTATAAAATACGTACATGTGTGAATGGTATATGTGTGTGTGCATGCATGTATGTCTACATATATATGTGTGTGTGTATAAATGACTTGTTTTAATTCCACTGTTTTTTTAACCCTTTCCCCATCTCTGTCACTTCTACAGGATCAGCTGGTTTTTTGTGCTGCATGATCACAGCTCAGACACACAAACACCCTTTGGGGTAGTTAGTGCTTAGGCTTGTAAGGCAGAGAAACAGTTCCTTTCTCCACAAATCTGAATAAAACATCATCGTATAATCACACTGTACACGGCTTGACCCCAAACCAGCAGCATCAGCACTACCTATGAAACTGTTAGAAAAGCAATTCTCAGGCTCCTACCCCAAACCTACTGGATCAGGAATTAGGGGGAATGAGACCCAGAAATCAGTGTTTGACCAGCCTTCCAGGTGATGCTGAGGCACACTAAATTCTTTTAACCACTGATCCAGGTTTTTACCACAGTTCTCATAACATGCCTAAAGCCCACTGACAGCATAACTCTGCGTTAGGGTGACCATCAGCCCTGCAGTGGTCTGGGACTGAAAGAGACTACCAGTTTTAAAACCAGGACAGTCCTGGGCAAACAAGGACTAACTGGTCACCCTAATCACCATTACAGATTAAAGCTGAAAAAACTATTCACTAAAAATGCAGCAGTGATATTATGGACTGAATGCACGCTTCCTTTTGGGTGGAGAGAGAAGGTTACATTAAAACCCCAGAAAGTGATAATGGATAATTTAGTTTACCGTTTCAGTGTAATTATGCATTTTCTCTCCATTACTGCTCTGAACAAAGAAAGTGTAGCTTTCCATGGCAGGGGGGCCATATCTACGCGTAAGCACTGATGTGTTATGTACTTACTGAAAAAAAGCTTGCCCAGGAGAGCTTACAGCCTGGAGAGGGCGGGTGGGGGGTAGGGCAGCGTTTGGGATAAAATGATTAAACACTTTTTATTAAACTATAGGGCAATCAGAAATTTATATTTTTTAAAATAAAATTCTCTGACCACAATCAAAACTAACAGTGAATTGAATGGCAGCCAGATTTTTAGATTTTTAAGAATCTTTTGTAGATTCTTAAAATACTGCCCACTGAAAGTCCAAGGTCATAAATAGGGTAAAATTAGTCACCAATGACACGCAGAGCTGACTCTGAGTGTTAAAACCACTTAAATCAGGATAAGCTGAGCAGGTCTGTGACCCCACAGCACTCAGGCAATTGAAAGGCAGCCAACAGGATGCGAGAGGCTCCAAACTCTGCTTTATAGACTCAAATAAACACCATGAACTGCACCCAAAACCAAACCGATAACTTATACAGACTTCGATGCTTTCCATGATTCATATATACCATAAGCCAAACTACAACACTGAAAAACGTCCCATAATCCCGGAGGGCAGCACCACACAAATGCACCACGACCATGCAACTCCCATTTCAGCAAGTGAACTTAATTTTCAAAACCCACACCTGGAGGAAAATGGCCAACTTTGGCCTCAGTATACAAGCAAAAGATTTCAGCAAATAAGGATCTAAGAAACCCTAACTGTGAACCTTAACAGCACAGAGAACATACACCCACACACATATATTAGACATATCTCTGTTCATGAAACCTCAAGTGGATGTCATGCTTCTCACTATGTGTGTCCTGATTTCAAAGCTGTTTTAATCTTTAGAAATTACCCATTTATATCCATTTAATTTTAAAAACTTTTCAATTTTTCAAGCTTTTCTAGTAAGAAATCTACTTAATGCTATACTTGAGGAAAAGAATCCTCTTGTAAGGACAAGAGGTATAAATGACTCTCATAGTAATTTACCTTTCATAAGGTCTGTTTACATTGCTTCCTTGAAGTCACACCTGTTCAATGAAATCCTTGTATTTCCATTAATATACTGGCTGTGTGACTTTAAGTTACTTAACTACTGAGAATCAGTTTCCCGATCTGTAAAATAAGAAAAATCCTATAACATGAAATTAAAAATAACCCTCATAGGGACTTGCCTGGTGGTGCAGTAGTTAAGAATCTGCCTGCAAAAGTAGGGGACACGGGTTCGAGCCCTGGTCTGGGAAGATCCCACATGCCTCGGAGCAGCTAAGCCCGTGGGCCACAACTACTGAGCCTGTGCTCTAGCGCCCGCAAGCCACAACTACTGAGCCCAGAGGCCATAACTACTGAAGCCCAAGTGCCTAGAGCCCACGCTTCACAACAAGAGAAGCCACTGCAAAGAGAAGCCTGCGCACTGCAGCAAAGACCCAACGCAGCCAAAAATAAAAATAATAAATTTATATATATATAAACCCTCACAGAGTGGTTGTGAAGTTTAAACAAATA
The DNA here is from genome assembly GCF_030028045.1 of Hippopotamus amphibius kiboko. NCBI lineage: Eukaryota > Metazoa > Chordata > Mammalia > Artiodactyla > Hippopotamidae > Hippopotamus > Hippopotamus amphibius. The sequence continues at coordinate 167,448,640 of NC_080190.1, forward strand.
AAATCACGTGAGTATAAAAGCATATTTGAAACAATAAAGCACTATATAGATGTTAACAGCAATTACAAGTTTGCACCTACATACAATACACTTTCTTGAAAATCTTCTCCCTGAAAGCATGAGTCTGCATCTGAAAGACCTGACAACTACGAGGGTCATGGTCTGTGTGAATATAACTGAGTTCTACAGAACCCTCTTTGATGTGACATTAACTCACCTGGGCAAAAAGCAAAAACAAGAGAACATCAACAACGGCCACTTTCACATCAAACAGGCTAACTGGCCCAGCCATCAGTAAAGATACAATGACAACAATACTATAAACACTACACTATGTTTTCACTTCACTTTTAAGTTAAGAAAGACTTTAAAATCTAAAGTTACAAAAGACAAACTTGGTTTTAATTATATTTTTCATAGTTCATGGACTGGTGAGCCCTGGCTAACTTGAATGCCACTAAATGGGATTATCAGCACAGAAGTACCAAACGTATCCAACATTAAATGAAGGCAGAGCAGACTTCTACCCACAGCCGGGAACCCCTGACTGGCCTCCTGTGAGCCTACCCCCACTTCCGAGTAGCAGCACCCTAGGCTGTGTGGTTCAGGCACCTGGCTCCTAAGCTCTCCAGCAGCCCCGTGGCCCCTCCCCCACAATGGGCAGTGGGACGCTCTGAAGTGGGCGGCTAAACAGACATGCAAGTGGCAGAGCATCTTCTCGCCTGTGCTTGGCACATCGCCAATCATTATGCAGAGACCTTAGACACCAATTACTCTCAGTGGAGTCCTGGATGAGCCAGGCTCCATCCGGCCAGCCCAAAGGTGGAAGGCACCCATCAGTGCTTCTCAACAAACCTCTAACCTATGAGAGGCAAACCTAGGACCTATTTTTGGGAAGCCCTGGCCTAGACTATTCATGGAGTGAACAGCTCTTTCAAGGGCTGATCTAGGTGTGGGGGGAGCAGTGAATAAAAGAGCTGTTCTCGTGGCGCTTACCACCTCTAAAGGAGGCTATGAGGGTGAATGAAGCACGTCAGGGATTTAGATAACACTACAGGAATGAAGAGCCAGAGAAGACTTTTAGGACACAAGATTAGGTCCCTGTTTAAGAAAGATCGGACTGCTGCTGATACGGGTGATGATCTGAAAGAGGGGGAGGTGGGAGGGATAAGTAACTGGCCACGAGACTGCTGTAACAGTCCAGGCAGGTCATGAGGCTGCTTCCTGATGATGAGGATGACCAAAAAAATTAGTAAAAGGTACAGACGTGAGATCTACTTAAAAGTGAAAACCTTCCGAGTTTCTTATAGCCTACACAGCAGCTGTTAATGGTTCACTGATAAATCCTGAATGTTCTTGCTTTTTTTTTTTTTAATTTTTGGCTAAATCTCTGACATTCGTTTTCATATAATGTTCTTCTTTTTGTTTTTCCTTAAAAGCAGAGAGAAAGATATAAATTCTAGGGAAAGGTTCTAGTTACCATGATTCTAGTTCATTTTAGTCTGATTCTAGTTTTATAAAGGCTAGCACCTGAGTTGTTGGCTTTATATTCTGGAAAGAGGAGTTTTAGATAGTAAAGAAAAGGCATTAAAACTTCAGAGGGAAAAAACAGCCATCAGCTAATTAACGGAAGGAAGTAGTACATGGGGATAGAACAATTTAAAATTCAAGTCAAGGCCGGTGAGCTATTTGAGATGAAAAAGTATGAGGATGAAATGATCAATTCCATTAAAGTTTCAAAAAGAAGACAGTGTGACAAAGTAGTCAGAGGATAGAAGGGATAAACAACAGTAGACTTATAATCACCCTCATTACATTCCGAACAAACCCCAAACCCCATGGACATGAAGCCAAGAGTGCCGAAGACTGGGAAGCAGAATTGTAGACACACCTAAGATGCAGGGAACTGAAAACGGTACTCAAACAGCAGTCAATTTGACGCAACAAAAGGGCGTGAAAAGCACTGAAGTCCAAGGGGTCAATTGGGATGTCACTGGGAAATCTGCATACTTTCTAATGAGAAAAATAATAAAAACTTCAACAACCCAATGCTGCCATTCTCAGTTCAGAAAAACAAGCATCCCCACAGCGCTAGAATGACGGGGACAGCAATGTACTCCGCAAGCACTGCCACACGTGTTCTCTTCAACCTCCTGAAATGACGAGCGTGCACAGCATTCAGGAGTCTCCCACTGTGCTAAGGTGACCACGTGCATCCCTGACGTCATAACTGTACAAACATCTACAACTCCAACCACAGAGCATTCACCTTTTAAAATATTGTTTTGGAGTCATCTTCTTATCATCTACTCTTAGGAAGGAAGTATTGAATAATAATTAAAACCCTGAGCTTTACAGTCAGAACTAGGCCAAGCATTTAACTTGGTGACCTTAAAAAAGTGACTTTACTTGTCTATGGCTACTTTTCCATTTGTAAAATGAGATTTTTAAATATCTGTCTGGTAGGGTTATTGTGAGGGCTGAAAAAGATTATGTAACATCCATCAGTGCTGAGCTCTGTGGTAGGTGTAAAGCTAGTAAGCAATAAATGGAAGGAGAAAAGGAGGGAAAAGATTCTTTACCTCCTCTTTGCAACATTTTTCCACACAGCCTTCTCCATTTTAAATTCTTTATATTTCATTTTTATAAATCCTGTTTAACCTTTAAGGCCCAATTCAAATGCCAAACTCTCTATGAAAACCAGCCACTTAAAATGCATGATACACATCAATAATAAGAACACAACACTTGGAGACTTGCCTGGTGGCGCAGTGGTTAAGAGTCCATGCTCCCAATGCAGGGGGCCTGGGTTCAATCCCTGATCAAGGAGCTAGATCCCACAAGCATGCTGCAACTAAGGAGCCTGACTGCTGCAACTAAGGAGCCTGACTGCCACAACTAAGGAGCCCTCGAGCCACAACTAAGGAACCTACTGTCCACGACTAAGACCAGGAACAACGAAATGAAAGACAGACAGACAGAAAGAGAGAGAGGGGGAGAGATGAAGGAAGGAAGGAGGAAGGAAGAGGGACTACCCTGGTGGCACAGTGGTTAAGAATCTGCCTGTCAATGCAGGGGACACAGGTTCGACCCCTGGTCCAGGAAGATCCCACATGCCTCGGAGCAACTAAGCCCGTGAGCCACAATTGCTGAGCGTGTGTGCCACAACTATTGAAGCCTGTGTGCCTAGAGCCCATGCTCCACAACAAGAGAAGCCACCACACTGAGAAGCCCGCCCACTGCAAGGAAGAGCAGCCCCCACTGCCTGCAACTAGAGAAAGCCTGCATGCAGCAACAAAGACCCAATTCAGCCAATAAATAAATAAATAATAAATTTAAAAATAAATAAAAAAAGAAAGAACAGTTAATACTTATCTAGTGTTCTAAGTGCTTCACATATATTAACTCATTTAATCCTCCTAGTAGCCCTGTTAGGTAGTTAGTATTATCCTCTTTCTGTAAATGAAGAGTGTGGGACAGAAAGCAGACTGCCCAGAGCGACACAGGAGCTGGTGGACTGCGCTGTGAACCCCTCGTGCAGCCTGGCTCTGGAGCCAGCTCTCACCTGTGCTACATGCTGTCGCTGTCAGCTGAGAAGCATGAGTAATTACTGCAGAGACCTTCAGAGAGCTGACGGTTTTATATTTAGTATAGCTGGAGATGTTTTCTGTACAACCTGAAATCATTTACTATGGATAGGTTATTCATCTTTCATTAAAAATACCCCTATAGCTCAGTTCCTCGATCTGCACAAAATAAAGGGGGAAAACCGTTATTCATACACAATTTGGTTTTACTGTTTTTTAGGCTGCTAACTTGAGTCCAATTTTCTCAGCACACACTTCTAAAATTTCAGTGTCCTTCTCTCATAAGGCCCAAGAGATGGATAATGGAGATGGATCATTTTCTCCTTATATGACCCAGAAAAGAGAGAATACCAGGTCACTTACTATGTTAGACTCTCAAACTGGTTGTCATCTAATACTCTGTGCAAATAAAATATAGTTGTCAAGAACTGATTAATATCCCCGACAAAGTATGCCGTATTTACAGGTTTTGATTTTACACACGCACACACACACACACACACACACACACAAATACACACACAATGGCAAAGATACTCCTTGTAGATAAAAGATACTGATATTACTCTTCAAACTAAGGCAGGCTCAGGGGTATGAAATTGAGTCATACCAAAAAAAAATAAATGCAAATATGAACATTCTTTGTGTGGGAGACAAAAAGTTAATATCTTCCCTTTTAAATCAAACTTTCTAACATAGAATCAGAGCAAGAATAAAACATACCTGACCAAGGGATAATGTTTGGCTTATATAGAAAATTATACGCTCTTGAAAGAGGCTTAAAAGGAAACTACTGTTTCTCCATAATTATAGCAGTGCTACTTTATCTACGTGTTCTCTGAATGCATTTTGGGTGCCCTATTTTAAGATCAAGAACATGTTGTAAGATCACAATGAACTTCATGCACTAGTTTTCTTAGGAATGGCCACTGCCCCCAAATAAAACACAGTAAGAAGGCAAATGAGCCAAAGTAAACAAAAAAAGGTCACTGTTTCTTAGTTTCCTTTAAGAATTTTTCAAAAATTAAGAATTAATAAAATCTGCATCATTTGAGAGGAGGACTACATCAAGTTCAACTTGTCTTAAATTAGTCTCTAAATGGGTTTCTATTTAAAATAAGACAAGCTGTCACTGGTGGCTTATCACTGGCTGTGGGTCCATCCTGAAGTCCAGGCCTCTCAAGTGACAGGAGCAGAGCAAGGCTGTCCAGACAAGTCTCACTGGTCAGATATGGACTGGTCAGATACAGCCTGACCTTTGAATTCACTTCCATTCAGTCCAGGGCTATGGCTGGGAGGCAAAAAAGCACAAGAAAGGCCAAATAACTAAGGCAATATAATGCATACGACACTAAAAGACGGGGCTAAAGCACATCCAACTCTGCAGGTAAAGAGAGTCTGAACTGAGAGCCACTTCACAGACATGCCCACCACAACAGGCTGAGCTCCCACATCAGGCTAAGCTTGCCTTTATCATGGCATTTAACTTGCATGGCAACTGATTGTTTACTTGTCCGTTTCCACACTAAGGGAATGGCTGTCTGATTCATTCCAATATCCTTAGTCCAGGGATAAGTGTAAAACAGCACAGGTGTAAAAATAAATGAGCAACAGAGAAGAAGGCAGCAAATATAAAGGAAATGATGTCCCCGTCTTTTCCCTGGGGACATATTTCCGTTGGCTCCATATTTTGCCCCAAGGATCTCTCATCCTACACCTGGGGAAGATAACATAAATCAGGCTTATTTTACTTTTTTATGTTTATGTAATGTGAACCATTTAATCTCTTTGGATCTGAGTTGCCTCTTTTATAAAAGGAAGGAAGTGACACTAACAATTAAGTTCACTAGTTCCATGATTCTATGATGGAATCATATATTCCAGCCATAAAGATTTTTTAATATTTACTGAATGCCTCCATGTGGTCAATAATTATGATTATATCTGAAACAAAAGTTGTGCCTTTACTGCTATGCTAGTCAACTGTCACATGAACTTGTAAAAGGAAAAAAATCCCCAAAATACTACTTCTGAAAATACACGAAAGTGTATAACAAGTCTCAGTAGAATTTAAAAGACATAAAATGGTATTTGCTTTAGATAACGCATACTTGGCTTTGACAGAGTCTGGCTGGGATTTTTATATCAGGGAAAATAAGTAGTTTAATGTTTCTTGGGCAACTAAAAATCCAAGTCACAATGAAATATGCAGCTTGCTGATGTCTCAGAGCTGGGCTCAGGTTTCCAAAGGCCCACAGCAACAATGCCACCTGTAATCAGGTCACTTCTTTCTTAAAATCCTCCCAAGGCCTCCCTCTATGCTTAAAGTAGGATGCAGTCTCCTTCCTGTGGCCCTCTCTGACTTTCCCTACTCCCCTCCACCTGCATCCAGGGCTCCTCTCAATTCCTCCAATTTGCCAATTCTTTCCCACTTCAGAGGCTTTGCACCTTCTCTTCTCTCTGCCACAGAAGCTGTCACACAGATCTTCACATGCCTGGTTCTTTCATATCCTACTCAAGCATCACCTCCTCTAAGAGGTCTTCCCTGCCCACCCACTTTGAAGGGGACTCCCTATTTTATCACATCTCCCTCTTTGATCTTCTTCTCAGTTCTTACCACTTGAAATTATGTACTTTGCTTATTCCTTTACTTGCTTACTCTCTGCCTCTCCTGTCATAACCTGCCAGGCTGGAAGCTTTATGAGAGCAGGAACCTTGCTTATCCTTTTTACTCCTGTGATTCTAGAGCATGATTAGAATGCAATGTCTGTAGGCTTTTTTTGAAGAATTTGACAAACTTCTAAAATTCATTTAAAAAAATGCAAATATAAGTGTTAAACATTTGTTGAATAAAATAATAACAGTAATAGGAGCTACTATGTTTAAAAGCACTATTCCAGGCTCTTTACACAAAGCATCTCACTTAACTTCATGATGGCCCCATGAAATGGACGTTATTACTCCATTTTACAGATGAGGAACTGAGGCTCAAAAAGTTACTCAGAAAGAAAATGGCATAAAGGTGATGCCTAAAATGTAAGCTTGAATCTTTTCTCCCAAATTTTCTGTTTCTTTTTTGGGTATCAGCACCTCTGCTCTGAAATTTTCTAGGTTCTAGACTCTAAATCTACCTACATTTTTAATCTCTAAAATATTTAAGAATTGTTATAATCCTAGGATGAAAAAAAAAAGATGACTCAAATAAGGTAAGACAAGATTCTGAACATGAAATTGCCATTTCTGTCAGATGATTCCAATAAACAAGAGAAATGAGAAGTAATGACATTATGAAGTACCTAAAATAATTCCTATTTTTAAATGAAATATCTAAAAAGATGGAAGGTAATCCTAAACTAAAATGAAAAGACTGCCATTCACCTGTATAACAGTAGTGAAAAGGTGGCTACAGTTAAAAAACAACAATCTAGTGAGCTAGCGACAATCAGAAACTGAACTTTAAAAATACGTATCATTTATAATAGCATTAAAAACATGAACTATTTAGGGATTGTGGTGGTTCAATTTTATGTGTCAACTTGGCCAGGCTTTGTGCTCAGCTGTTTGGTCCAACACTAGCCTAAGGACTTCCCTGGCAGTCCAAAGGTTAGGACTCCATGCTTCCACTGCAGGGGGAGGAGGTTTGATCCCTGGTCGGGTAACTAAGATCCCATATGCTGCCCCACAGCCAAAAAACAAAACAAAATAAAACAAAACAAAATCACTAGTCTAGAGCTTGCTGTGAAAGTATTCCACAGATGTGATTAACGTTTACCATCAGCTGATGTTACCTTCTACCATGTGGGTGGGCCACATCCCATCACTTGAAGGCCGTCAGAGCAAAAACCTGAGGTTTCCTGGGGAAGAAGGAATTCTGTGTCAAAACAGGGACAGAAATCCTGCCTGAGTCCCAGCCTCCTGGCCTATCCTACAGACATTAGACTCAGGACTGCAGCAGCAAACCCCCTGCCTGATGTAGCCTGCTGGCCCGTGCTATGCATTTTGGACTTGCCAGCCCCCACAATTCCGTGAGCCAATTTCTTAAAATAAATCCTTCTCTCTCAACCTCTCCTCCTCCCTCCCCCCGACACCCCTACCTTATGATTCAGCCACCCCACTCTTAGATATTTACCCAAGGGAAGTGAGGGTCTATGTCCATACAAAGACATGTACACCGATGTTCACAGCAGCTTTATTTGTAAAAGCTAGAAACAACCCCTATCAAGAGGTGAATGGATATACAAACTACACTATATCCACGCAACGGAATACTAGATAGCAATAAAAAGGAATAAACTATTAAAAAAAATTTTTTTTTTTAATGTGGACCAATTTTTAAAGTCTTTATTGAACTCGTTACAATATTGCTTCTGTTTTATGTTTTGGTTTTTTGGTCTAGAGTTATGTGGGACCTTAGCTTCCTGACCAGGGATTGAACCAGCACCCCCTGCATTGGAAGGCAAAGTCTTAACCACTGGACCACCAGGGAAGTCCCCAAAAGGAATAAGCTATTAATACATGCTACAAAATGGATAAATCTCAAAATAATCATGCTGAGTGAAAGAAGGTAAACCAAAACAAGAGTCCATATTGTATTCTAGGACATGCTGACTAAAGCAAAGTAAAAGAAAATAAATAGCAGTTGCCTGGGTAATAAAGGGGGAGGTTACTAAGTGGGACCAGAAAAATTTGGGGGGGTGGAAAGGAGGGTGACAGATATGCTCAGAATCTTGACTACAGTGATGGTTTTATGGGTACACACGTGTCAAAGCTTATCAAATTATTCACTTTTGATATGTGCAGTTTACTGTATAATAATTATATCTTAATACAGTTGTTTAAAAAAAAGATATCTGTCAGAAGTGTTAAAAAAAATTTTTAAGACTTAAAAATACCTTCTTGAGGAATTCCCTGGCGGTCCAGTGGTTAAGACTCGGCACTTTCACTGCCGAGGGCCTGGGTTCGATCCCTGGTTGGGGAACTAGGATCCCACAGGCCTCGAGGAGGCGTGGCCAAAATTTAAAAAAAGGCTTCTCAACAAAAAGAATAACAAAGGCCATCTCCTGACTTTGGATCAACTGTCGACAGATAACCTAAAGAACTGTTTCTCTCCTCTCTTGAATCTGCCTTTTTAAATACAAAGAATGATCTTTAATCTGGGGAGGGTAAATAAGGATTAAGGAAAAAGAAAGAAAGAGAAAAAGAAAGAGAGAGAGAGAGAAAGAAAGGAAGAAAGAAAGAAACTGAAGCCCAAGATAGGAAGGAAACAGGAACAGAAGAAAGAATTGCCTTAATTCATATTTACAGATTAAGAAAAATCACATCTTAAAACATTAAATATATCTGAAAATTCGGTAATTTCCAAGGAATCATAAAGAAGTGCCATGAGAATGGAAGTAGAATCCATGCAAAATTCTAGAACAGAGCTTTAAAAACCTGATTAATAAGGAACTGGCTTCTATAACATTGTTTGCTCCTGGTCCTCAACCCCAAATCCTCCTTTCTGGGATTTCTTTCTGGGTCCTGGTCCCACCTGTCCCTTAAACTTTACTGGTGCTCTTCCGATCCTCATTCCACTTCTGTTCTCCCTCCACAAGAGGGTTCACAGCCTTCCACGGGAGTCATAATTCTCTCTGATAATTCGATGAAAGCTAGGGCGCAGAACAATGTATATTTACGGAAAATTTTACATGTAGTTATTTCAAAGGTTTTAAGACCTCCCCTGAACCCTGGCCATGCATTCCTTAGTTTCTCAGGGTGAGGAAATTCCTCACAGAATCCTGGCCTGGGCTTCACCTGTAAAAATCCAGGCATGGTGAGGGGCACACAGCTTTGCGATGGAAAATCCAAATGCTAACAAACAAAATTCAAATAGGACCTAGGATCTCAAGATATCCCTCTGGATATGTTGCAGAAATAGTTCAACTAGGCAGATTCTTAAGTTACCTAGTGAATGCTAATTAATAAGATTTATGAAGGAAGTTTCTAATGACTATTCTGTAGAAGCCCATCTCTTAAACATTAGTTTTTTTAAAGGTGATTTGAACGAGGACATAGAAACATGCTTATCAAATCCTGGATAAGAAGCTGTGACGTGAGTAGCTAGACCTTAGACCCAGGATTTAAAACATATTCACTAATTCAGCCTAGGGGAGAAGTAAAGTCAGGAGAGATCCTCAACTTCAAAGACCTTTTCATACACAGACTCTCCTTTTCCTCAACTAAAAGAACTGAGGGAAATTTAATGCACCCACCAAGACGGCACAGTCCTTAGTTATCTTCATATAGCATCATGAAAAATGTCAATATCACAGTCTGCTTGGGCTTTATTAGGCTACTGTAACAAACAGCTCTAAAATCATGGTGCCTACAACACAAGGGTTTATTTCTCACTTACATTAAAGGCCCATCGTGGACTGGCTTCAGCTCTGCTCCACTCTTCCGGAACCCAGTCTGAAGGCTCTCATCGTTCTGGGACCAGCCCCAGCAGAGGCAGGCTAGTTCCATGAGAGAAGGAAAAGAGCCGCTGGCAGAGCCACAAGATGGAATTTAAAACATCTGCTCAAACGTGGGACATGTCACTTCCTCTAACATTTTGTCAGTCTAGGAAAGCCAAGTGTCCAAACCTGATGTCGGCAGGGTGGGAAATACAGTCCTCCGACAGAGGAGCCTGGTAGAGAGGCAACAAGTACTGTGAACGATCACACAACCCACCACAGTGCCATCGTGATAGAAGGTGCTCAGTAACTGGCAGTAATTATTTATCTGCCAGGCCATAAATACCACAGGGCAGAGCCTGTAATCTGTCTTGCTCTCTGACGCATCAGCAGTGCACGGTGCCAGCCACATGGCAGAGGACATGCTAAATGCTTACTAAGTGAACAGTGATAAGAGGAGCATGGGATCTGGGAATCAAAAAACCTGCAACCAAGTATTACGTCTGCCAATTTCTGAACTACTGGAAAGTCACTTTTCTTTTCTGATTCTGGGACGGTTGTTGTAAAGAAATATATGAGAAAGCGCCATGAAAATTGTGCTCTTTTATACAAACGTTAGATCTCCAAATTGTCAAATGGGATGAAATTTGATAAAAAAATAAGTTCATTTCAACTTTTATAGTAATGCAATACATAACATCCTGCATTTATTTTCAAAGCATCAACTGGTAAGTAAAGAAGATTAGACTTCAAGCAGTTCACATGAAAAAAGACAATGTTTTAGCTGACCGTAAGCTAAATACGATCAAAAGGTAATGTTGCTGCCAAAAAATGTAATGCAAATTTCAGACTGCAGTAATAGAAGTACAGTATCCAGATAATAGCTTCATTGTATTCAGCAATGGGCAGTCCACATCTAAAGCAGTCAGTCAGTTCTGGCCACCATATTTTAAGAGGTATACTGACAAACAGACTTTGTCATGAGTTTAGCGATGTGCATGAAAAAGGTCTGTAAACCATGTCATGTGCATATGGTTTGAGAATTAGGGCTTTTTTCCCCTAAGCTTGGCAAAAAGAAGCCTGGAGTAGGATTAAATAGAAATTTTCAAACACTGTAAGAGTTACTGTGTGTAAGAAGAATAAGTTTCACGTGTATTGCCCTAGACTGCCAAGGATCAGTAAGTGAAAGTTAAGAGGGGAAGAAACAGATCAAGCTCAATGAAAAGTTCTGACACTTAAAAACCTAAAACAAGGAAGGGTCGACGGTAACACGGTTAGAGATGCTACTAAGGAAACCCAACTGGGTGGGAGTCATACAATCTTATTCACTGCTCTATGTAACCAAAAATTTTTGAGGCATTTGAAAACGTCCAAACAGTATTTCTCTTTTCTGATTAAATAATAATACTATTAATACTATTAATAACAACAAAGAATAAGAACTGAGGTAGGAAGTAAAACAAGTTGTTTGGCCTGACAAACATAGAAAGGCATGCTGCAGAAGGGAAATGAAATTTCAAGCCTAGATAACATTAAACATAGACACGGTGTCTAGGTCTGTACAGAGGAAATAGGCTTAGTCAAAATTGTATTTATTCTAAAAGCTGGTTTTCCTTGTATAACCTAACTCCTATCATTTTCACAGAGGTGCAAAAGATTTTTAAAAAGTTCCTACAATGGCACTTGAGCAAAAATTTGCTAACATTAAATTAGTGTTGTAGTTACAAGACGATACTAGTGTTATTGATCAACTTGTATAAGCATTCAAACTTCCCATGGGAGACTGTTACACAGAATGCCACTGGCATTTAAAAACACTCCCTCATTAATATCTTATTTTGTCTCCTTAATCTATTCAAAATTCAGCACTTTCCCACCTCTTTCCCTGTTTTCCATTCCCAAGTATTCTCTGCATACTCTGGTCTAACAGGTCGTGAGTAGTAAGGATAAATGCCAGACTTATCTTTATATTCTGCCCCCCATTTTCAAATCACTCCCAGTTAGCATAGTAAACACTCAAAATTGTTTGTTAAATCCTTCTTTAGTGAAATATTTAAAAAAAATCTAATGAACTTTTCATTATATTTTAATCATTACGCAAGAGAGAGAGTCAAAGTAGGCTGTAAGGATTCACTGAATATTATGTTCTTGTTATAATAAGAAGTGAATGACCACCCTTTACAAAGTATCTTGGAATACAAATTTCTTTGTCCTTTAAAGTTTTCTCTGCATCCTAGAAGGGCACATTGAATGGGATTTTGCAGTACACAGGATTTTCAGAGTACTGACACAAGTCACTTCCCTTACTACAGGTATATGTGTAAAATTGAGATTAAAAACCAGGTTCACTGACGTATTAAAGTAAATCCGTATGTGCCTTTCCAGAATATAAGTAAATTCAGATTTTTAAAAATCTATGCTTCCAAGCCAAAAAAGTAAAGTGTAAGGGAAAAAAGCTGAATACCTATCCTCTACCAAGAAGTATGAAGTTTAGGACTTACTTGGTACAGGTTAAGGCTTGTTTAGGAACTTGTCCCTGGATTCCTGTACTTGCTGTGGGCACTATCAACTGCGCAGGTCACAGGAACACTATGCTCTGCTGCAGAAATCAGGAGAACACAGTTTCGAATCTCTCAGGTCAACCCAAAGGACAGAAACAGTCTATACTTCACTGGGAGAGGGGAGAATGAGTCAGCAAGGAGATAAACCAGTTATCAGTTACAAGATATAGCAACTAACTAAAAGTGTTAATTTTCTTCTAAATTAGATACTCATGTATTAAGCAATTACTTTTAAGTGATGGAAATGATATACAACTAAAAAAACTGTCTAAATAAGAAGCCACCAGAAATTAATGACAGCTAATGCGTACTGAATGTTTTCTGTGTGTTGGGCATTCTTCTAAGTGATCAACATGCATCAACTCATGTTTACCCTTCATCACAGCCATAGAAGGTAGTATCCTCGTTTTACAGATAAGAAAAAGGAGGCACAGACTAGTTAGATAACTTGCACAAGATCACACAGCTATCAACAGGCAGGAAAGGGACTGGAGTTCAGGCAGGACAGCTCCAGGGCACATTCTTCAAACTTTATGGATAGGGATCACTGTTACACTTTGACATTTGAAGGTCTTTTTGAGTCTACTGGCATTAATCACATATAAAGACATTTTTTCAAGACTGTATAGAATCATTATTAAAAAGCTTCCACAGCCAACTTTGAGGATTAGATGACCGAACCTAATACATAACTTCATTTAAACCACTAGTACTAACTTAATCTAATTTTTTCCTTTGGCTTTATTATACTTCCTGTAAGTGCAATTGGGTACCTTTTATATATTTAGCACTGTGCCCGACAATATGTCACTAAAAGTACTTTGCATAGACTAGATCTGTGATGTTTTATTCACATGAGTGTGCATTAAAGTAATTCTTCTACTTCTCAAGTACTCAATGCAATTATTCAACAGACATCTGAATACTTAATGAACACCAAGCAGTATGGATACAAAGATAAATTAGATGGTTTCTGCTCTCAAGGGAGGCCACAGTTACAAAACAGTGAAATAAGTGCTTTTATGGAGCCATGACCAAGGATCCAAGGGAACAGAGTTCCCCCAGCATGACAAGAATGAGGGCAGCTCCATGTGCAACGGCATGAAGATATAAAAGAACATTTTCCTCTTAAGGAATATGAAGCAACTTAAGCAAGACTACAACGCAAAGTTTACAAGGAAAGCAAGGGGAACAGCGGTAAGAGATGGAGGATGAGGCTGGAGCTAAAGCCCTGTTAAGTCATGATAAAAAGACTCAACCATGGCAAGGATTTAAGCTGGACACTGAAGATCAAATATGCTAACCATAGTGGTTACCACACTTTTTATTTTAAATAACAGTACCCTGATTTCATGAAATCTTATGCAAACGTCCACACTTAAAACTGATCGACGTAAAACTGCACTGGTGGAAACTGGAATGAATATGCTTGGGATGAAGCCTTCACAAAATACAGTTTCAAAACCACTGCCTTTCAAAAGAACTAATATAGCCACACAGTTGCATTTTATTTACTTTATGCCTCTCCCGAAGTGATTCTAACTTCTCAGGTGCTTCACTCTCAAGAGCTTCTCTTCAATCATGGAACTGGACATATATAGAAATAAGCAAATAGCACTAGGCCTTCAAAATCAATGACCAAAGTTATCATATAGAAAAAGGAAGATAAAGATTATCAGCTTTTCCACTTGAGTTAAACCATAATTTAAGTGACCACATTTTCTCACCTAAAAGTTAGGATTTATGGGTGGATAAATACTAATGTATGGCCACAGAATATTCAAAACTGCTACCGTGCAGGAAAAATACAGGATATATGATTGTAATTGGTATATATAATTTTTAAAAGATTGGTATATTTGTTTTCTGAACAATGACTTTGTATCTGAAAATGCTTCCCCATCCATCCCTTGAGAATCTGTTCTCCTGCCTCGTAAAATCTGGAGCTCTAAATGAGGTCTCTGAAAATGATCTTCCATGTGAAACTGCTTATCTTCCTCCTAGCCGTCTACGATGTCCCCAGCAATAACATAAAACTCACTAAGGATGTGCATATGCCTCTCCTGCAATCACTGCTCTTGATTCTTCACAAGTGAGATGTGCTAATAAAAAAAGCAAGATTACCATCCTATGGAAAAGGTATATAATGATTAATTTAACAATGTTTTATATCAAAACAATTATATTCACTTTATACAATTTCATCGAATCCCTACAATCCTTCTCTCTACCCTTCTCCTTGCCCGTTGTGGGGAACATAACCACTTAAACAGTCTCAAGAATTTTTAAAGTATCATCCTCTTTATAAATAGATTGATTAAAAATAAGCGTTCAAAACAACATTTAACACGTATTAAATTAAAGTTAAAGAACAATTTCACTTTTCTCTATCAGATAAGACACTGGGAAGAAACCAACAACCACCCTGGGCCACTCTTTCACGCAAGTAAAAGTTCTCTCATAGCATGTGGCTCAAAGCCAACCAGTGACAGCTATTAAAAGGAGGAAGAGGGGAGAGAGGCACAGGATACACGTTAAATTCTTCAACACATCACTTGACCAACATGTACTATATATTCACTTACAGACATGTCTAAGAAATGGTCCTTAAACAGAAACAATATGTTATTATAAGGAAAATACCCTCTCCATATGATATAGCAAACTCAATCCAAAAGTTAGCGTTCAATGCACCATTTCTGGGCACACTCTACACCCCCTAAATTTGCAAAAATAGCCAACTATTCCGCTATAAATTTGTTTGGGATGAAAATAACTCTGTTCATTATAGTAAAATAAATTGAATCACATGCATTTTAAGGAAATAGCTTAATGAATTACTCATATTTCTTTCAATTATAAAAGTTAGAGGACTCAAATAAGAACAAAATGACTTTTTTTTAAACAAAAGCTTTTTACAAATAAAAATATACTTGAAAGCAATCCTACAAAAACGTACAAAAAACCTCGTATGTAACTAACAATCAAAACAATACCCAATATCAAACATTTAACCATATAGTCAAGAAGTTTTCAGAGTAAAATTTCCATCTCTTTTCTGCTTAAGTTTTTAAAAAATATCTATTTGTCTGTGGAATATTTTTCAAAAGAGACTGTACAACTACTATGTTGATTTTAACAATACATCAAATAAAGTTAACTTAGAATACTAACAATAGTTAGAAATATTAAATTACATACATTGTTTAATTGCCCTTGCGGTAACACAAAGAAGTTCATAAATTATCTTAAGATAAATCTGCATTGTTCCCTTAGTTGGTGAAAACTGCAATAACCTTTCTATTTAGAATAACTTCTGATTAATAACTGAGATTCAATCTCCCAGATGGAGCAGCCGGGAGAAAAGAGGACAGTTTTTACAGAAGTACTTTGATGCTATAGATAAAATGATCCAACATTAAAAACCAGTGTGATTGGAGTCTGCAAAATATAAATATGAAATAGTGAAAGAAAACCCTTTAAGGAAAATGAAGAAAACACAATTTACAGGATCAGCTATGACTAAAATTCTGAACTGAGCCTTTCTTATTTTTAAAATTTTTGCCCAAATTTCTGCAGATTACAAAGTCTAAAAACTTTAAAAACTCCTATATAGTAGACTTAAACATACCTATTAGTATTAGGTAATATTTTATGCTTAAGAAGTCTACTAGATATTATTTTAAAACCCAATTTTAGGGACTTCCTGGTGGTCCAATAGTTACAAATCTGCCTTCCAAAGCAAAGGATGAGGGTTCGACCCCTGGTAGGGGAACTAAGATCCCACATGCCGTGGAGCAACTAAGCCCACGTGCCACAACTACTGAGCACGAGGGCCACAACTAGGGAGAAGCCCATGCACCACAATGAAAGATCCCGCATGCCACAACCGAGACCCCATGCAGCCAAAAATGAAATAAATATTTTTTAAAAAAACCAATTTTACATAAAGTATGTTGCACTACTGATAGCTTCATATAGAAAAGAAAAATTAAATGGCATTTAAAAAGTGACACTGGGTTAAATAATGAAATTGAGAACATAAATTACCCTTAAGTTCCAATTAAAATCTCTAATCATTATTTCTATTTTCACAGATCTTGGCACAAATATTCTTAAAATGCAGTAGTCTATTTGTTTTTCTGCATGTATTAAAAAAAAAATTTAAATTACATGCCCTCAATAAGTCCAAGCAATGAAATTTTTACCTATGCTCTAAATTAGCAATCCTTTGAGACAGTCCCTTGAGATTTAAAAACAAAAACAGAAAACTTGAAAACATTTCTTTTAACATCACAACTTCAATCTTCATTTTTACTCATGTGTTCAGCAGAGGGACTAAGAGCCTACACTAAAAAAATCAATGGCATCATTCAAGCTGTTCCCTTAATTTTTATAATATTCAGTTATGCTAAGAGCAATACAACTGTGCCTGTTATCCCAAAGTTGGGCGCTCAACCCATACTCAGCATGAAAATAACTTCTTGCTTTCTGTCTAATGCACAAGAACAAAAAACTATTAAAGTGCTCAAAAGATACTCTGAACACTTATATACTCACATGCTTATTAGCTCTTGTCCTTTAAATTCCTTCTCTAGGAATAAGACTTCTGGAAAACTGGGGAGGAAGGGTGTCCCTCTTACACAGCCAGGCATGAATAGCATAAAGCAAAGTAAATTTGACTAATTATCCTTAAGTTTGTGTCCAGTTCCTCCTTTTCCGCCTTATCCCAACATAAAGTTTGAGTTAAACCATAAACAAGTTCTACTCATTTTAACTCACATTCCCTTTTTAACATTATCAAAGCAAAATGATTTCAGAATGAAAACTCCACAAGTACTTCATTCACTATCTCCTGCGATTCCAAATAAACCCAACTGCACTAACGAAAAGAGAAAAAAAAGCTCCCTTGAAAGTTTAAAGAGTATGCAGTTGTTCTTTTATCAAAATAGATTTTTCACAAGTGACCCAAATAGAATTACAGCTTAGAAAAATCAAGCCTTTAATTCTGAAGAATAATTTGCACCTAGAGAAGAATTCAAGGTAATGGTTTTCACTGCATGTGGACTTTAGACCAAATCTATTTATTTTGATTTTGCTGAAGTCTGGGTATAACCATTTGCTGGCCTATGCTGCAGGACCACCGTCCTGGTGAGAGTATCTCACAACAAGCTGCTTTTGACACCTGAGTAACTAAACTACCTTGGATAGGGTTCCAGACAAATCCGACCATAAGAATTTGGTATTTTAATTAAGTTTCAATGTACTCTGTAAACGGTACAGCACAAATCAGATGGCAATTTTTCCATTCAGTTAAAACCTTAATAGGGAGCATGTAAGTGGTACAACTTTGAATTCAGGAAGCTCATAAATATTAACTTTACCTCCAAACACTTTGGGGAAAGGGACAATTCAAGGAACACACTGATAAGTCGGAACATTATGCCAAAAACCTGTTCCTTTTTTTTTTTTTTTTGGGCCCACCACGCAGCATGAGGGATCTCAGTTCCCAGATCAGGGATCAAACCCATGCCTCCTGAGATGGAAGTGTGGAGTCGCAACCACTGGACTACCAGGGAAGTCCCCAAAAATCTGTCCTTAAATTGTTGTACAACAACTGACTTTTCATAAATCAAATCACATTTGATAAGTACCATATAAAAAGGACTAATTATTTGAAGCCACCTTTTAGTGAATCCTTTTTGTAAAATTTAGAATTCTCATATAACATAACTAATCACTACTTGTTTTGTAATCTTATACTTGCAAATATCAAATTTCTTAAAGTAGAGCATAACTGCTTTCTTAGGCCAAATACATCCCAGCATTACTGCCCTTCTCTCTTTCCCAAGTTTTATAAATGTCACCCAAAAAACCAGCTGTTCATCTGTAGTAGAATACAGAACACTAGAAAAGTTGAAAAAAGAAATTGATTTTTTTTTAATGTAAAATAGAAACGTATGTACTCCCAAAGATAGGTCAATGAATTATTTTTGGCCATGATGAACAATAAATGCCCGATTAAAATGATTTTTTAAAAAAATCAAGATATGCATATCTCAAGTCACTTTCCCATGTGCCTTTGTCACCTGAAGAAACTGTTCAAGAACTGTTTATCTCCATGAACACATGACCTCCAAGATGGCACCAAGGTCAACGAGACATACAGGAGGGGGGTATGCTGAGAAAGTGCTGATTTGCCCAGTTCTACAGTTCCTTTTAAAGAGAGAAGGAAGGAAGAAAATGAAAATAAAAATTTATTTATACAGTACAGGAAATGATATTCTAAGTTGTAACATTCAAGTACCCCATTACAGGAGTGTATACAAACATATGTCAGCAAAAGCCATAAGAGCAAGACGTAAAAGGGGCATCATAGCACAGAACCAGGTACAAAAACTGCTGCACAGAAATAATTAACAAGATGACACATTGAAAAATCCTCCCTTACATCTTGTACTGAAAACCTCTGCTACCTTGACTGCATGCTACAACAACTCCATTTCAAAGTGAGAGTTCTCTGTTGACAGAACTTCTTAAAAATGACAAATAACCAAAGATCCATGCACAACCTAAGAAGCACCCACATATCACAAATGCAGAGGTAAGGAGCAAGTCTGTACATGCTGAGCCTGCCAGTTAACATGAAATTCACCAGGTGTCTTGGTGTTCCCTTATTCTTTACCAAAGACTCCTTCGAACATTTCCTCAGCTGTCACCCTTCCCCACCTTCCACAAACCAGAAGTTTCCTTGGATGAGATTTAAATTCTAAAACACATTACCCACTTGGTATAATCTGTTTAAGCTAGACTTATACTCAAAAAGAAAAAAAAAGAAAACCTTATCATGTGAAATTACTGTATTTGAAATCTCCAAACAACTTTCAAATCTGAAAAAAGACATATGGCAGAGCTATCACCTGATAATTTAAAAGTGACTTAGTGGAGAGCAATTCATTTATGGCTAATTCATATCAGCGTTTGGTAAATAGGCTGCATGCATTGTAATAGTGCCAAATTAAAGAGGGAAAAAAAAATCAGCAGAAGCGCTGGTTATTCACAATCAGCAGAGAACTGGGCTGATAGCAGTCTTCCAAGTTACTTTCAGGGAAGCTCCTGATTGG
The DNA here is from genome assembly GCF_030028045.1 of Hippopotamus amphibius kiboko. Classification (NCBI taxonomy): domain Eukaryota; kingdom Metazoa; phylum Chordata; class Mammalia; order Artiodactyla; family Hippopotamidae; genus Hippopotamus; species Hippopotamus amphibius. The sequence goes on from NC_080190.1 coordinate 167,468,346, forward strand.
TGGGTGGCACTGGGTCAAAGTGATTACTTAACCCTGGCAGTTATAACTAAACTCCACTTTGATGGGCTCCAAAGCTTATTACAAAAAGACGACTGCTTGAGCATATCAAGTACTTCGGTGTCCTGCTTCTATTTTTCTCCCACAGAACCCGAAGCCCGACACCTGAAACTCATCAGACAAACATTACCTCGTTTCGGGCCTTTAGAGTTTTCTATTTATTATTTTTAAAGTCCACCGGGCATAGATTCAGTTGCGGGGGGAGGGGGGTGATGTGAAAGATTAACCCATTTCCTGCATACACAGGGAAGAACTCATGACCATTCAAGCAGTTCCCTCTCTCCCAAGTAACTTTTTTTTTTAATCATTTCGTCCTAAAATAACCGTAAGCCACAAACATCAAACACTGGCATGGCAACGTCCACACATCATGCCCTAGTGCTACCCACAGGCAGATGTGTTGGTCTCTGGTCCCCATCCAGGCGGGTCCTCCGGGTCCCTCTCCCTTTGGCCCGGGCCAGCCAGGCTTCCCCCGAGTTTCGCTGTAAAATCCGCCACTTTCGCTCGCCCGGGCAAAAGCGAGGCGCCTCGTCCCCAGGGCAGAGTTTCTCCCAACTGCCCGGCAAACATCTCCCGAGGGCTGCCGGCGGGCCCCCCGCGCGCACCTGGCCCGGCCCCCCGCCCCTCCGTGCACGGTGCCAAGCCCCGGGCAGGGGCCCACCTGCTCCCGCCGCCTGCCCCGCGGCCCGGTCGCCCAGCCAGCTCCTGCCCGGCGGCGGCACTGCCCCGGCCCCGAGCCCCCCACCCCGCCGGGGACCGGCCCCCGGGGGCAGGGCCGCCCCCAGGGGCCCCGGGACAGGCTGCCCCCGCGACGCCCCCCGGAGGCCGGGCCCCGCGCGCCTGTCAGCGCCCCCGGAAGGGGTCAGGCGGGGGGCCGAGCTCGCCGGGCGTCCCGTCCGCTCCCGACTCGCTCGCCCTCCCAACCGCACTCACCTGGCGGGCTCCGGCCGAGGGGCCGGGCGCGGGGGTCGGGGGTCGCGCGCGGAGGCCGCCCGCCCGCTCGCCGCGGCCCCCACCCTCCCGCGCCCGCGCCCGCGCCCGCGCCCGCTCCGGCCGGCGCGCGCCGCGGGCCCGACGCGCGCCTGGAGCGCCGGGGGGGAAGGGGGCGCGTGGACGCGCGAGCGCCGGGGGAGGGGGCGCGGGAGGCGGGGGCCGGGGGCGCGGCGAGAGCAGCGTCGGCGGAGAGAAAGCAGCCTCGGCCGCGTCCGTCATGGCGCGCGGCGGCGGCGGCGGCGGCGGCGGCGGCTCCCTCCGGCCTCCCGGCTCCCTCGCCTTTAGTTTGACCTTTCCCTCCAGTGTGTCTGAGGGAGAGCGCCGGGGCGCGCGCGTGTGCCTGTCTGTGTGTGTGTGTGTGTGTGTGTGTGTGTGTGTGTGTGTGTGCGCGCGCGCGCGCGCGGGGAAGGGGCGGGTTCGCTCCCCGACGCCTGACGTCACTGCTATGGCAACGGCAACCCCGCCCCTTGCCTCCTGTTTCCTGCCCCGCCCTCTGTGCACGTTCCGGGGCCTCACGTGCTCACTCACACGCACGCACGCTCGGAGCGCGCGCGCGCCCGGAGCGTTGCAGTCGGGTGGGGGGCAGTTGGGAGGTCATCTCGGCCTCCTTGTGGCCTCTCGGAGTTCGACCAATCCAGTGAGGAGAAGCCGTGGGCGGGGCGGGCTCGGCTGCCGGAGCGGCGTGAAAAATTTCCCAAGGCAGAGCGAAAACCCGTCCTGAGCGACTGAGCATGCCCGATGGGGAAAGGGGCGCGTTGCCCGGGAGTTTAGGGGGATGGGGAAGCGGCCCGGTACGAGGGAACGGAGCCCCGGGCCCCAGTGTAGGGGTGGTCAACTGGTATAGAACGCGGACCGCGCCGTGTGAGAGTCGGGCAACCCCGGGTTGCAATCCGGCCCCGCAGCTGTCTCTGTGTGACCTTGGACGTGTTCCCTAAACACTCTGAACTGAATGTGAAGTAACATAGGGTTACTAAAATCCCCCATAGTGGTTGTGAGAAATAAAAAAGAGCGTGGAAAACTACTCACCTGGCATGTTGTAGACCCTAAATATTTAGTTATTAGTATGAAGCCCCCAGCCTCCTTATTTTACGAATGGGAAGACAGGACTCAGGGAGATTCAGAGATTAAGCGACCTGTCCAATGTCAGGTGGTGGCAGAGACCCAGGCTTCAAGTTCGATACTCTTTCCTACGTGGGCTTCCCTCAGAGAGAGGGGGGGAAACACTGCAGAAAAACATGTAAAGGGCTTCCTTTGCTCTCTGTGGGTCTCTTTTAATCCACACCAACCCCTTCTCATCCCCTCAAAAGTTTAGAATTGTGGACACAAGGGCTGGGCAGCCTTGGTGCAGTTTTTGGAGGGCAGTTATTTGACTCTCGATTTGTCCCTGAACAAGCAACAAAATAGTGCTTTCCTCAGTTCCCTGGGGGAGCCTAAATGTCTTCTAAAGTTTTGGTTCAAGTGTAAACACAGTAGCAAGGAGCTCAGAGGTCCTCCACAGTTTTTAGCTACCTGAGGAAAGATTAACTCAGTTATCCAGCATTGATCCAGCATCCACTGAGTAGGCAACAATGCTTTTCCAGGGCTTCCTAGGTGGCGCAGTGGTTGAGAATCTGCCCGCCAATGCAGGGTACACGGGTGCGATCCCTGCTCCAGGAAGATCCCACATGCCACAGAGCAACTAAGCCCGTGGGCCACAACTACTGAGCCTATGCTTTAGAGCCTGTGAGCCACCACTATTGAGCCCATGTGCTGCAACTACTGAAGGCCACGTGCCTAGAGCCCCGTGCTCCTCAGCAAGAGAAGCCAGGGCAATGAGGAGCCCGCACTCACCACAACTAAAAAGAAAGCCTGCGCACAGCAAAAAAGACCCAACACAGCCAATTAAATAAATAAATTTATTAAAAAAAAAAAAAAAAAAAGAATTCCTTTCCAGCCCACAAAAGGCCTGTGACCTCAGGTCTGTGCAGCTACCTTATGATTCAGACCCACTGGTGACCTCATTGTTCCTTGTGCTTCCACTCCTTTCTCTGACTGAGCTCTTAATCACTTATTGCCTCGTGGTATTTCTTGAATGCTATAGTACTATTTAACTCTAGATTTGCTGTTAACTTTTTAAAAGTATTTGTCTCCCTCCCTTTCTTATTAACCCCGCTCCCCTCCCACATACCTAAATCTGATCTTGGTAAAGGACATCACCAGCTCCTCAAACATGCCTTTGTATTCCCCACTTTCTTTCCAGAAATTGATTCACTTGAGCCTTTCAAATTCCAACTAAAATGTACTTGCGTCCAAAACGTCTTGCGGGATCTACTCAGAATGAATTAGTCGTTTTCCTGAGCACTTGGTACATTCCTTGCTTCGGACATTGTTCCTAGTAGACTTTGTGTTCTGTGATTTGTACACGTCACCTAGAGAAAACTTCTCTGAGCGTCCATGTATGGGTTGGCTGTTCCTATTCTTTGCTCCCATAGCAGCTTGTGGTCTGATATATCGCTTCTTACCCATTCCTTTATGGTTGGATCTATTTGCCTTATCCATCAGATGTAAAACTCTTTAATGGCAGGACTAAACTTAACACTTTCCATCCATTAGCTCAGTTAATCCCCCAGCAACCCTGTAGACCTTGGTGTCAACATTCTGCAGATAAGGAAATCAAAGCTTAAGGAGGAGACATGACCAAGGTCATGGTCACACTGTTAATTGTTGGCCAAGCCAGGATTTGATTTCAAGTGCACCTAACTTGGAAATAGACTATTATGGAAGGTATTCTGCTGCTGCTGTTGTTGAGATGGTGGTAGTGCTGGCGGTGAGGATGACTTTTACATCTCCTCTTGTCCTCACCTGTTTTCTCATAACCGAAGGCTCCTACTTCTTATCAAGAAAGCAGTGCTCCCTTTGCTCCAACAGGAAGAAATGTGATTGCATTACATGCAGGCAGTATGCACAAGTCAGGCTAAATGGAGGGGTCGTATTTTTTCTTTTCTTTTTTTTTCCCCCAGAATTATTTTTCCTTAACTGAAATAAAGATTACTTAGTTTTAGGATACAAATGTTGTGCATATGAGGATAAGATGTTTAAAATTGGTCTTTGGGATGTGAAGGACACAGCTGGGGCCTTTTTGGAGGCTAGAAAATGAAAACATTCTTGGATTAGGGACATTGTCAGTTCACGAGGAGCTGAGGTGAATCTTAGTATTTAAAAGGCAATCCTTAAAAAGTTGAGTTAGGGAAAAAGACACTGGGTAAGTAGCTCATTAGGAAGAAGGGGAGAATGTTCAGCGCCTGTCTGGAGGGACTCTCTTGCTCCAGGCTTACAGTACCAAGAGGCCCCTGGAGTTCGAGTGGGGCTCCTGCAGAGTCACAAGCACACCCTAGACTGGAGGGCACGCTCCCCTCTCTGGGAAGGTTAACATCTTTGACCAGAACATAAACTTGTAGGGGAAGGTGGTGAATGAGGAAGAAGTGGGGAAGGGAGAGCCCACATCTACCCAGTTAGCTGACCAGCTCCATAGGTCCTGGTGAGGAGCAAGGGGAGCCAGCTGTTCTACCCTCATAGCCTGTTCAGACTGATGCATTGAAATCAGCAGCTGTGTGGATACTGTACACTGCACAACCCTAGGGGGAGCTATTTACACGGGTGTCTGTATGAATGACATCCTCTGTACAATACTCAGCATGTAGCCGTCCTGATTGTAATATATACAAGGCACATCTCTGTCTACTTTGGCAATTTAAATGATCCTGATTATATGTTTGATAATGCAAATAAATAAATATTTATTGAATGCCTACCAGTTATCATCTCAAAAATTTAAGTGACTTTTATTGTACAAAGTTATTCCTAACGATTTGTGCATATTTTAAAGTGCTTATTAGACTAATAACATTACCATTCATCTATTAATTCTAAGGCATGATTCAAAAGGCTGGATTCAACAGATGTTTTAAACACTAACTACAAATCTTGGAAAAACTATTAACTGATTGCTTCAAAAATAAGAGCATATGCATTTTTTTTTCAGTTTCTTTTCAGTTTCTTTTTTTTCAGTTTCACTTTTCATCTGAAGGTAGTCTTCAAATCCTGTTTATTTAATAGGTACTCATCTACTGAAACCTGGTTCTCGTATTTCAAACAATCCTATATACTAGGATGCCTCCACGAATATAAAGCTTTTACATACTTTTTCCCCCCTCCTAGTTCTATCAAGAGAAAGGCCAGAAAGTTAAGTTGGCTGCTTTAAAGGTCTCCTGGTGCACTAGAGAAACCACGTTTCGCAGATTTAGTCCATGACTGCATTGTCCAGGAAAGAGTGTAATCAGGCTTGGACACCTGGATCACTCTGTGGAAGAATGCTGATCTCCACCTAGAAACATTTCATTTGGACTGTTAGATGAGCAAGAAATAAATGAAAATTTGGGGGGTTGTTTTAGCAGCAAGCTCTACTCAATGGCTTCTTTGGAAAAATAGACAATATGGCCATATTTACACCCCAAATTTGTTGAACTGCTCATACAAGCAACATTACATTCTTTTTTTTTTTTTTTTTTTTTTTTTTATAGTTGTGGCACATGGGCTTAGTTGCTCCATGGCATGTGGAATCTTCCCAGGGCAGGGCTCGAACCCGTGTCCCCTGCATTGGCAGGAGGATTCTTTACCACTGCGCCACCTAGGAAGTCCCAACATTACATTCTTAAGTTTGGAACCCAATTAAGAGCGGCTCTGCCTCTGGTCTTTATTAAATTGCTTCCAAGTCTTTGATGGTCTAACTATGTGTGACTGTCACTATCGGAAAATTTTTATGTGCAGTTGCAGAAGCTGATAATTAGTTTTAAAAAAAACCACTCAGGAGGAACCATCACACACATACATACATAGAGTCTCTCTCTCTCACACACACACACACACACACACACACACACACACACACACACATACACACACACAGTAGTGCGCAGACTTTCGGGTAACTTTTGCCATTTTAACTACTGTCATCAGCATCAGCCTCTTCCTCATCATTATTTTTGAAGTCAAGAGGCTTAAGGAAATCTAAAATAATAATCCTGAATATTTGCAGCAACTCAGGAGGAATGAATGAGGTGACCCCAGGGAGGTAGCGGGCTCTCCTTTTAATGAATGATCACGGTCTCTCTGTGCTGTTTGTCCTTTGACCTCGGGGGGCATGCAGCGGTATGCCAGGCATCTGTGTTTGAGTGGCCCTCCAGCTCCTCCAGCTCCTCCAGAATGACTGTAGAGTTGAAGGTAGGATTTCCTCCTGATATTTTATGTGAGCATCCGCGCGAAAGGCTGCGGCATGGTTGAGTGAGCTGTTCATTCTCCCTGAGGCAGGGGCTCAGGATCCACCCCCTGCAGGCCACAATGTTGCCCTGGGGCAGACGGTTCAGTCTTTCTGTTGGACGGTCAATTTCAGCCAAGCTAGGGGCCAACAGCCATAATGGACTAAAAACTAGGGAGGTGAGTTTTGTTAAATTACAATAACATCCATGCTTCCAGGGAAGCTGCAAAAGTCATCCCTGACAGATGTACTCAAAGTCAACAGCCAAATTACTCCTGCCAAATGCTCTGAGCTACTGAATAAAGCTCTGTACTATGTTAAATAGTAACACAAACCCTCTAGTCCCATGCCTCAATAATAATGGGGAAAATTCTTATCCGTATCCTCTGTAATATGTGGTAATGATTATTTAATTGATTGGCTACCACGTGCAAGGTACTCTTTTAGGTGCTTTATATGTGCCAGATACTTGTCTCATAACAGCCTTGCAAGGTTATAAGGAGTAGCAAGAAATAAGAGTTGTTATCCCATCTTATTGATGGGACAAGAGAAATTCAGGCATGTAAGCAACTTGCTCAATGTCACCCCAGTGGTGATATCAATGTGATTAAAGTACACTCCTTGGGAAAAAAAAAAGACTTCTGTATGTAAGCACTAATTCCAAGCTCAGGGACATTTAAAACAAACTTTTTACTGGAAAAAAAAAGTTACTATGGTAAACATTAAAAAATCAAGCGGCTCCTGTCATGAAATAAAGGCTTTTGAATAATCTCTACTTTATTTTCCTTGGAGGAGAGCCAACTGCTTAATAAGAGTTTCTGCAAAAGAGGAACCTGGGGCTGAATCTCATTTATAGAGGCAAAAGATTATTTTTATTTCAGTCTCACAGTCTTACTCTCCACTTGAATTTGTCAATTAACACAGGAGTAGAAATGAATAAGTCCAAGTTGTCTAGGTCCTACTCATCCCTACTGCAGATCCTTAGCTTAGGCTTAAGGTAGGCTTACGCTGAGTCATATAATTGCTCCACAGCAAGATTTCATAGTCATACTGTGGAACAAGTATGGTTAATTCATATTTAGTATAGTAGTCCTTCAGGACCCTGGGGTATTGGCCGAGGACTTCCACAGACGCCAAAATCCATGAATGCTCGAGTCCCTAATAAAAAATGGCATATCATTTGCAGTTGACCTACATACATTCTCCCACATACTTTAAATCATCTCTAGATTACTTATAATATCTAATACAATGGGAATGCTATGTAAATAGTTGCAAATACAATGTAAATTCTATGTAAATAGTGCAGTGCATGGCAGATTCAACTTTAGCCTTTTGGAACTTTCAGAAATTTTTTTTTTCAAAATATTTTCAACTTACGGTTGGTTGAATCCACGAATTTGGAACTTGTGGATACAGAGGTCTGGAGGCCCGACTGTAACTGATTTAATTAAAATGAGGTAGATTCATTGCTGTGCTCTAGACTTCTCTTACTTGTTCACGAAGCTGACTGCACATCACGCTTCCTAATTCTGCATTTAGTGACGTCTCATTGCTATCTTGAAATCAGCCATTGCGGGAGTATTTGCCCCATGTCAATTGGCAAATGCTATAAATCAGGGCTTTTATTCCTCAAGAGGCAGTTAAATATTTACCAGCAAACTACCAAGTAGATTGTATTATTTGCTCAAAAATATCTGCTGTCTTCCCTGTGGGTCTGTATGCTGCCCTTCCCTGCGAGAGGACAATATTTTTTACCCACTGAAGTCAGGCATGACTATATGACTCGCTTTGGTGGATGGAATGTGACAGAAGTACGTGTGCCATTTCTAAGCAGAGGAACGTGTGCCCATTTTTTTCTTTTCCTCTGCCACAAGCTGACGTGTCCCAAACAGCGTCTGTGCCTTCGATCTGAGTCCTGGAATAAAGAGGACATGGAGCAAAGTCACAGCCAATCTATAAAGGACATGGACATAAGCAAGGGATGCATCTTTCCTGTTATAAAGATCTGGGGCTTGTTGTTACGCCAGCTTTACTGAGGCTGAGCTGATTGATACAGAATTTGGGACTTATAATTGAGGCTGCAAGAGTGGAAAACCTAAGTTGTGGGGCATTAACTCTGGGGCTTGGGAGTGGGAAGCAAAAAAAAAAAAAAAAAAAAATTCCATCTTCGAAGGTTGGAAGAACAGGAATTCACGTTATCTAGTGGCAATGCATTTGGTAAAACTGTCACCTGTAATCACTGGGAGACAGGTATGTACTGAATGACCTTGTGGCTTTAGATAAAAGTTATGAAGCAGAATGTTACTGACGTGCCTGGGGTGCTATGGTCTGCACCTGATGAGATATTACACGAAAAAGTTTAGTTTAGGAAAGAATTGCGCATTTTGGAGAGATTGAAGAGAGTAGAAATGTCCAAAAATTTGAGAACTCAGAGGACTAGAGGATGTAATTGATTCTGATTTCCAAACAAAGGATACCACTGAGGTCTTTAAGTGACAAAGGCTGATTAAAATTCAGCCTTATACCAAGGACCAGCAGAAGGCATGATCCCTTTGTGAAAACCTCTGATTGGTAATGGTGGCACCAATTAAATCTTTTCAACTGGACAAAATGAGTCCAGGAAAAGAGATTATAGTTCTTCCACTGAAGAAAACTAAACTCAAAATAGCTGCAATTAAGTCTAGAGAGAATCATAACTAGAAAAGAATTGGGATGAGGCCATCGGCACATGACATTTGATTTGGGATTCGGTCACTTGCAACTAAGAGTAGTCTCCACGGTAAACTGTGTTACAGGCTTATTGGCAGGATAAACTGAGATTGCATACAGAAAGCATTTAGTAAATTAGAGTAGCTCTTTCAACTAACATGGGCCAGAGAGCAGATAAGTAGCCGAGAAATCTCCGTTAAAGGATTCATCGCTAATAATTTCAGCAAATGGAAATGATCCGGTACTGGGTCAGTGCAGTGAGATGGAAAGAACTTGGGTTGTAGAATCATATAGAGTTGAGTTTGAAATCCACCTCTGCCAAGCTGAATGGCATTGAGCAAATTGCACACAAAAAAATTCTGGGCCTTGGCTCTCTCATCTATAAAATGGGAATAATATGATCTCCTTGTAATGATTAAAATAAATACATAATAAAGCATGAAGCGTCGTTCTTGGTGTCTAGACATTCAATACATACTGGATACCTCTTTCCCTCTAAAGGACCTGCTACCACCACTACCTGGGGGCCCCTCCTGACAGAATATGATTTTACCTGTCGAAGGAAATCAGGAGGGTTATTGCCCCAGAGCATCTTCTCCTACGACACTTCTGAAGAACAGGAAGGCTGTTGAAGAGTTGGAAAGAGGAGTGTATTGTTTTATGCCCAAGGTGCTTTCTAATGAATATTTTTATGGTTTTCTCAGTATTTATTATTTTGCAAGAATTCAAACCAACAGAATTGATTTGCTTTAGAAGAGAAAAGAGAGAGAATCACAAAAAATAATAGCGGAGCCCATTTGTCCTGGGTTGTACAGAGTGCTGATTTGGTGAGCCCATCTCAGACTACAAGGAGTTATTTATCCCACTCAGCTCCTAGCATTCCCACTGATGACCTCTATTGTTCAAGGATGGTCATTCGCCTTCATTGGTACAATAAACCGAATTCAAAGGTATGTATTCCAGTATATTCCATGCTTGGTGTGAAGACTTCTCTCTTTTGCTGGCCATGAAAAAGAAAGCACAAAGCTTCAGGACTGTTGACTGCCATCTTGAAGCTATGAGGGGGACCAGCCTTAGGATAAACCCAGATGCTGAGGACAGTAGCACACAGGAATGGAAAGAGCTAGTATCTGTGATGCCATCTTTGAGCCAATAATCACCCTGCATCTGGGTCCCCATTCAGCCTCTGGGTTTACAGTTATAGGAGGCAATGGATTTCCTTATTTTTATGCCAGGCTATCTACCAATCAGTAGAAACTGATCAGTAATGAGAGTGGGGCAGCACCAAAGGGTAGAGTACACCGGTGGGGCTGATGATCACAGCCCCAAAGTCTGGTCACCTGAGTTCCTATCCTGCTTCTACCTTGTGCTAGCTGTGTGGCCATCATAAAATTACTCAGCCTCTCTCCGCTTCAGTTTCTGCATCTGAGAAACAATGATAATAATAGACCTTATCTCACAGAGTTCCTGAGAGGATACATTTGCATAACACACCCAATACAGTGCCTGGCACATAGTAAGTTTTAATATAATCTGATGCATTATCATGATTACCTCCAGATGCAGAGATCAGCTAAGGATCTAGAGTGGTGCTGAACCAGGGCCCCCATGCTCTTCCTTTCCATCTGTGACTCTGTATCTCTTCATTATGTCAGATTTTGTTCTCATTCCCTTTCCAGATCATTTCTCCTTCCCTTGTTCCTTTCACTAGCCATAATTGGCATTGATTTACAGCATCATTTGTTGTATTTTAAAATATGTAATTTCATGTTTTTTCTTTTTAATTTATGAAGTCAAAAACAGAACATTTTATATCTCCTTCAATAAAAAAGAACGTTTAGATTTGCTTTTTTTTATATCCCTATTACATTCATCTGGTTGGCATTGGTCCAGCGTTCCACTCTGTCAAAATCATTTTCAATCTTGACATTGTCAGTTACTGCCTTTGCCATCTTTCCTGGCTTTACATCATCTGCCTTTTAAGCTTTCACCGAGTCCTTGACAAAGCCTGCAATTTAGGACTACTCTATCAGTTATCAGGTTAGGCGTATGTGGTGAAAAACTCAAAATCAGTGCCTCTCCCAGCTTCACTGAGTCTACAAATCACCTGGGCCCCAGAGCAGCTCTGTAGTGGGGACTGAGAATTTGCATAGAAATAGTGCAGAATAGGGCTGCCTTAAGTAGCGGCTTAATCAAATTAGTGGTTTATTTTCTCTTATGTTAAAGAAATTCATAGGCTGGTGGTCCAGGGCTGGTACTATGATGTCAGAACCTAGGCTCCTTCTGTCTCCTTTCTGCTGTACATGGCATGGGGTCACCTATTTCAAAATGGTTGCTTGAGCTCCAGCCATTGTGTCAACATTCAAGTCAGTAAGAATGAGGAAGCAGATGAGGATGTCTCCTCTTTTTAAGGACGTGTTCCAGAAGTTGTTCTTGAGACGCACTTGGTCATGTAGCCAAATCACACTAGTGAAATGGGCGGGGGTGGGGGTGGGGCTGGAGACTGTGGGCTCCTGAGCACGGAAGCTTTTTTTTTTTGTCCCTCCAGCCCCATTTCTTGTAGGCAGGCTCCAGTCTCTGTGACCTTCCCTGAATTACAAGGGGCAGATTTGAACAGTTGCTAATCAAGGGAGGAGCAGCCAAGAAAACACCTGAGGCAAGATTAAAGGGACCAGAGAATCGCATAAAGATTAGAAGACAGACCACCTGAGACCCTGCACACACCCTAATCTTGTTAGCAACCCCACCGTTGAATCATTGTTATAAAACGCCTATTTAAATCCTCTGGGGTTGGGACTCACAGTTTTTTTGAGGCAGGAGCCTGCTGTGTCCCCCTTGGCCTGGCAAAGCAATAAAGCCATTCTTTTCTACTTCACCCAAAACTCTGTCTCCTATATTCGATCTGGCACCAGTGCAGAGAGGGCAAGCTTTCAACATCATTAGTTGCAAAAAAATCTGGGAAATATAGCTTTTACATTGGGTGGCATGTGCCTAGATAAAACTCAGGGTTTTACGACAACATTAGAGGAGAATGCATTTTTCTTTCTCTTTCTTCCTTTCTTTCTTTTTCTTCCTTCCTTTCTTTCTTTCTTTCTTTCTTTCTTTCTTTCTTTCTTTCTTTCTTTCTTTCTTTCTTTCTTTCTTTCTTTCTTTCGTTATTTATTTATTAAGTTTTATTTTTGGCCATGTTGGGTCTTCATTACGGCACGTGTGCTTTCCCTAATTGTGGTGAGTGGGGGCTACTCTGTTGTGGTGCCTGGGCTTCTCACTGTGGTGGCTTCTCCTGTTGCAGAGCAAGGGCTCTAGGCGTGCGGGCTTCAGTAGTTGTGGCTCAAGGGCTCTAGAGCAAAGGCTCAGTAGTTGTGGCACATGGGCTTAGTTGCTCCACGGCATGTGGGATCTTCCCAGACCAGGGCTTGAACCCGTATGCTCTGCATTATCAGGCAGATTCTTAACCTCTGCACCACCAGGGAAGTCCAAGAATGCATTTCTGACATTACTGACTTTTTCAGTGTGGTCACAATTAACCTCTTCCTAACTCTCCAGCTAGAGGTTTGCCATCAAACCCCACTATGTTCTAGGCAGTTAACATCAAATTCTGAATTTCTAGTTCTGAACATCTTCTGTATTTGTCTGCTTAGGCTGCTATAACAAAACACCATAGACTGGGTGGCTTAAATAACAACATTTGGTTCCAGGTGAGAATCTCATCCTGGCTTGCAGACAGAGAAAGAGAAAGAGGAGATAGAATGTGCTTTGGTATTTTGTATCTCTTCTTATAAGGGCACTAATCCTATCGCATCAAGGCCCTAGCATTATGCCCTTGTTTAATCTTGGTTACCTCCTTGTAGTCCCCATCTCCATATTTAGGCATGTGTTGGGGGGTGGTTTAGGGCCTCAATATATGAATTTTGGGGGTCACAATTCAGTCCAGGGACTTCCTTGGTGGCGCAGTGGTTAAGAGTCTGCCTGCCAGTGCAGGGGACACAGGTTCAAACCCTGGTCTGGGAAGATTGCACGTGTTGCAGAGCAACTAAGCCTGTGTGCCACAACTACTGAGCCCAAGTGCCACAGCTGCTGAAGCCTGCGTGCCTAGAACCTGTGCTCCTCAGCAAGAGAAGCCACTGCAATAAGAAGCCTGCGCACCACAACGAAGAGTAGCCCCTGCTCTCTACAACTAGAGAAAGCCTGCACACAGCAATGAAGACCCAATGCAGCAAAAATAAATAAATAAATAAATAAATAAATAAATAAATAAATAAATAAATAAATAAATAAAACAAAACAAAAACAAAAAGAAAACAAAAAGAACCAATTCAGTCCATAACAGCTCCTTATATGTAAGTATGATTAATTTTAGAGTTCAGGAAATCAAGTTTCAGAGAATTTTAATGATTTTCCTGAGGTCCCAAAGTAACTAAATGCCCAAACCAAGATTCAGATGAGGGACTTCCCTGGCGGTCCAGTGGTTAAGACTTTGCTTTCCAGTGCCAGGGGTACGGGTTCGATCCCTGGTCGGGGAGCTAAGATCCCACTTGCCTTACGGTCAAAAAACAAAAATGTAAACAATATTGTAACAAGTTCAATAAAGGCTTTTAAAATGGTCAGCATCAAAAAAAAACTTAAAAAAAAAGATTCAAATGAACTCTGTCAATGTTCAAGATCCTTCTAATGCATCATTCTGCATCACAGGAATGCTACATTTGTTTGTAGGATGAGGCTTGAATCAGGCAACTACTGTTGCATAGTATACAACTGCAAAAAAATCTCAGGGATAGGCATCTATTTCACTCCTGTGTCTATGCATCATCTGGGGACCAGGTGACCTAGGCTGGGAAAGACTGGGTGCCTCTAAGCTTGGGCAGGGTCTGCCCCACCAATCTTTCATCTTCTTTGGACCCATGAGCTTGTGAGGGTCTCATGACCAACCTCTCAAGCACATTCCAACCCCTGCTTGCAGTAGGTCTCCTTCCATTCGAAGGCCAAAGAAAGCCATGTGCCCAAGACCAAGGTAAGCAGTATACTTATCCTAGGAGGTAGTAAATATTTTGGAACGTGTTCTAATCTCCCTCAAGCCCGTAGGCAGGTGCACTGGAGTGGAAACTGTACCACACTGAGAATCCGGAATCCTGAGCTCTGGGCCCAGACCTGCTGTTAATGGCTTGTGTGACCTTGGACACATTACTAATCCTTTCCCGATCTCTAGGGCCTATTCAGGCTTTGGCCTTAAGAAGCTATGCCTTGAAAAAACAAATCACTGCCTCTCAAACTCCTAATCTCCTCTCAATGTAGCTTTGTCTCTTTACTTATTCTGAGTGAAAATACACACAGCTCTGGAGCCTCTTTTCAACTGCTGGACGAATGGTCGTCACTCTGTTCATCATTAAACCAGAGCACTGTGCAGCTGGTCCCGCTGGTCACATGAAGGCTCAGGAAGAAATGAAGCCATTAGGAAAAGCCACTGACGCCGTGACCGTCTGCTCCCAGGGCCCGAGTGCAGGCCAAGCCTCTGCTCAGACAGGTGAGCTTTAATTTTAGTGATTTATGATAATACCTCTGATCACACACGGGTAAACATGACACGGTTTATTTTGCAGAATTAATGAAGTCTGATTAATCTTTCAGTCCCCAGCAGATTCTGTTCTGAGAAATGAAGCAAGACTGTCAGGCTTTTGTGTGAATTATGGAGGGAGGATTCACAGCATGGGAATCATCTGGAATCCTCACAACGTGATCTTTCAGATCCCAAACATCTTTGGGTGGAGGCTTTTCCATCATTAGACCGAATGACTGCTGACTAGGGAGAGACCGTCCTAAGGACACCGTGTGATACAATAATAGTCCTACAGTTAATTGAGCTATTACCATGGGTCAGGCGTTCTGCTTGGTGCTTCACACACGTGGTCCCAGTTATTGGAAAGAACATCCACTTTTTTTTTTTTTTTGGCCACACCATATAGCATGTGGGGTCTTAGTTCTCTGACCGGGGATCAAACCCACCCCTCCCTGAATTGGAAGTGCAGAGTCTTAACCACTGGACCACCAGGGAAGTCCCAAGAGCACCCACTTTGACTTGGGTACACATCAGCTGAAATTCTGTCTCCACTCCCTGACTTTGACCCTGTCACATGATTAGCTTTGGCAAATAGGATGTTAGCAGATGTACTGTGAACAGAAGCATGAAATATGCTTACATGGTTGAGCTTACTCACTAGTGCCCCTGTCTTTTACCATGAGAATAGCATGCCTTAGGAAACTCCTACACCAAGGAGGATGAGAATCACAGGGAGCACACCTGGACCCAACTTGCACTTGGAGCTAAACCTGAAGAAGCTCTGCCTAAATCAACAGAACTCCAGATGTCTTGTAGATGTGTAAGTGTATTGTCATATGAGGCAGTGATTTTTGTTCTTGTTACACAGCAAAAACTGACTGATACAAAGTCCAAGTTGAAAATGGAGCTCCCATTTTGCAGCACCTTGGCACTTCCTATGTCAAATATTAAACATCTCCTGGGGCAGCAGTAGCAGAGGAATATTTAAACTACTCATATTCACTTTGTGTGGATTTCATTGGTCCTTGAAGAAAGCAAATGGCTAAGTGGGTGTAAGTGAGGTGAGAAAGTGATACTGCTGCTGGAACAGTATGAGCAAAGGTGTAGAGGAAGAAATGTGGAAGATCTGCTCTAGGACTAGTGAGCAGCCTAGATTTTTAGACTGCTTGTTGAAGAGTATTAGGAGGAAGCAAAACTCAGAATATTTGAGTTAGCAAATAAGAAGTTGAGGAAGTTAGAATTAGCTTTTACTCTTTAATTACAGGCTTGAGCAGAGAAATGTAAGCTACAGATCATCCTGGATGCTAATTGTACATCAATTATAGACAGTATCACTGACATTCAGAGGTCAACTACGTAATGCAGGTAGGTAAGGACCTAAGAATAGGCTGGCTGTGCCAAGTAGAAAAGGCTGGCAGGCAACTTCATTTATAATTTCATTGTTTCCATTTAGAATGTCATTATTAATTAAGCTCCGTTTAACATAGTGTCAGCCCACATTTTTGCTGCTAAACTATGGTGTGAACTGTGGCTTTGTGTTGACAGAAAACAAACATCAATTTTCGTACTCAGAAGTCATCCTGAACATGACCTCATACTTATCTGCTTTTTGGTAGAATACAACTTAAAACAATTATTCTGTGAGTAGTTTTTGGTATTTAATCAAACCAATTATGCTAACATTCGATCATTAAGTTTTAAGGATTTAGCATCACGAAAAGTCATATAGATGGGTATTTGAATTCCACATCCACCACTTACTGGTTTTGTGATGCTGAGCAAGTTACTTGACGAGACTCGAGTTTTTTCATCTGAAAAACGGGGTGAATAAAATCCATCACATAGTGTTACTGTAACGCTTAAATGAGTTAATACATATAGAGCATATACCATTGTCCCTGGCCCAAGACAGGGCTCAATAAATGCCATCTTCCATCATTCAGTTAAATATGTATTGAGAAGCAACAGACAACTGTCAGGCAGGTGCTGTGCTGGGCATAGTGGAGGAAACCAGCAGAAACAGAGATGAGACAGGCAAAGGATCCTTTCTGCTTTCAAGGTATGTAGAGAAGACTCCTATCAACCAAAAAAGACAAATTTTAAAAAATGTGCTCTACAGCCTGCAGTAAGTCCACTTGTCATGCAGAAAAAGTATGGAATCTCGGAGAGGGACTGATGGACCCAGTTAGGGTCGGGTGCCCATCCTTGAATCAATCACTCTAGTGAAGGCTTGTAAGAACATGGCAGCCAAAGAGGTGGCTTTGTGATTGGAGTACGGCTGCTACTGAGATACGAAGACGGAAAGGCAGGAGTCCATTGCACTGAAGGCATAGCCTTCATTTCACTGCTCACTTCATTTAGCCAATCTTGACTTGCTTGTTCCTTGCTTGCCCTAATATCCAGTGTGGCTGTATTTGAAGATGGGGACTTTAAGGAAGAAATTAAAGTTAAATGAAGTTATAAGGATGGGTCCCTGACCTGATAGGATGAGTGTCCTTATAAGAAGAGTCACCAGGACTCTCTCCCTCCTGCATCCCCGCTTCATCTCCTCTCCCCCTTTCTCCCCCCTCCCCCACACCATACGAGGGCACTGCAGGAAGGTGACTCTCTGAAAGCCAGGAAGACGGCTCTCACCAGAAACTTGGACTTCCAACCTCCAGAACTATGAGAAGACGAATGGCTGTTGTTTACAGCACTCAGTCTATGGTATTTTATTATGGAAGCTTTAGCTGACTAAGACAGTGCTGATTAGTATATGGTTATTGAGTTAAAGTCTCAACACATCACAGTCCCAGTAATGGGAGAAGAATGGAGCGGAGGTAGGGTGGGACATTTCCCAGAGGGTGATGTAAAAATAAATCTAGTGAAAGTTAGTAGGTGTCTTTAGAAAAGCACAGGGGGTAAACTTCTCTGTATATTATACTCTTTAAAGAGAATTTAAAAATTCTTAACATATTTTTCAGCTTTATTGAAATATACTTGACATATCACATTGTGTAAATCTAACGCGTTCAATGTGTTGATTTGACACTCTCATATCTTGCAAAATGATTATCCCCTTAGCGTCAGCTGACACCTCCATCACAGCACATAATTACCATTTCTTTTTCATGATGAGAGCATTTAAGATCTACTCTCTGAGCAACTTAACTATAATCACCACGCTGTATATTAGTTCCCCAGAACTTATTCATCTCATAACTAGAAGTTGGTAACCCTTTGACCAACATCCCCCCGCCACCACTCCATTCCCCCAACCCCAGTGCCTGGTAACCACCACTCTGCTCTCTATGAGTACGGCTTTTATAGAATCCACATAAAAGTGATATCATACAGTTTTTGTCTTTCTCTGCCTGACTTAGCATAATGTCCTCAAGTTTCATCTATGTTGCTGCAAAGGTTGGGACTTCCTATTTCCTTGTGGCTGAATGATATTCCATTTCTCTATATCTATATCTATATCTATATCTACATCTACACCCTACACCTACACCTACACCTACATCTACACCTATATCTACATCTACATCTACATCTACATCTACATCTACATCTACATCTACATCTATATCTATATCTATATCTATATCTATATCTATATCTATATCTATATCTATATCTATCTATGTCTATCTCCAGTCACCCATTCATATCCAAGAGGGATTGGTTCTAGGAGTTTCATGTATACCCCAAGTATACCAAATCTGGGGATGCTCAAGTCCCATGGTCAGCCCTCTCTACCCGTGGTTCTGCATCCACAGATTAAACCAACCATGGATCGTACAGTACTGTACCTATGTATTAAACAAAAATTTGTGTATAAGTGGATTTGCATAATTCAAACCCATGTTGTTCAAAGGTCAACTGTATGTGTGTTCATGTGTGTGTGTGTAAAACTGTATACACAATAGATATAACTGTATATATGATATATATAACTATATATAACTGTATATATAATAAATACATAATTATAACTATATATATATATATGTTACATATCTCACATCTTCTTTATCCATTCATCCATCGATGGATGCTTAAGTTGTTTGCATATCTTGGCCATTGTGAATAATGCTACAATGAACATAGAGATGTGGTTATCTCTTCAAGGTCCTCTTGTCATTTCCTATGAGTATACATCCAGAAGTGGGATTGCTGGATCATATGGTAGTTCTGTTTTTAGTTTTAGAGGACCCTCCATATTGTTTTCCATAGTGGCTGTACCAGTTTATATTCTCATTAACAGTGCACAAGAGTTCTTTTTTCTTTCCACTCTCACCAACATGTCTTTTTTCTTTTTTGATAATAGCCATTCTAACAGGTGTGAAGTGATATCTCATTGTGTTTTAATTTACATTTCCATGATGATTAGTGACGTGAACACCTTTTCATGTACCTGTTGGATATTCTGTCTTCTTTGGGAAAACATCTATTCAGTTCTTCTGCCTATTTTTTAATCATATTTTTTTGTTTGTTATTGAGGTGTATGAGCTCTTTATATGTTTTGGATACTAACAACTCAGGAGATACAGAGTTTGCAAATATTTTCTCCCATTCTATAGGTTATCTTTTCATTTTGTTGATTGTTTCTTTTGCTGTGAATAAGCTTTTTATTTTGATGTAGTCCCACTTATTAATTTTTGCTTTTGTTGCTTGTGCTTTTGGTGTTATATCCAAAAAATAGTTGCCAAGACCAATGTTAAGGAACTTTTTTCTGTTTTTCTCCCCCCTAGGAGTTTTGCTATTTGAGTTCTTAGTATGTAAGCATTTTTGAGTTAATTTTTGCAAGTGGTATAAGATAGGTCCAATTTCATTCTGCGTGTGGTTATTCAGTTTCCCCAGCACCATTTATTGAAGGGCCTATCCCTTTCCCAGCGAGTATTCTTGGTTCCAGTGTCAAACATTAGTTGACCATATATGTGAGGGTTTATTTCTGGGCTCTCTGTTCTGTTCCATTGGGCTATGTGTCTGTTGTTATGCCAGTACCATACTATTTTGATTATAATAGCTTTGTTGTATAGTTTGAAATAAGGACTTATGATGCCTTTGCTCTTCTTTCTCAGAATTGCTTTGGCTATTCAAGGTCTTTTATAATTTTATGCAAATTTTAGGGGTTTTTTTCTACTTCTGTGAAAAATGCATTAGAATTTTGATAGGGGTTATATTAAATCTATATACAGCTCTGGGTAGCATGGGTATTTTAATGATATTAATTATTTGATCTGTGAACAGGGGATAGCTTTCCATTTATTTGTGTCTTTTTCAATTTTTTTCATCAAAGTCTTATAGTTGTTTGTGTATAGATTTCAGATATGTCAGCATTTGCTTAATATGCTTGAATGCTTTGATGATGTGCTTTAAATACATATATAAATTATATCTATTTATGATTGTTAAAGCTTCTTCATGAATTTACTCCTATCTCATTACATAATAAACTTTGTCTCTTGTTACTGTTTTTGGCTTAAAGTCTGTTTTGTCTGATATAAGCATAGCTACCCCTGCTCTTTTTTGATTTCAACTTGCATAAAATATTATTTTCCATCCCTTCACTTTGAGCTTATGTGTGTTTTATAGGCAGCGTATAGTTAGGCCCTGTTTTTTTCCATCCATCCACTCAGTGTCTTTTGATTGGAGATGCCAATCTATTTACACTTAGAGTAATTATTGATAGGTAAGGGCTTACTAATGCTATCTTATTGTTTTCTGGCTATTTCATAGTTTCCTTGTTAATTTCTTCCTTTCTTGCTGCTTTCCTTTTTGAGTTGATTTTCTGTGGTGGTATGCTCTCATTCTCTTCTCTTTATATTTTGTGAATCTACATGAAAATCTTCTGGTTTTTGCTTTATGGTTACCTTGAGGCCTACATAAAACATAGATATCACAGTCTATTTTACGCTGGTAGCAATTTATCTTCGATCACACAAAAACTCTGTCCTTAAAGGGAATTTCTGTAAATATACTCAAATGCCTTACATTGCCTAAATGAAATTGTTTCTAACAGATGCAAACACTTGATTGTATCTTCTAAAGGAACTGTTTACTTAATCTGAGAGACCAAGAAGGAGTTAGGTGACCGGGAGTTTGAAGGCAGAGCTGCCAAGAATTCCATTCTGCTGCAGATGAAAAGTAGCTGCCCCCCACACCTTTTTTTTTTTCCCCTGGGCAGTTTTTACTTTCTTTTGCATGAGAAATGAAGTGTTTTTCAGGGCAAGACCTATGTCTTTCAATTTTGCAGCTTAACACCCAGCACAGTGCATGGGTAGAGTAAGATGCTTAATTTTATGTTAGTAAGGTATTTATTTAAGTTTATTAATAAATATTGGATAAATTTGCTTGTGTATGTTTTGTTGTTTTCATTTTGTAAGGCAGGAGTTCTCATCCTAACTGCACATAAGAAACTTCCAGGGAGAGTTTTAAAATACCAGTGCTCACATCTGCATCCCTAGATGATCTGACTCATTTGGTCTAGGGGAGAGCCTGCACCTGGGCATGGTTATCAGCTCCCTAATTCGTCCGAGTGGCCAGAGGTGGGCTCCACTGGTAAGGAGGAAGATGTAGGGTTATGATGAGTTAGCAGAACTGAATTCTGGTCTGTAATTTGTCACCAACTTGCTGTGTGACATGCAGCAAGTTATTCTCAACTTGGGTTTCTGCTTTCTCATCTGTAAAATGTGAATGGTCAGTTTTAATGTTTTTAGTTCAGGAACTCATTAGGAATACTGATCCTCTCTTTAGGAAAATGTACCTATGCATTTTTACAGAAAGTTTTCATACTGTTTCAAGGAATTCATGAAATCTCACGTATTGGTCAGGGTTCTTTTGGTTTGCAAGTGACAGGGACCTAGCTGAAGCTGGTATATACCAAAAGGCAATGTCATGGTCTACGGTCCTCAAACGTTTTGGAGAAGCTACAGCTTTAGGTGTGGCTGGATGCAGGAGCCCAAAGGATGCCATTAGGAACCTGTCTCTATCTCTTGGCACTGCTTTTTGAGTCATAGACTTTCTTTTCAGGAAGGGTCTCCTAGGTGATGGCAAATACGTCCATCAGCACCGCAGGCTGACACTGCAGCAGTTGAGCAACCCCAACAAAAAGGGCACAACTTTTTCTCATGGTTCTGTCAAAAGTGCAGCCCAGGCCTGATGTCTTCCCTGTGGACAGAGGGATGGATGCTGTATTGGCCACAGGCCCGTCACTCCAACATGGAGTAGGTGGGCTCCACTTGAACCACATGGAGAGTGGAACAGGGGTGGTTTTCCCCGCCAAAGTTAGAGTATTGTTTCCATGAGATGGGACAGTGGATACTGGAAAGGCAAAGACTGCAGACATCTGTCTCATATTTGAAGGCTGTGTATCTATGGAACCCCTAGAAGTGCATTGGTCCAGGTTGAAAACCTCTGGACTCATGAGCCCTGAGATCCCTCTCAGCATTGTCTACAATGATAGATAACGCAGTGCTCTTATGAGTCCTATATTTGAAAAAAACATTTATATGTAAGAAGAGCTATTGATTTTTTTCCTTCTGTGTTTAATTTTATATTTCCCTTATTTTCCAGACTGCCATTTTCTGGCGCTCTATATCTTTTAGCCCCATGTTTTTCGACGGCAATAATGAAGCTTAAGGACAACTGGGAACTCACAAAAAAACCCATGGAGGGAATATAAGGGCTAGGGATCTGAATCCTGGCCTCCCAATTCAAGCACAAGGCTGTTACCATGAAAATATTGCCTGATGTCTCGTCTTACATATTTTCTCTGTTTTGAGAGACTTGCCCCATGGAATATCAGTTAACTTGGATGAGTTGTTCCTTCTCCATTATTTAGGTGGAATTTTTTTCCTGGTGACAGTGGCCTGGTACCCCATCATCTTAGAAACAGGGTAGTTTTTCTTTGTTTAAAGCTGACCTTTTTATTTAAGAAAATAATACACCCAGTGATTTTTACCTACCTCTTGGGGCTATACTTATCTAGCGCACATTACCTCCTGTTATCCAGGAAGTGAGCCTCAGCCTGGGGCACATGTCTGCAATCAGTGAGTGTGACAATTAGGACCGTGTCCAGAAAACCCTGGGTAATTAGTTGGAGAGGAGGTTGTTAGGTTTGGCATGCTGGAATATTTTGGGGTTCCTGAATTGCTGAGACCAAGATAAATAACCTATTTTTTAAAAATAGTGTAATTTCAAAGGCAGTGATCCAGTCCAGAGAAAAAGGACGTGATTTTTGTCTGAATTACGAAATCATTTAGCTATTTAATCTAGTATCTCTAATGGCGATCTAATGGAATAAATAAAAAGATTCACTGCTTTAGTTGCCAAAGATTTATTGCTTAGCTTCTGCAGATATTTAGAGGATGTCTGAAGGATGAACAAAACATGGCTTCTTAATGTGTGTAGAAATTTTGCTGAAGGAAAGGAATAAAGTAAATGACCTGGAAAAAAATACATTAACTAACTTTGTTCGATTATAATCCATGGTAAAGTACATAACAGCTGATAGTGAGGGTCTCTCTAAAGAGGGTCTCTTGGTCCATGTCACAATTCCAATACTCTTGTCTTTGAATTCTTCAAAGTACTGGGTGTTTATTATTCATGCTATTTCTCTAACAACTTGTGCACGTACTCTCCACTCAGAGGTGTGAGTTCGAGTTCCAGCTCTAGCACTTGTAGGCTGTCAGTTAACCACTGTTCACATGTTGTGATATTTCCTTCTAATCTTTGTGTTCTGCATTTTTAATTATCAAGATATTATTACATAATTTTACATCCTGCCTTTCTCACCTAAATTAAGCTCTTCATTTCCCCCACGTGATGAAAGCTCCTTTTTGTTTTATTTTATTTTTATTTTTAAATTATTTATTTATTCATTGGATGCTTTGAGTCTTTGTTACTGCACGTGGGCTTTCTCTAGTTGTGGCGAATGGGGGCTACTCTTCATTGCGGTGCGCAGGCCCTAGAGCATGACTTCAGCAGTTGCTGCGTGTGGGCTTAGTAGTTGGGGCTCTTGGGCTCTAGGCACTCGGGCTTCAGTAGTTGTGGCACGTAGGCTCAGTAGCTGTGGCTCGTGGGCTATAGAGCATAGGCTCAGTAGCTGTGGTGCATGGGCTTAGTTGCTCTGTGGCATGTGGGATCTTCCCAGACCACGGATCCCCTGTATTGGAAGGTGGATTCTTAACCACTGAGCCACTGGGGAAGTCCTAACTTTTATTTTATTTAATTTATTTATTTACTTGCTTATTTTTAAGAACTTTTATTGAGATATAATTGACATACAATAAACTGCATATATTTGAAGTGTACAATTTGATTTTTTTTTCTTATTAGTAATGTATATATGGCAATCCCAATCTCCCAATTAATTCCACCCCAACCCCACCCCCTTCACCACCACCCCCCCCACCCACCCCCCCCCCGGTTTCCTCCCTTGGTGTCCATATATTTGTTTTCTACATCTGTGTCTCTATTTCTGCCTTGCAAACTGATGGGTGGGGGTTTTTTTGTTTTTGTTTTTGTTTTAAACTTTATTTTAAGCTCTTTATTGGAATATAATTGCTTTACATTGTTCTGCCAGTTTCTGCTGTACAACAAAGTGAAACAAGCTGTATTTATATGTATATCCCCATATCCCCTCCCTCCCACTCTCCCTATCCCAGCCCTCTAAGTCATCACCCATCATCGAGTTGATCTCCTCATATTATGCAGCAACTTCCCACCAGCTATCTATTTTACATTTGGGAGTGTATATATGTCAATTCTACTCTTTCACTTTGTACCAGCTTCCCATTTGCTCCCCACGCCGTGTCCTCAAGTCTGTTCTCTACATCTGTATCTTTATTCTTGCCCTGTCACTGGTTTCATCAGTAACATTTTTTTAGATTCCATATATGAGTTAGCATACAGTATTTGTTTTTATCTTTCTGGCTTACTTTGCTCTGTATGATAGACTCTAGGTTTATCCACCTCACTACAAATAACTCAATTTCATTCTTTTTTATGACTGAGTAATATTCCATTGTATATATGTGCCACATCTTCTTTATCCATTCATCTGCTGATGGGCATTTAGGTTGCTTCCATGTCCTGGCTATCGTAAATAGTGCTGCAATGAACATTGTGGTACATATTTCTTTTTGGATTATGGTTTTCTCAGGGTATATGCCCAGTAGTGGGATTGCTGGGTCATATGTTAGTTCTATTTTTAGTTTTTTAAGGAACCTCCGTACTGTTTTCCATAGTGGCTGTACCAATTTACATTCCCACCAACAGTGCAGGAGGGTTCCCATTTCTCCATACCCTCTCTGGCATTTATTGTTTCTAGATTTTTTATGATGGCCATTCTGACTGGTGTGAGGTGATACCTCACTGTGGCTTTGACTTGCATTGCTCTAATGATTAGTGACGTTGACCCTCTTTTCATGTGTTTGTTAGCCATCTGCATGTCTTCTTTGGAGAAATGTCTATTTAGGTCTTCTGCCCATCTTTGGATTGGGTTATTTGTTTTTTTGGTATTAAGCTGCATGAGCTGCTTATATATTTTGGAGATTAATCCTTTGTCAGTTGCTTCATTGGCAAATATTTTCTCCCATTCTGAGGGTTGTCTTCTTGCCTTGTTTATGGTTTCTTTCACTGTGCAAAAGCTTTTAAGTTTCATTAGGTCCCATTTGTTTATTTTTTATTTTATTTCCATTATTCCAGGAGGTGGGTCAAAAAGAATCTTGCTTTGATTTATGTTGTAGAGTGTTCTGCCTATGTTCTCCACTAAGAGTTTTATAGTGTCTGGCCTTACATTTAGCTCTTTAATTCCTTTTTGGGTTTATTTTTGCGTATGGTGTTAGGAAGTGTTCTAATTTCACTC
The DNA here is from genome assembly GCF_030028045.1 of Hippopotamus amphibius kiboko. Taxonomy (NCBI): domain Eukaryota; kingdom Metazoa; phylum Chordata; class Mammalia; order Artiodactyla; family Hippopotamidae; genus Hippopotamus; species Hippopotamus amphibius. The sequence goes on from NC_080190.1 coordinate 167,493,810, forward strand.
TTTTGCATATAGCTGTCCAGTTTTCCCAGCACCACTTTTTTAAAATAAATAAATAAATTTATTTTAAAAAGAGATCTGTTTAAAAAAATTATTTTATCATTATGTAAAATATATTTAATGTTGCCAAAACCAAAATAAGGCATATTCAAAGAGCTAGCTCCCATACCTGTCCCTTCTACCCTATTCCCTTCTTCCCACTGTAAACAACCATTTCAAAAGCTTTAAAACCCAGCACCACTTACTGAAGAGGCTGTCTTCTCCATTGTTTATTCTTGCCTCCTTTATCAAAGGTAAGGTGCCCACATGTGTGTGGGTTTATCTCTGGGCTCTCTATTCTGTTCCACTGATCTGTATTTCTGTTCTTGTGCCAGTACCATACTGTCTTGATCACTGCGGGCTTGCAGTATAGTTTGAAGTCAGGCAGCCTGATTCCACCAGCTCCATCTTTCCTTCTCAAGATTGCTTTGGCTATTTGGGGTCTTTTGCGTTTCCATACAAATCAAAAAATTTCCTGTTCTACTTCTCTGAAAAATGCCATTGGTGATTTGATAGGGATTGTGTTGAATCTGTAAATTGCTTTGGGTAGTATAGTCATTTTCACAATGTTGATTCTTCCAATCAACATGGTATGTCCCTTCATCTATTTCTATCGTCTTTGATTTCTTTTATCAGAGTCTTATAGTTTTCTGCATGTAGGTCTTTTGCCTCCTTAGGCAGGTTTATTCCTAGGTATTTTATTCTTTTTGTTGCAATGGTAAATGGGAGAGTTTCCTTAATTTCTCTTTCTGCTCTTTTGTTGTTAGTGTACAGGAATACAAGAGATTTCTGTGCATTAATTTTTGTATCCTGCTACTTTACTGAATTCATCAATTAGTGCTAGCAGTTTTCTGGTAGAGTCTTTAGGGTTTTCTATGTATAATATCATGTCATTTGCAAAGAGTGACAATTTTACTTCTTCTTTTCCAAGTTGGATCCTTTTTTTTTGTTTTCATCTCTAATTGTTGTGGCTAACACTTCCAAAACTATGTTGAATAATAGTGGTGAGAGTGGGCACTCTTGTCTTGTTTCTCTTCTTAGAGGGAATGCTTTCAGTGTTTCACCATTTAGAATGATGTGGGCTGCTGGTTTGTCATATATGGCTTTTATTATGTTGAGGTAAATTCCTTCTATGCCCATTTTCTGGAGAGTTTTTATCAAAAATGGATGTTGAATTTTGTCAAAAGCTTTTTCTGCATCTATTGAGATGATCATATGGTTCTTATCCTTCAATTTGTTAATATGATATATCACATTGATTGATTTGTATATTGAAGAATCCTTTCATTCCAGGGATAAACCCCACTTGATCATGGTGTATGATCTTTTAATGTGCTGCTGGATTCTGTTAGCTAGTATTTTGTTGAGGATTTTTGCATCTATATTCATCAGTGATATTGGCCTGTAATGTTCTTTTTTTGTGACATCTTTGCCTGGTTTTGGTATCAGGGTGATGGTGGCCTCGTAGAATGAGTTTGGGAGTGTTCCTCCTCCTGCTATATTGTGGAAGAGTTTGAGAAGGAGAGGTGTTAGCTCTTCTCTAAACGTTTGATAGCATTTGCCTGTGAATCCATCTGGCCCTGGGCTTTTGTTTGTTGGGAGATTTTTAATCACAGTCTCAATTTCTAAGTTCTATTTTAACTGATCACTTATTATACATTTGCATGGACACACCATGAACTTCATGTCTCTTCCTCTGTTATCAGAGGAATTTCAAACAGGGGTGGCATGATTAGATTTATGCCGGTAGCTGTCTGGAGAGTGACTGGGAAGGGCACAGGTTGTGAGGGGCCAGGGTGACTGAGAACTACTTTTTAAAATGTATTTATTTATTTATTTTTAACTTAATTAATTAATTTATTGGCTGTGTTGGGTCTTCATTGCTGTGCATAGGTTTTCCTAGTTGCAGAGAGCAGGAGGCTACTCTTCTTTGCAGTGTGAGGGCTTCTCATTGCTGTGGCTTCTCTTGTTGCAGAGCATGGGCTCTAGGTGCTCGGGCTTCAGTAGTTGTGGCACATGGTCTCAGTAGTTGTGGCTCGTGGGCTCTAGAGCTCAGGCTCAGTAGTTGTGGCTCACAGGCTTAGTTGCTCCATAGCATGTGGGATCTTCCTGGACCAGGGATTGAACCCACGTCCCCTGCATTGGCAGGCAGATTCTTAACCACTGCACCACCAGGGAAGTCCTGAGAACTACTTTTATTAAATGATTATTGTAGGTGGAATCCGAGCAGCTTTAATGAAGAGGACCCTAAGGCTCTCTTAGTCTAACTCCCTCCTTTCATGGTTGAAGAATCAATCGGAGATTCAGACAGGTAAAATGACTTCTCCAGGTTCTCCCAGCCTCACCTGGGCCTCCCTAACTCTCAGTCCAGTGCTCTATTCTGGTCCAACCTCTAATTACAGCCAAGTGATGGCTGAATGTCAGCTCAAACCTACTCCTAGGGGAATATTTCATTAGCAAATAGAAATCCAGTCTTGAAATACTTTTGGCAGTTCATTTTTTTTTTCTTTTTTTAAACAAATTGTCAGTGTGATTAGTAATTACTGGCTGCCGGATGAAAATAATTTCCTGCCTACCCAAACAAAGCAAATTAAGGAGAACAAATGATGTAACCCTGTTAAAAAAAAAAAAAAGCCATTGAAATGTTCCCCAAAGAGATGAAGCTATTATTATCCCAGACTTATAAATGGGAAGATGAGAATAGGGAGGCTGGACAACTTGTCCAAAGTGCTCAGCCCAAATTAGAAGTCAGAATTCCTGATGGCTATCCGAGGGCAAGACCTCTGCTGACAGTTTGGCTTTATTGGCTACGGGAAGGCCAAGTTAAACAGGACATAATTGGGGGCGAAATTCCATGCTTTCTCCTGCTCTGTGACCCCCTGACTAAGAAGCTTTTGCCAAATTTCTTGGCTGCTGTATCAACCTTCTGGCCCTCAAGCGGTCAGCAAGATGAGGCAGAAACAATCAGGAGTGGAGAAAACTCTTCCACTGCTTCTTACCCCTGCCCCACTGGGCAAGTGGCTTTATCTCTTGGACCTCAATGTCCCATCTGGAAAGGGGGATGAGAGGTAATTGCCCACCCAGCTCAGTGATCCAAGATGTAAAGTGAGAGGACGTTTCCAAAATGCGTTTACCAGAGCTCCTTTGCTGATAGGGGAGAGAAGTCCCGTTCCAAAGAGTTAGGCAAAGGAGAAATTTACAGCAAGAACTTGGTATCAGCAGTGACCACCTTTCCCTGCAAAAGTCAGGGTAATATTAATAGGACTTGCTTCCAATCCCTACTAGATAGGGAGCCCAAGACTTGTATGACTTGTCTCATTAAATCCTTGTGATCTACGAGGTGCCTCAGTTTACCAACCTTGCTTGATACTGGATCAAACTAAGGCCTGAAGACCAGGATGCCATCACATAGAACTGCAAGGCAGAGGATTCTCTGACTGCAGACCCCAGGTTCCAGGACTCCATGCTCCTCTGCCTTCTGGGTTTGTGGAAGGAGAGACAGGCATTTGTAAAGCACTTGCATCCCGGCATTGGGGCAATTTTCTGAGGGAGGTATTTTCTGAGAAAAGCCAAGCTGCCTCTACAAGAGAAAAGTATTTGTCCCATCTTAGGAGTTTGGATTTTAAGGAGCAGGTGCATGATGTACTATTTTCCTTATGGTTTGGGTCCAAACCCAGTCAGCAGGCGGGTGTGTTTGTAACTAAAAGGAAAGCAACTTGATCTTGGTCAGCTTACGCAGAAGTCCTGCAAGCTGAGGATGGTGGCTCCTCGGGCCTCAAGTGTAACCGTGTGAATAATTAATAAATGGACATTTTCTGAGCATTCTCTGTGGGTTAGGCCCTGCACCAAGCAGTCACATTTGCCTCCTCACTTAAGACTCACAGCCTTTCTGTATAAACACAGCTGATTCACTTTGTTGTACAGCAGAAACTGGCACAACAGTGTAAAGCAATTATACTCCAATAAAGAGCTTTAAAAAACCCAACAAACCTCACAGCTGCTCTGTAGGATGGTATTATTACCATTTACCAGATGAGGAAATTGAGGCGCAGAGAGGTTAAGGGACGTGTCCTGGGTTATTCAGCTAGTAAACAGCACAGATCGAGATTGGATCCACAAATGTCAGACTCTGGATTTAGGAGACTAGGAATGATGGTTTCATTTGGAATTAGCACCAGAAACCTTCTAGGTCCCTGGTTAATGAGAGCAAAACAAAGCACAGAGATGCTTTATGACCCACTGAATTACAGAAAATTGGACTGGAAGGGCCATCCAAGACCAGGAAATTTAGTGGTCCTTGAGTTTAGGGGATTCTAAAATTCTATGACACTTTCCTCTGAAAAATGCACGTACCACAGATACACAAACTCTTGGTTACAAGTCTGGGGAAAAAATTGTCCTTTCCTTCATTTTCTTGTGCCTTCACGTCAAGCGTGAATTTAGTATGATGAGAGGAATTCATAGTCAGTGTCATTCCCTCTAGGCTATGAGTTGCTATGTTACTCATAGTTCTCTAGGGAACAGAACCAATAAGGGGCATGTGTTTTTTCTTTCTTTCTCTCTTTCTTTCTGTCTGTCTGTCTTTCTCTCTATCTAATCTATCATTTATCATTCTATTTATCTATCATCTATTTATTATCTATCTATCCATCCATATCTACCTATCTATCCATCCATTTCTTTCTTTTTCTTTTTCCTTCTTTCCTTCTTTCTTTCTTTCTTTCTTTTTCTCTTTCTTTCTTTTTCTCTTTCTTTCTTTCTTCCTTCCTTCCTTCCTTCCTTCCTTCCTTCCTTCCTTCCTTCCTTCCTTTCTTTTCTTTTCTTTCTTTCTTTCTTTCTTTCTTTCTTTCTTTCTTTCTTTCTTTCTTTCTTTCCTTCATCATCTATCATTCTATTTATCTACCTATCTATCTATCTTTCTATCCCTATCTATCTATCTATCTATCTATCTATCTATCTATCTATCTATCATCTACCTACCTACCTACCTGGAGGGGAAAGAGTTATTTTAATGACTTGGCTCATGTGACTGTGGAGGCTGACAAGCCTGAATTCTGCAAGACAGGCTGGCACGCTGGAGACCCAGGAAAGAGTTGACATCGTAGCTTGAGAGCAAAGGCAACCTGAAGGCAGCATTTTCTCTTCTTTCAGAGGCCTCAGTCTTTTCTCTTAAAGCCGTCAACTGATTGGATGAAGCCCACCCACATTACAGGGCGGTCTGCTTTATTCAAAGTCTACTGATTTGAATAGTAAGCACATCTAAAAAATACCTTCACAGCAATGTCTAGATTGATGTTTGGCCAAACATCTGGGAACTATGGCCTAGCCAAGCTGATACATGAAATTGACCATCAAATTTCCTCAAATCAGTCTCATCTGACTCTGTGTCCCCGGGGCTGAACACTGTGCCCTGCACAGCTGGTACTCAGGATGTGTAGTCAAATTCTAAAACTCCCAGGATGACCTTGGAGGAAACAAGGAAAGAGAAAAACATTATGTTCAGCCAAGAAGAGCAGATGTGAGTCCAAGAAGCAATTGGGAATCATTGAACCTTTATTTTTAAAAAAGTTATTTTTTATTTTATTGGAGTATGATTGCTTTACAATGTTGTGTTAGTTTCTGCTGTACAACGAAGTGAATCAGCTGTATGTATACATGTATCCCCTCCCTCCTTGCCCCCCCGCATCCCACCCACTTAGGTCATCACAGAGCCCCGAGCTAAGCTCCCTGTGGTATACAGCAGGTTCCCACTAGCTATTTTACACATGGTAGTTTATATATGTCAGTCATAACCTCCCAGTTCATCCCACCCTCCCCTTCCCCATGTGTCCATATATCCACTCTCTACCTCTGCATCTTAGACTATTCCTGCCCTGGAAATAGGTTCATCTGTACCATTTTTCTAGCCCCTTTGAAGAATTGTGGGTTAGGGAGGGGAACGTGGCAGTGACGTGCAGGGACCTTGGCAAAGCTGTGGCCTCCCCATGATCTTGCAGATGTATCTGATTGGAGCAACCTTGGCAGGGAACCACGCCCTCTGAGACCAGCAGAGTAAGGGCTGGACTGGAGGCTGGCCGTCAGGAGGTCTGGTCCCTGTGCCGTCTCTGCCACCAACTGGCTGTGTGCCCTTGGTAGGTTGTGTCACCTCCTTGGACTTGCTTCTGTGGTTGGGTCGTCAACTGGCCATCTGTAGGCAGGGTCCAGACTGCGGTGGGGTTTATCGATTGAGGTAAATTTTCAAAAGTAGTTGAAATAAATGGCCAATATTAAAAAAAATGTGTAGGTTTCACAGATAAGTAAAGACCTATGGCTTCTCTGAAAAATTGCAACTAACAACTCTGATCCTGACTTTACTGGGCGGACCGGGCAGCTGCTGCCTCCCCACAGCTATTGGACTCTCCTCTCTGTGACACAGAGGCTGCAGGAGGCCACTGGTCAGCCCTGAGCTGGCAGAGCTGTCGTTCTTGCTTCTCTATTACCTGCCAGTTCTCTGCAGGCCTTGGAGTTTATGGTCCTTGTTCTACATCCCTCCATGGTCTTTTTATACTAATGCCAAGAAGTCTGGTGACTGGCCCCACTGTGTGTTGGGCAGGGAGCGAGGCAGCTTGTGTGCATCTCAGAGCAACACTCCAAGACTCTAAGTGCACAGGCTGCGCAGGCTTGGAGTAGAGCGCGCACAGGGGTGGGACTGGCACAGGCGAGAGAGGGAGCAATGAGACGGACCACCTTCTCTGGCTGATTGGATGGCTCCCAGTTGGGACAGCACTTGAAATAATTTTTCTCCCATTTTCTGACTGTCCTGGGAGTTCTTACATAACATGCTTTTTAAATACACACCTCGACACCTTCAAAAGTTTGGGAAAATTTTGTTTATTTCCCCAAATTATTCAAATCTGGGGGATTTGTACTGGAAATTTGCACAAATGCTTAGTTACAGCTCTTCCTTGCCTTGTATGATGATTCCCCGGGGGTAGCCTTATTACCTGCTGCAGGTGACTTTTTGAGCCCGACTCTCACTCAAAGATCTATAATTGCTCAGTGAGAAGGACATTTCCCAACTGCATTTTCTAGGACTCTTTCGGTGACAAGTGACAGAAAGCCAATTTGCAGTGGATCAGGCGCAGGGGAAAATTTAGTGGAAAGACTTTTGCTCATACCCTGCGGTAAGAACTTTGGGGACCATAGGATTATGTCCTTGATCTCAAGGAGTGTAGGCTTTTTCCCAAGGGCAAGGGGAGCCCATAAAGAAAATAATTACATTTGATTTCTGCATGGAAAACATGTGGGATTTGGGGCCAGGAAGCCCGGCTGTGTCGTCTACCAACTTAGCTAATAGTGCAAAGCCTCAGTTTCCCCATCTTTAAGACAGCTTCCTTCCTTGTAGGGTTGTTTTGAGAATTAGCACACTGCCCAGCAATGTTCTGACACACAGCGAGACCTTCATATGTGGCACTGTGGTCATTATTATTCTAATAGCCAGTCGGTGGTTCTGGAGTTGCTGAGATCCCCATGGTCTGGGGGTCTGGGGAGGGTTCAGAAAGGAGATGGGCTTCTGCTGGGCCTTGGAGGCTGGGGAGGATGTGGGTGGGCTGTCAGCAGGGTGGCGTCACCTCAGGGGAGGGCACAGTGTGTGCGGGGGTGAGGCAGGGGTCAGCACTGCATGTTCAGGGGACAGGGCAGACTGGCCTGGCTGGAGAGGAGGGTTCACACAGGGGCACCTGGTTAGAACAACACTCAGCCCTTGTGACAGCTGGTCAGAACTGCCCTGTAATCCTCTCTGAAATGCCCGCCCTTCTGCCAAGTGGAAATTGGCATCCTTTTCTTTGGCTGGAGACTCTTTCTCCCTTGCCTGTGTACATGTAGCCTTGGGCAGTGGACCCAATGAACTGTCCTCATTCTCTGCCAAGTATCCAATTAAGAATTGTGTACCTGGCATTGGCATTTCTGTGGAGCTGGCCTTAGGAGTGCATCCAGAGAGTGGGTCAGCCAGGCTCGAGGAGGGCAACGTTCAGTGACCGTGGCGCGGCCAGGCTGGGGACCCTCTGACTGGGGATGGCTTCTCACCAGGCTTCTCTCCTTCTCTCTGTGCAGACATAAGGGACTGGGGTATCAGAGCAGGATTTAGACACCGTGGTACCCAGAACATTTTTCTTGGAAGAGCCCAGGGAAGCCATGCAGTGCCTACCAATGTCACGTCTGACTCTCACTGTAGGAAACGCTGCAGCTTTTCCAACAGGTGGTCTTGCAGCTCCTGTTTGCAAACCTCCCAGGGGGACGGTGTGGGGTGGCGTCGGGGACTCACTGCCTCCCACAGATGCCCTTCATTCTGTTGAAAGTATTAGCAATTTGCCAGCTTTTCTTTACACTGAATTATGGACCAGCACTTATTCTTTTCTTGTGCTGATTTTTGTTTCATTTTTATCTACCGCATAGTTACAAGGGTGGATGACGTTATCTTAATGGCCCTTAACAGGGTCTAAAATCTGGGAGGGCAGATGTGTAAATAAATGATGCAATGAAGGGAGCTGAGAGGGGAGGGAGTAGGGGAGGTTTGGGCTGAGAACAGAGCCATGCCCATCTCAAGGCTCCCAACTGGACACTTGACCTCAGGGGTCCCCTTGAGGCAAGGCCAAGAGGGAAAAGACTGAGGTAAGAGATAGATGGGCTCCAGGCTAGGCATTAACACCTGGCCTGTTCACGCCTCTGGGGTGAGAAGAAGATGAGCTCCAGGCCGGACATCCATTACCAGCTCCCTGTTTACATTTCCTAAGGCAAGAGACAACTGGGCTCCGGATCACATATTTGTGACCAGACTCTTGTCTATATTTTGAGATTTGCACCTCGATATGAGAAACAGCAACAGAAATAGGGTAAATAACTGGACATTTGGACACTTTTATGGCAGGGACAGAGAGGGGCTAAACCCTATTAAGAGATCGAGGTCATACACTCCCCATCTTTGGGACAAGGGAGACACTATGCATGCGTAAAAGCCTTCATGGGGTCAAAAAGGCAGGGGATGCCAGACCATAATAAGTTTTGTTATCTCTCTCCCAGAGGCCTTTGAGATAGGATCCATCTTAATTGAGGGGTGTATGCGCACCCAGGGAAGGGTCCAGAGGCAAATTAACCCTGGGGTCAAAACAATATGATTGGCCAAGAATAAGACAAAGACCCGAAGACCACCCCTTTATAAAGAATTTAAACTCCCAAAGGCACGACTCTGGGGACTCTCTCCCTGAGCTTGCCCGTGCATCTTTCTGCATATACTTTGCTTTTCCAATAAACTTTTTTACTTTTCTCTTTACCTTCTGCCTCCTTGCCTGAATTCATTCTTGACAAGGCAGGCAAGACCTAGGGACCCAGGCCCTGGCCCCTGGCCCCGGTGGTCCAGTGGTTAGGATTCCTGGTCTGGGAGCTAAGAATCAAGATCTTGATTCTGGCTACTGCTCACTGCTGCCTGCTGCAAGCTGCCGCCTACTGCTGCCTGTGTCCGAAATCAAGACCACTCAAGTCTTGGGACAGGACAGCAGGCTTGCTAGAGATGGCGCTGTCAACTATGAATTGGCACTTGCCATCTGCCTGGACAAGAATTAAATCACTTTGTGCTGCTGTGGCTACTGACCTTCCACATCCCCTGAAGGGAATTCAGGGTGGAGACAAGGAAGGAGGCACTCTGTGCTTTGGAGGAACAGGTCTTCCGATAGTTAAATGTTTCTAGGAGCTGATTTTATGAGCCCAACCCTTGCATCTCCTCATATCTAGAGAAGCACTAAATCCCTACATGGTGACGTCTACTCCTCGGGACTAGCAGAAACCCCCTACAAAAAAATGTTTGATTGCACGTACTCCTCCTTTACCAAGAATATATATATATATACTAACCTTCCCCCTGCCTCTTTGGAACAGTTTCTCAGAGCTATCTGAGATGCTGTCTCCTGGGCCGAAGTCCTCATTCTGCCCCAAATAAACTCAACTCGCAACTCTCATGTTGTGCATTTTTTTTTAAGTCAACAGTTTTGGCGACCACGAATAAGGGACCCAGAGTGGACTTCTCTCCTTCGCCTGAACTCTACGAGGAACCGGAGCCTTGGTACCAGCAGAGGCCCCTTGAGCCCATCTGCCTCTTCGGGGAGTCCAGATGAATTTGGGTAATTCTCTCCTGGTTCTCGGATCTCCCGTATTGGTTGATGATCCTGAGTTTTATTTGGCGGTGTAGCAGGTACCTGCCTCCTCCCAGCTGAAAAATACTGTGTGTGTGTGGGGTCCCTGGTTGAAAAATACCAGGGAAATACCCACCCAGGGGTTAAATACTGGGTGGTGCTTGGTTTAAAGATACTGAGGAATACCCACCAGGTGAAATATCCTGGGGGGGGCCCTTGGTTGAAAAATACCAGGGAAATACCCACTCAGCCATAAATACTGGGTGGGGCTCAGTTGAAAGATACCAGGGAATAGCCACCCAGGTGAAAGATCCTGGTGGAGGAGCCTGGCTGAAAGATACCAGGGTTTGTTCAGTTGCAGGAGACTAAATGGTCTTGGCTGAGTGGTTAGATAAGAGGCTGATCTGATGCCTTTCTTCAGTTTGGCTGCCTTAATTGAATTTGTCGGGATAAAAGTGAAGATATTACATCAGAGCTTTGCTCCGAAGACAAGGGACAAGACTCCTTCCGGCCAGTACGGCTCTCTCAGGTGACTGAGAGATTTACTGGAGTGGGGGAGGCACAGTCCTCATACCATGCAGTGGTCCCATAGGGAAACCCACTCATTAATTAAAACACTTGCTTGCTGGGGGTCACAAAATAAAAATTGGCCATTCAGCTATCTGAACACCCGCGGTGGTCTTAGACTACTGAAGGGAGGACCGAGGCATGTAAGAGCTGAAATGACTCTGGGGTGACGCCTAGAGGAGTTAAGCTCACAAGCAGCACACTAACCCACCACACAATTTCACTAGTGTTTTTTTTTTTTTTATCCCAGACAAATTCGACTTTAAAATGGGAAATAGAGCCTTTCACAGAAACATGGGGCATCAGAAGGCCAGCCTATTTCTAACATCCCAGCCAGGTTTCTGTACATACGAAAACTTATACTTGCAAGTACCTACTTAATTGGGAAAGTTATACTAAGGGAGATCTCAGCCTAAAATGACCAAATTGAGGTTCTTTTGATATTACAAAAAATATTTTTGCACACAAAGTTAGAAGGAAAAAAAAATGCTGGCCGCAAGATCAAACAGACTGAATGGAATGCTTACTTTGATTGTTATCTAGAAGCTTCTAAAAGAAGAAACCAAAGAGTAACTTCTTTGCAGGAAACCCAACAATTAATTACTTGAAACTATATCAGACCAGCCTTTCAAAACCCTTTTAAAAAATAGCAAAAGGGGGTATCTATGAAAATCATGAATCTTCAATTGCGTAAATTAAGTACATAATGCCAGTTGAAGGTTTAATTGACCCCCATTTAATTCCCAACCAGTAGAAAAAGCTAGCCTGAAGAAAAAAAATTCTCTGCAGAATTCTGACCCTAAGGGAATGTAAGTCCTACTAGGGAGAGCCTGATTTTCTCTCCCTCCGCCTTGAGACCAGAGCTCTGAGGAACAAATATCTTATCTAAACCATCTCTAATTCTTGAGATTGAAAAGGAAAAAAACCTGGAAGAAGCCCTTTAAGATTTTTCTTATTCCAACTGTTTATAAACTAGTGAGTTTTTATATCGTGATATCTAATTCATGACTAAATTTGGAAAATGAAGCTTTGAGATCTCTCGTTGTGTCTGTCTGGATGTATGTATGTCTCAGTGTGTGTCTTTGTCTTTGGATATTGATTGTTGTTCAGGTTAATTTGTAAATGAGCTCTATTTGATTGGCTTAAGGAAAAATAGGTGCTTACAAATTGAACAATTCTAAGTACAAGAGAAATAGAGCTAAATAAATTTCAGGTTCATGTGAAGTGGGAAATATTTAGTATCAAATTAATAACTAGTATTAATGTTTGTTTGTTGATCTAATTGTGGCTTCAAAAATAATCCACGGCCACCAATTTTATCACTCCCCAAACTGTCCCTATTTAACTTAAGAAGCTTGTAAGTATTAAACAAAGGGGAAACATTTTCTCAGCGCTATCTGGGATGCTCTCTCCCAGGCTGCAGTTCTAATTTTGCCCCAAATAAACTCAATTCACATCTCTCACGTTGTGCATTTTTTTTTTGTCACCAGTTTTGGCGACCATGGAGGGACAAGGTGGTCCAGAGAACTTTGACTTTTGTTACAAAGATCTAGCCCAGCACTGGCACATTGAGTGGCCTATTGGCAAGATCTTCATCAGACCTAGGAATGAGACTTCCTAGCACCGTGGGATGAAATGGTTATGAAATGCCTCCCAAAGCATGGTCAAATTTATGACCATGAGGGGGCCCTGTCAACTATAACCTGGAACTTGCCATCTGCCTGGACAAGAATTAAATCACTTTGTGCTGCTGCGGCTACTGACCTTCCACATTCCCTAAAGGGAATGCAGGGTGGAGACCAGGAAGGAGGAACCCTGTGCTTTGGAGGAACAGGTCTTCAGATAGTTAGATGTTTTCAGGAGCTGATTTTATGAGCCCAACCCTTGCATCCCCTCATATCTAGAGAAGCACTGAATCCCTGCATGGTGACGTCTACTCCTCAGGACTAGCAGAAACCGCCTACAAAAAAATGTGTTTGATTGCATGTACTCCTCCTTTACCAAGAATATATATATATACACTAATCCTCCCCCTGCCTCTTTGGAACAGTTTCTCAGAGCTATCTGGGATGCTGTCTCCTGGGCTGAAGTCCTCATTTTGCCCCAAATAAACAACTTGCAACTCTCATGTTGTGCATTTTTTTAAGTCGATAGCACTTTAGGATTCTCCCTCTGTAATAACCACCCTTTGGATTTTTACTCTCTGCTTAAGAACTAGTGACCCCCATTCATCTGTGACAGCTCTTCTTTCCTTCCATGGGGTGAATAAGACAGTCCCTGCCCACAAGGAGATCGCAATCTAGTGCAGAAGAGAGATCTGGAAAGGAAAATATGCTGACAGGAGGGCACCCTGGGATGGGGTGTCCATAGGGCCCTAATCCACCTTGAAGGGTCCTGTCTTTCCCACCTCACCCCCACCTCTGGTCCATCTCTCTACCTTGCAGATAAGATCAGTGGTCATTTTAATGTTTTGTATTTTTAGCTACTCTGTCAATTGTGCTTTACTGAATACTTACTGCGCTGGGTCCTGTGCTAAGTGCTTTTCAGAGATTATTTCAGTTAACATTCCATTGAGGAAAGGATTTCTCAGATCCTTCCTTTATGACTGAAGAAGCCAAGGACAGAGCTGTGAAGTAACCTGCCTCAGGTACACAGCTAGAAAGAGGCAGAGGCAGAATTTGAATCCCAGCCAACTGACTGCACAGCCTACAATTCCCTACCCCCACCCCCCCACCCCCCAACCAATGCCAAAAGCTCGGCCTCTGTGCACTGGTGCCGAATAGCATCTTGAATCTCAGAGACAGAGTTTTGGGTGAAGTGGAAAAGAACACATTTATTGCTTTGCCAGGTAAACGGGGACACAGCGGGCTCCTGCCTTGTAAAACTATGTGTCCCAACCCGGGAGGATTTGATGAGGAGTTTTATAACAATGGTTCAAGGGTGGGGTTGCTGACAAGATTAGGGCTGTGCAGGGTCTCAGGTGGTCCTCTCCTAATCCTGATGAGCGTCCCTGGTCCCTTTAATCTTGACTCAGGTGGTTTCTTGGCTGCTGCTCCCTTGATTAGCAACTGCTTGAATCTGAATCTGCCCTTTGGCATTCAGGGAAGGTCGAGGAGGCTGGAGTCTTGCCTACAAGGAATGGGGCAGGGAGGATGGACAGAAAAGGCCTCTGCACCTGGGAGCCCCGCAGGGCCCTGCTTGGTTACACATCCCCCCCGCCCCCACCCTGCCCCAATTTCAGGTGACCGCAGCACTCCATGGTCCCAATATTCCACGACAGGTTTCTCCCAACAAATTAGGGCTAAGTTAGGCGGGTGTAGGTTATTCAGAAGGAGATGAGACTAGAAAAACAGTCTCATTAGCCTATGAAATTACCCACCCTTACAAAAACTGACAACCCCCATACCCTGGCGCCTTTCTCACCTTCTGAGATGGCCCACTTTGAGATGCACACTTTGACGGCAGAGTGTGTTTCTCTCTAATTTAATCTCTAAATAAACTTCTTACCTGTCACTTTGTCTCTCACTGAATTCTTTCTGTGATGAGACATCAAGAACCTGAGCTTCATTAAGTCCTGAAACCAGGTGTGTGATCTCAGTTGGAAGGTCTTGGGTTTTGGCCGGGTTTGAGTCCAAGCAGGTGGATTCAAGTCCCAATCTGGGGTGCACAGTTTCAGTAGGGATTACAGTAGTCTTTCAGTGTGGATGGTCCCATAATTATTCAGTGAGGTTTAAAAAGTGGTGTCCCAGTGTGGCCTGGGCCAGTAGCTCCATAGCATCCCTGGGGACTTGTTTAGAAATGCACATCCTCCAGCCCCAGCCGAGATCCATTGAATCAGAAACCCTGGGGGTGGATCCTCCCAGCAATTTCTGTTTTAAGGGCCCCTCCAAGTGACTGACTGCAGCGCGAATAAATTAGAGGTTAGGTATCTTCTCTGACCTGAAGATTAGGGCACGTGCTCCACCTCCCTCCCCACCCCCACCCCAGGTGCATGGTTGGTCTAATGCTGTGAGGACTAGTTGAGTTGCAGGGGTCCCAGGGGAGAGTTGCTGGCAGGAACTCTTCAATCAGGAATTTATTTAGTGGCCTGTGTGTACTGTCTCGCTAAATGCTCTCAGGCATTCGAAGGCCCGGCTTCAGAACCCACTTCCAAGGAGTTTAAAATATTTTATACATCTGTTTATTCAACAAGCATCTGTTGAGCACCTAGGTGGGACAGACAGTCACTGTGCTGAGCACGGGATGTGATGGTGAACAGGACAGAGAATGTTGCTGCCCTCACGCTTCTGCATCCGAGGTGGAGAAAATAGAAAGCAAACAAGTAAGTTAAAAACGATATACACTGTGAAGGAGGTGAAGTGGAGTCAAATTCAAGAGTATCTGAGAGAGAGGTGGAAGATGGTGGTGGGTATCTCTTGGAGAAAGGGAAACTTGAGCCGAGATCTGAATTACAAGCCAGGCTCACAAAGATCTGTGGAGGGCATTCCAGACAGAGGCTGGTGCCAAGTGTCTCAGGTGGGTGAGAGTTCTGTGAGCTTGAGGCTGAGGCAGGAAGTTGGTGGGCTGGATGGTGGTGAGTGGGAGACAGGGACAGGAACAATGTGGGGCAGCTCTGAGTGGACTCAAGGGTGCAGCCCTGAGATGTCAGCCCCCAGCAGTGCCTGGCAGGTACACGCAGGACTGAGGAATCCTCCCTAGGCTGGCTGCACCCCACCTATGATCCCAGCACCTGGAAATCATGCGATCTGTCCTGGACCCTGAGATGCAAGAAGACTGTGGATCCCTTAATCCAAGCTCAGCCTCCAGGAAACCCAGTTATGTGTCGGTCTGCCTTTCTCTTTCTCTCAAAGGAAAACCAGCCAAGGGAGGGCCCCTTCCAGAAGAGGAGCCTGTTGAAGCCTTTACAAGGGTCCCACATTCAGAAACTCCAGAGTCAGAGATGAAGCATCCAGAGCTTAAATTTAATGGTCCAGTTTTACAGGTGAAATCGTGGTGCAGGAAGCAGATGGGATTCCCCACCGCATGGAAGGGGCTGCCCCAATAATGGGTCTGATGCCCTTTTCTCCATCTTCCAGTGCTGGGCATTAACTCACTGACCCCCAGCCCTAAACCCAGCCTTTTCTACTCTGCTGTGAGATACGAGGACTGGGACTCTGAAATCACATTTCTATCCTCCCCGCCCCGGCTCCATTGCCTCCGCCTTAGGTTCCAGAGGGCATCTGTTAAGACATGGGAACACTGTATCCTGTTCCTCCTGTATCTGTTCCTCCTCCCAGTTGACCCCAGGAGTCAACTGGGAGGAGGAACATGGGTTCCTGTGACAGGTTCCACACCCCAGGGGTCAGCTTCAGGGTGCCCCCAACAGACCAAGGCCCTCACTAGCTGGCCGCAGCCCTTTCCTTAGATGTCTGTGTTCCAGCTCCACGGGGCCCCTCCTCGGAGCTTCGAAGTGTTAGTAACCCCGGCCTCTCCTTCCGTGTCCCCGTGGCTGGCTGCTCCTGCAGTTGTGACTCTGTAAACCACAGTGTCCCCCTTCTTCTTTTCATTTCTCTCGTTGATGATTCTTTATACCAGCTTCTCTCTGTTAAAGTGACTGGTAGAATTAGTCTCCTGATGGGACCCTAACTGATATACTACTTCTTAATTTTGTTACCGAAAGCTCGGGCTCTCCGAATCAAATCCTGGACAGAGAGTTTTGGGTGACAGTGCTTGCGGCTCGTGGGCTCAGTAGTTGTGGTGCACAGGCTTCGTTGCTCCGTGGCGTGTGGGATCTTCCTGGCCTAGGGATCCAACCCGTGTCCCCTGCATTGGCAGGCAGATTCTTAACCACTGTGCCACCAGGGAAGTCCCAGGTGAAGGGTTTTATAACAGTGGTTCAAAGGTGGGGTCTGACAAAGTTAGGGTGTGAGCAGGGTTTGCACTCCCTTAATCTTGTCCCAGGTGGCCTTCTAGTCTCCTACTCTTGCTGAGCTTCTCTGGTCCTTTTAATCTTGCCTCAAGTGATTTCCTGGCTGCTCCTCCCTTGACTGGCAACTGTTGGAATCCACCCTTTGGAATTCAGGGAAGGTCTTGGAGGCTAAAGTTCTGCCTATAAGAAATGGTGGACAAAAGGAGGCCTGGGTGCCCAGGGCCCTCTTGGTTTCAGTGCCTGGGAGCCCCACAGGGCCCCACTCTGTTTCAGTTTCCAGTATAGTTAAAAGTAGCCTCTTTGCATCCTTTTTCTCCTCTGGTCCTCATTTCCTTCTTGTGAAGCAGGGTTTGTTTATGTTACCAGGGAAACTGAGGGCCTGGCAGCTCAGGCCTCTCAAGGAGTAAGGGGTGGGGCCAGAACTTGACTCCAGGTCTGCGGCCACCAATGGCACTGCATGTCCTTCCAAAACCCGCTGCTTGTCCTGGTTACAAGGGAGAAATTCAGGATTCCTACCTTGACTTATGAAGTTGAGGTTACTGTGCACTTTGTTACAAGCACTATAAAACCTATGTGTTAGGGAATACATTTCCTGAAAATAAAAAGGCAAGAACTAGAATTTGTTAGTAAGTGCCCATGATAAATTCCAAAAGGAAGAAGACATCTCAATAAAATAGGATTATCCTATGAGGCTTACAGTTCTTAAAGGAATTTACTGTGAAAATGATGTACTTTCTTGTTTAACTCTTGTTTCTCTCTACATGACATTCTACTGGTTGTATGTTTTACAGCGAGTATTTTAGTTGTGCATTTTTCTCTGTGTCTTGTATTTATAGGAATTTTGGAGCGCATAAAGAAAATGTGTGTTTATCTATAGTGTCAGGGAATAGAGTTTCTCCTTAGGGTATTCTGTTGGAATGACTGTAATCTTTATGTTGATTGACCATTTAAAAACAGTTAGAATAACTGGCAAACACTTACAGGGTATTTATAAGATCCCAGGCACTGTTCTAAGTGCTTTATGTATATTAACTTATATAACTTCCAAAACAACCCTAAGAGAGGACTGTTATCTTTTTCACTGATGTCATTAAGGCACAGAGAGGTTAAGTAACTTGTCCAGCATCACACAGCTGATAAGTTTGAGAGCTGGGACTTGACCCCGTGATACCTGCCTCCAGAATTCTTGCTCTTATCCAGTACTCTGATCCTATTTCCAAGCTCACTCTGTTTTTTGCATCTGCAGTAGCCAGCATAGGCAGGTTATATGATCTCTAAAAAATAAGAAAAAGCAAGGCTATTCCAAGTTTGTAGAGCGTGCAGTCATGGTGGTGCAAAGTTACTTTGACAAAGTGCTGCTGGCATTGGCCAACCCCATCAGTGCTGGAGAGGGTGATGGGTGGAGTGTGTTCATCATCCAGTTGCCACATCTCTGTATATCTCACACTTTGGAAGTGCTCTGCATGCTGGCTCTGGGACTGGCCATGAGACTTGTTGTATTAGATTCCTATGTGGCGTGACAAATTTCTACAAACTTAGCAGCCTAGAACAACATACATTTATCATCTCACGGTTTCTGTGAGTCAAAGATCTGGGCATGGCTTGGATGGGTCCTTAAAGTTTCACAAGGCTGCAATCAAGCTATTGGCTGGGCTGTCTTCCTTTCCTAGCTCAGATACCTCTTCCACGTTTGTAAGGCTAATTGGCAGAATTCAGTTCCTTGCAGTTGTAGGACTGATGTGTCTGTTTTCTTGGTGGCCCTCAACTGAAGGCTACTCTCAGCCTCTAGAGGTCACTCATGGTTCCTTGCCATGTGGCCCAACATGAGAGCTCACTTCTTCAAGGCCAGAGGGAGAAACTCTAATGCCAGTTTGCTAACAGGTTGTCTTTTTTTTTTTTAATTTTTTTGGGTTGCTTTGGGTCTTTGTTGCCACGTGCAGGCTTTCTCTAGTTGTGGTGAGCAGGGCTACTCTTCATTGCAGTGTGCGGGCTTCTCTTGTTGTGGAGTACGAGCTATAGGCACATGGGAGCATCTGTAGTTGAGGTGTGTGGGCTCTAGGGTGCGCAGGCTTCAGTAGCTGTGGCATGCAGGCTCTAGAGCTGAGGCTCAGTAGTTGTGGCACACTCGCTTAGTTGTTCCACGGCATGTGGGATCTTGCTGGACCAGGGATGGAACCCGTGTCCCCTGCATTGGCAGGTGGATTCTTAACCACTGTGCCACCAGGGAAGTCTCAAACAGGTAGTCGTATATCACATAATGAAATCATGAGAGTGACTATGCCACCTAGGCCATATTCTATTGACCAGAAGCAAGGTACAGGTTCCATCCGTATCTAGGAGTAGGGGGTTATATGAGGGTATGACTCACTGGGGCTCATTTTAGAACTCTGTCTACCATGATTGTTTTGACCAGCGGGACAGTAGCAGATGACATAAGCAGAAGCTTGGAAATGTGCTTGCGTGTTTCTGCTGGGCCTCTGGCATTACTGTGAGGCCATGCCTGGCTAATCTCCTGGAAGGAAGGAAGAGACCTGTGAAGAAGCGCTGAGGCATCCCAATCAGAGCTGAGACCAGTTTAGAGCCAGTCCAACTCCAAACATGTGAAAGAGCCCAGCCCAAATCAGTAGAGTTGCCTGACCAACCTGCAGCTGACTGTAGATGCATGAATGAGCCCAGTCAAGACCAGAACCATCAGCTGGCCCATAAGTTCATGTGCAGTAACAAATGGTTGTTGTTTCAGCTGCTGAGCTTAGGTGATTTGTTAGGTAGCACTGTTGTGTCAACACTAACTGATACATAATTACCACTTACTGCATACCAACTCTTTGCCAGGTGCCATGTTAGTTTTTCCATGTCTGTTTTCTCATTTAATCCTCCAAACAGCCCTGCAGGAGAGCCTGGGTCTATTCAGTATTTTCATTATTGATATGGGTAAGGATATTAAGGTAATTATTACTAATGGCCAACAGGCACATGAAAAACGGCTCAACATCACTGGTCATTAGGGAAATGCATTTTGATACATTGAGATACCACCTTGCACCCAATAGGATGGCTACTGTTAAAAAAAAAAACCCAGAAAATAATAAGTATTGGTAGGATGTGAAGAAATTAGAACCCTTGTGCACTGTTAGTGGGAATATAAAATGGTACAGCTGATATGTAAAACAGTGTGGCAATTCCTCAAAAATTAAACATAGAATTACCATATGATCCCGCAATTCCACTTCCAGGTTTGTACCAAAAAGAATTGAAAGCAGGTTTTTGAAGAGATACTTGTACACCCATTTCATAGCATTATTCACAATAGCTAAAAGATGAAAACCACCCACGTGTTCGTCGATGGACGAGTAGATAAACAAAACGAGGTGTGCATATGTGTATATATACATACACAGTGGATATTCAGCCTTAGGAAGGGCATTCTGACACATGATAAATTCTGGCTACACAGACTCAAGTATCCTGACACATACTACAACATGGATGAACCTTGAGGACGTTATGCTAAGTAAAATAAGCCAATCACACAAGGACACTGTATGATTCCACTTGTATGAGGTACCCAGAATAGTCAAATTCTCAGAGAGAGAATGTAGAATGGTGGTTGCCAGGGGCTGAGGGGCAGTGGGGAGAGGGGAGGCAGTGTTTAATGGGAACAAAGTTTCAGTTCTGAAAAATGAAAAGAGTTCTGGGGGTGGATGATGGAGATGGGTGAACAAAAATGTGAAGGTACTTAGTAGCACTAAATTGTACACTTCACATGGTTAAGATGGTAAATTTTATGTTATGCGTATTTCCCCACAATTTAAGAAATGATTACTGTCTCATCTGCTTGCCCTGTAAATCCTGCTGTCAAGGGTAAACAAGGCACAAAAGCCGCCGAGTCCTTCCGCTCAGAGGCTCTGATGGGAGACTAGCGGGGATTCAGATCTGGGCTCTAGCTGTGTGATGCAGGGGAGCAACCTCAGCGACTCTCCTTAAGTGCCCAGAGCTGCAGTTGCCTCGTTTGCAAAAATCAAGATAATAATAGGACCTAGCTCCTAGCATTGTTGTGAGGGTTGAGTGATGGGACACTCGGCAGATGCTGAGCCTGGCAAGAAGGAAGCACCCGGTAAGTGTCAGCTGTGGTTGGTACCTGGTAAAAGATAACAGCTACCCCGGTGATCCTAAAAAAACACCCGATACATACTCGTCATTATGCAGAACATAAAGAACATAATTGAGAATCTTGGCAACTGAAAAGCAGCATATGGTTTCATACCTACTGTGTGATCATAAGAATAAACAACTTGTTCTTTTCCCTTTGGGTTAGTATTCAAAATTAAGGGAAAATTGCCCACAATCAAGTCTGGGCATGATGAAAATGGGTCACAGTACAAAGCCTTCCACAGTCAAATGATTCAATTAGTGTTGCAACGGCCAAGCCACAGCTCTGGATCC
The DNA here is from genome assembly GCF_030028045.1 of Hippopotamus amphibius kiboko. Classification (NCBI taxonomy): domain Eukaryota; kingdom Metazoa; phylum Chordata; class Mammalia; order Artiodactyla; family Hippopotamidae; genus Hippopotamus; species Hippopotamus amphibius. Next base: position 167,514,927 of record NC_080190.1, read on the forward strand.
TCTTTTCCACTCCTTCCAGCTTATAGACCCCTTTCCCCTCTGAAGCCCTGAGCCCCTCTTGAAGGTCTTGGGATGTGATGTCTCACATCTGGGGTTGCATCTAATTTACCCTGCAGTACGTCACTGTGCTGCTGACACGAAGGAGGTCTGAGGCCTTCCTGAGCACACAGAGGACTGGGTTCATGTTGTCTGAGCACTTGGGGGACACAGTTAGACGTTCCCTAAGGACTTGGAGATACTGAGTTCTTTGAGTATTCAACTTTAAATCCTGCCCACAATGAATCACAAAAGAGATGAAAAATGTGGCCATTTAGGCATGAAGACCCTCAGGCCACCTAAGACCTCAGTATCATCCCCTAAAGAAAAAGTGTGTCCATCAGAAGGTATCCTTGGCCAATGGTGATGTGATGGTGGTGTTGGTGGTTACTCAGCCTTAGAGGAACGGAAAAGGGAGTCACAGAGGCAAATACTGTCAGGACCAGCCCAGCTCTTGTCAGGGAAGGAGGCATACTTGGGTACATTGGTTGAGCCGTGTTCATGGTGGAGGCGGACACGCTGGACTGTGTAAGTCTGACACCACTGTGGTTCCAGTTCCAGGCTCACCACGCCTGTCGCGTAGACCTGTCTACAGGGAAGTAATGTACTGGTTACATGGACTTAAGTATTCTCCTTCCCATGTGTGGTAATGCCTCCACCCCCAAGGATGTCAGTGTCCTAATTCTTAGAATCTGTGACTGCATTGTGTTACATGGCAAACATAAAGAAGGTTGCAGATGGCGTTAAGGTTGCTGGTCAGCTGATCTTAGAATAGGGAGGTTTTCCTGGACTGTCTGGGTGGGCTGCATGTCATCACGAGGGGCCTTACAAGTGGAAGAGGGTGGCGGCGGCAGCGTGAGGTCCGAGCAATGAGATGTGAGAAAGGTGCAGTCAGGGCTGCTGGCTTTGCAGATGGAGGAAGAGGGCAGCAAGCCAAGGAATGCAGCCGCCTCCTGGAGCTGGAAAAGGCCAGGAAACAGATCCTCTCTTTGAGCCTCCACGGGAACGCAGCCTGCCGACAGCTTGATTTGAGCCCAGTGAGACAGGGGCCAGACTTCTGGCCTACTGAACTGCAGGATAATAAATTTCTGTTGTTTTAAGCCACGAAATTTGTGGTGATTTGTTACAGCAGCAAGAGGAAACTAATACACCATGGCAGTGATTTCTCAACGTGAATGAATAAACTGGCATTTTGATTTATGTCTCCATTTCAGGGTATGTGGTTTAAACTCTCCATGGGCTGATTTCTGACTCTGCAAAGCTAAGCAGCCTCTGCTCCTGGAAGGTCTCTCCACTAACAGACTGTAAGATTAATTTCCATGTATTGAGAACGTCTATGTGTTGAGAGGGCTTTTGGTATAATTCCTAGAATTCTCTCTACAGCCCTGTGAGCTAGGTATGCTTATGCCCGTTTTACAGATGAGATAACTGTGGCTCAAGCTGGACCAAACAACCTCAAATGATCTCGATTTACACCCCATCTGGGTGTCTCTAACATGCATGCCTCACCTCAGGGCTGTCCTAGAGAATCTCCATCTCTTGGAGAACAATCCATCTGGTGATGCCTCATGAGAAAAGGTGCTGGGCAGAAGCAGGACAGCAAGCGTTCCCACCTTCAAGTTCAGCTGGGGCTTTTCCCATTCTGTAGGGAGAAGGGGCTGGAGTGAATCCCACACACGTTGTGTTATTTGCAAAATGCTGCCCATCTACTTCTAAACACTCCATGTTGACCGTTTTACACACTGTATATAGTGCATCACACTGTGTGTTCTGTTATTCTCAATTATTATTACTGTCATCTTTGTCTTAAGTATTTCTGAGTGAAAGAGCTCCCTTAGGTAACCTGAGTCAGATATGTTTACCCTGAACCAGGTGTGGTTAACCTGAACGAAGAGAAGGCAACTGGCAAATGGTCAGAGAAAGCAGCCTAGGAGCCCCCATCCTGCACAGCAGAGGGTTTCTTTTTTCTGCATAAACCCCTTGGTGGAATACACACAGATATAAAATCAGTGCCAGCAAACCTTCTTGGTTTCTCCTGTGCCTGCAGGAACACGACTGGTCTGCAGAACAGAGTTAAGAACAGATGTTGTCTGATCCCGATCTGCTCCAGTGGGTCTATGTGACACAGAACTCCTGACTGCCACTCCCCGAGCCTCCTGACTCACTTGGTCCAAGAGGGGACTGGCCCTGAGGGTTGGGGTGATCTGCCCGAGGTCCTGCAACTACAAGGTGGCAGGGCTGGGATTTACACGCGGACACCAGGCTCCAGCATTCACCCTTCCAGCTGCATCCCAGCCTCTGCCTTCCCCATGGTGCTTAGCCCGGTGCCTGGCGTGGATGAGGAGTCCCGAATGCAGCCGAGGTTGTGCACGCGGGAGAGAAGGGTGAACACCTCTCCTTGTCTGCCAGGGGTTTTGCTGCAGGAAGAGCTGGGCTGGCTTTCATCATCTACCAATTGGGGGTATTCACCTCTGGAAGTCATTCCGTCACTTGTGTTTTCAAGTCGCTCCAGAGGTAGCTTGCAGGGGCCTTGCAGCTTTGCTCTGAATTTTCCATCCAAATAAGCACATAAGTGGAGAAGGCCCTGATTTGAGCCAAACCCCAGACTGCGGCTCTCTTTCCCAAAGGAAAGAAAGAAAATGTGTCCTGTGCTGCAGCCAGGCTGCCCGAGAGAGTCAAGAGCTGGGAGGTACTGATGGCTTTGGGACCAGCATCTTCCTCGATTTCATCTTTTCATTTTTCTGTTGGGCTTGAGAGACCTGGGTCTTATTATTATTACGCGCCTCAGCAGAGATTTCATAGATTTCATCCTCATCACCTTCCCCACTCAGGGTAGGTCCAGTGAATTCATTTCAGCCCCGGAAGCACCGACTATGTGCCAGTCACGTCCCAGCCCCGAGTGGGGCAGCAGGAACACAGAGATGAGCGAGGGGTGCCTTCTCCAGGGAGGACACACTGGCCAGTGACCAGCCGAGGAGAGGCTGGCACAAGCAGAAGTGTCTGTCCTCCCGTGTGACTGGGGAATTCATGGGGTGGGGGAGGGGACCTGTGTCAGGTGCTTCCCTGTGCTACCTGCCTCCTCTATGTCCCCCCCGGCTGCACAGACTGGAATCCAGGCTCAGAGGCAGTGGCCAGGGCACAGGAGGTGGCAGGTTCCCAAGGACCTGGCTTCCCACCTAGTCCCTGTGCCTGTGACCTTGGGTGCTTTCCCCAGCTTCTCTGAGCCTCAGCTTGGTCATCTGTAGATGCAGAGGTACAGGGCTGTGAGGCTTATTGAGAACCCAAGGTTGGAAAGTTCAGTGCCGCATCCTCAGTGCTCCTGGAGGTCAGACAGCCCCGAGGGGGCGAGCTCAGGTGCTGCCTCCCTTCCGGCCATCTGCTCGGCTCAAGAGGAACTGGGCTCCATCAGCCCAGAGGAAATGCCTCCGTGGATCCCATAGGGATGGGTTTCGAGGCTGTGCTCTTCAGCAGCCTCCCAGAGGGACGCGTGCCTTGCCCGCCTGGCAGGCTTGCAACTGATGGATGAGAGGAGAGGGCAGACCGGCCCGATGGGTCTCCTGGCAGGAAGGAGGCTGGCCCTGGGGACAGCCACCCACGCAGCGGTGGCTCCACAGCCTTCCAAACCCCGAGCCAGATCTCCACTCCCACTGCCCCCTCAGGAGGAGGTGGTTGGAAAACCCATTTGCTGGGCCTGCAGGACACTGTCTGGTCCTAGGTTTGGTGAAGGTGGTGAGGGGCCTGCGTGGGGGGATATCTGTTGATTCCAATGGCTTCATTTCCTTCCTTGTCTCTCTCATTTTATTTTGTTCCAGCAGTGGCTTGCTTTCTGCTGCCTTTGAGAAGACCCTCGGGAGAGGCTGGCTCGGGGTCTTCCTTGCAAATGCATGTCTGGCTCAGGGCTGCTTTGATGAATAGAGGCAATTTTCCTTGGAAATCGGCTGCAATATTGGCAGTTCCACGGGGCATCCATCACATCCCTCCAGGAGCGAGATTTTCCTGGGGGGCCTCACGGTGGAGTGACGCTGCCCACAAGGGGGTGGGGAAACAGAAATAACCTAAAAGGAAAGGCATCTATTTTAATTTTTTTGCAGAGCTGTGTCTCCTGCATGTGGGTCCAGCCCACTCTTGTGAAGCGGCTCCTTTTGGAAAACAAGGGCACTTGCAAACGGCTTGCTAAAGGTAAGGAAATGAAGAGGAGGGGAAACAGAAGCAGAGCCCAGTGCCTACAGCTGGACGGGCAGGTCCTGTAATGCAGGAGCCCTTGGTTTTCATCGGAGACCAGAGAGACTACCGATCATCATAGGATGGAAAGTGCTGGGTACCCAGGAAGAGGGGGGCACAGTCACCACCCCCGCCTCCACCCTCTCTGAGTTGACAGCTCTGCTATGGAGACACACAAAAACAGCCCTCTTGACATAAGAGAGCAGGTATTCATAATAACTGCTAACACGCTTGCTGTATGCTGGTGCCTTAAAAGCATTAAGTAACGGAAGTTCACTGAAACCTTGCAGTGCAGATGTTATGATTACCATTCCATTTTACAGATGAGAAAACTGAGGCACAGGGCAGGGAAGTAACTTGTCCAAGGTCATGTCTAGTAAACGGAGGAGCTGGATTCAAATCCATGCTCTCTAGAACCCACGTTCATGCTCCTTACTGCTCTTGGCTTCCGTCTCTTGCTCACCCTGGGAAATCCGGACAGCTGAGAGCTTTACGTGATGCATCTGCTGGCTCTTAAATCCCAGATCCCCGTTTGGTCAGCTTGTGGTACGTTTCTCCAGACTCACTTCTTCTTCTTCTTCTTTTTTTTTTCTTTTAATTTATAAACTGAAGTATAGCTGGTCTGCAGTGTCGTTTAAGTTTCAGGTGCACAGCACAGTGATTCAGTTACACATACACATAACATGTGTGTATAACTTTTTCAGATTCTTTTCCCTTACAGAGTATTACATAATATGGAGTATGGTTCCCTGTGCTGTACAGTATGTCCTTGTTGGTTATCTGTTTTCTGCACAGTAGTGTGCATATGTTAATCCCAGCCTCCTCATTTATGGCTCCCCCCACCCACTTTCCCCTTTGGTAACCATAAGTTTGTTTTCTGTGTCTGCAGACACACTTCTTCTTGAAGCCTGGCCTTCTTCCTCTTGAGTGACTCACCTCACTGTGGCTGAAGGGCAGGGTCTGGGGTCAGCAGGGTGCAGGTGGGGAAAGCAGAGGGTCTGGTCCAGCGGTGGCCGTGGTCTTCATCCCAGAAGCATCTGCTTGGCACACAGGAGCTTGCTCTGAGCTGGGCTCTGTGCTGGGCCCTGTGCTGGGCCCTGCAGATACACCCGGCCTCTGGATCTTGCCATCTCCTTGAGGAATCAGGTAATAAACAATTCGACACATAGAAACCCAGGCGAATGCTACACAGAGCATTACAACTGGCGTATGTGCTCAAGAGTGATGGGTGTCTATTTTGAGTTGGATGACCAGGTGAGGCCTCTCAGAGAAGTGACATTGAAACTGAGATCTTTCTTTGCTTGTTTGTTTGTTTTTGGCCTCTCACGTAGCTTGTGGGATCTTAGTTCCTGGGCCAGGGATCGAACCCAGGCCCACAGCAGTGAAAGAGCAGAGTCCTAACCACTAGACCACCAGGGAAGTGCCTGAAACTGAGATCTTAATGTCGAAATGGAGGCAGCCATGGGATGATCAGAAGGAAGGGCATTCCAGGGAGAGGAACCTGTGTGGGCCAGGGCCCCACCTCGAGGGCAGGATGTGTGTGTGTGGACCAAGGCTTTGTTATTGGAACGAGGCGGGTGAGGAGTGTGGCAGAGATGAAGTGGGGAGGAGGCCGGGATGCAGGGCCTCAGTGGTCACGGTGAGGAGTTAGGATTTCATTCATGTGCGTTAGGAAGCCATGGAGGCCGTGAGCATGGGAGACACGTGGTCAGATGAGATGCTGTCATTTTGCTGACCCCAGCGCCTCTGCTATGGTGCATGTGCAACCCTCACAGGCCAGTAGTGAGGCCTGATGCTTAGAGCTCTGGTCATGCAATGAGAATAGCGACTCCATTCTCTCGTTCTTCACCCAGGCAGCATCCTTGGGCATCGACCACGGCCCAACCCTTTGCTTGGCACTGAGGTTACAAAGTGGGCTGCGGTACATCCCTGGCTTCCAGCAGCTCCTGCTATGGGGGCACAAGGAAAGTATTGGCCCAGCACTAGCCAGCAGAGGTTGAAAGTCAGCTTCCCTGAAGGGTGCAGGACAAAGGCGTATAGTCCTCTGGTCTTTTCCGAGACACACCTGAGACAAATTAGAAAATAAGAGTAATTTTCTGACTGTTAAGAAATCTTAATTAAAATAACACAAATAGGACTTCCCTGGTGGTGCAGTGGTTATGAATCTGCCTGCCAATGGAGGGGACATGGGTTCGAGTCCTGGTCTGGGAAGATCCCACATGCCGTGGAGCAACTAAGCCCGTGCGCCACAACTATCGAGCCTGCACTTTAGAGCCCGTGAGCCACAACTACTGAGCCCATGTGCTGCAACTACTGAAGCCCATGCGCCTAGAGCCTGTGTTCCACAACAAGAGAAGCCACTGCAATGAGAAGCTTGCGCACCGCAATGAAGAGTAGCCCGCCGTCTGCAACTAGAGAAAGTCCATGTGCAGCATCGAAGACCCAATGCAGCCAATGAATGAATGAATAAATAAATAAATAATACAAAGTCCAATGATAGTTAAAAAAAAAAACAACACAAGTGCAATCCAATGGAATAAATATTAATGGAATCACTAAGTTTGTCTGGTTATGGGGACTCAGAGAGAAGGTGCTCCTGGAAGATGAGGAGGAGAAAGGGCTGGGAGGGAATCTCAGCAGGGGGATCAGGGTGCTTAGCCTGGTGTTCTGGACCCTCTTACTGGGAGCATCGGGGGAAGGAAGGGAGGACGATGTGGTCAAACTTGGGGGAAAAAAAATCCTCTGTCATCCCTCCTTACAAATGTGACAGCCTCACATTTCAGCCAACACCCTTTCATGGGCAGGGACATTAGCAACGCTCAGAACAGGCCAAGTTCCCAGCAACTAGAAACTTACAAGACCTTTCTAACAGTTGAGCCTGATGAAGAGAAACCAAAACTAAAACCCAAACCAACTTTCTTCCCCTAAATCCCACTGTGTGTTATAGTGCCCTCTGGTGGCATAATGTGGAATGACAATCCCACAGGTCCCAAACAAAACATTCCATGGTTCTCTACAGTTTACTTAGTAATAAACGTATTTATTGTACTTCACTCCATATACCTACCATCCGCAGACCTGGCAAACGTCGTCTCTTCCATGATGTTCTCCTATATTTGCATCCACAAATAACGTCTGCCTACTCAGTCATTATTACTCAAACACACATTTTTCACTTATCTTTTAAGAAACTACTATTATATGCTGGGCTTTTCAACACCTGCTTTGCATTCAAGGTACCTGTGCGTATTCCCCTGTCTTTCCAGGCATACTAGAAGCTTCTGGAAGGTGGAGAATCAGATTGAGTTGCTCTGTGATTGATAGAGAGGAACATTAATTAGAACCAAACCAAAGGTGGCCGCGTGTACCTTCAAGAGGGGTGTGTGTGTGACATGATTCACACAAAAAGGGACATACAGTTCTTTTTTTTCCCTATGTTTAACTAAATTTTAAATTGAAGCATAGTTGATTGACAATGCTGTGTTAGTTTCAGGTGTACAGCAAAGCAATCCAGTTATATATATCGAATTACATACATATATAGGTTCTTTTTCAGATTCTTTTCCATTATAGGTTATCACAAGATATTGACAATAGTTCCCTGTGCTATAGAGTAGGTCCTTGTTGTTTACCTATTTATATGTGGTAGTGTGTGACATATGTTTTTATTCTGACCTTTTTTTCTTTGCTGAGCTTTGTTGGAGGAGAAGAAATTGCCATGACTGTCGCTGATGCAGGGCCAGCTAACGTCCTGAGTGCTTAGGAGACCTGAGTGCCGTGGAGGTGACAGTTCCTCTTGCACAGATAGCGCTGTGAGCGTTAGCTGAGTTCCTGCATGTGACACGTGTGGTTAACAGCTGCTTTGCCGTTGCCCAGAATGGGATCGGCTTGTGCGAATACAATGGAATAATGACTACCTTCTCGGTTTGCTGTGTAGATGACATCAGATGATGTTTGTAAATTGCTAGAACATGGCCTGACATCATGGGATACAGTCAGCGCAGGCCAGTTTCAGGGGGTGGGGAATGAGGGAGGGAGAACTGTTATAGATTGAGACCCAAGAGAGGTATCAATCCCCCCGCATGGGTGATTTGAATATACAGACTCTAAAAACACATTTGGAGACATTTGGGGTTAACTGAATATAGACTGGGTATTAGGTGAAATTGGGAAAGAGAAAAGTGGTCCCTCACACCCAGGAGCTGGCCTGATGCTCTCAGCCTGGCCTGGCTATTGTCATGATCTATTCTATGTCGTTTGCGGCTACCAAAGTCTCTGTTTGCTTAGCTTAGTTGTGTGCTAGTAATTGGGCAGTTATCTCCTGCAGTGCCGGATCCAGTGAGTTGCCCAGACTATGCTGAAGGGCTCTGTGTGTGAGTGTGCGTGTGTGTGCATGTGCCCATGTTCAACACCAATTCACACAGGTCACAACTCTGCCTTGGCTTTCACTCTGCTTGCACAAAACCATGAGGGCAGCCGGAGGGGTGTGCTCAGGGTTTTCCTGGGGCTTTCCTGAGTGTGAGCCCAGCCCTGTGCGCACGTGTGAACTTCTACTTTCCTAGGAGTGTCTCAGAACTTTCCAAAGCCACCTATGAACATCTCAGTCCCCTGTTTAGTCATCTGGCTGCTTTTCCCAACCCTCCTTGAGCAGCCGTCACGTGGGACATTTGCAAGGAAGTGTTTCCCACAAATGTCCCAAGAAAAAGTCTCTTCCCACTGGGCGAGCTCTGAGTCAGGTCCAATAAAGACAGGCTGTTAACGTGGAGCATCCCAACAAATGGCCAGACAGGTCCCAGAGTGACCATGCTTGCAGAAGGGGGCTTTGGAGGGGCTTCAGTCCCACCCATCCCCCCTCCACAGGCTGCTGGATTCCACTGTGATTTAGGGCTGTGGTTTTCAAGCCTGTCGTGGACCTGGACAGGGAGGATGGGAACATGGCAAGTTAAGTTGCCACACGGCTCACTTTTTAAAAAAAGAATGAGATTTAGCCTTTTTTCTTAAACAAATGTGTCCCAGATTGTTGCGTTTGTGGAGGAGTGCATTTTTGGAGGTCCTCACTTCACCAGCCCACTGACGTCATCCTCCCAAACCGCTTTGAGGAGCAATTAGTCTAAGTTATTTGCATTGTGTTGGTGCAATCCCTGCTTTCTTCTCTCCTCACATGCTCAAACATTCTGTAAGAAACCCCCACACCTTCCGCAACAGTCAAGAGGAAGGGTCCAGGGTTACATCCGGGGCAAGAGGATTTAAAACAGGGACAAGAAGAAAATAGAAGCTACTCTTCTTCTATTTCTCTGTCTTGCTTCTTCTCCCAAATTCTTGGGGAGATTACCCTAGATGTGGGGCTCAAAGTAATTTCCAAAGACTGAGAACAGGCAGTTATCTGGGATGTTCCAAAAGAACATTTACTGAGCACATACTGCAGCCAGGGGTGCAGTATCCAGTGATGAGTAAGACAGACTCTTCTCTTGAGTATCTCATAGTTCAGGGGAGAAATAAAAGTATATGATTATGGCAGATGAGGCAGGTGCTCTAAAGGAGAAATCCTGAAATCTCAGTTGTTTGACATGACGACTGTTTCTCACTCACCCCCAGCCTCTCTCCTTTGTGATACAGGATGTGATGGGGCAAGGGCCCAGGCTCCTTCCTCTGTGGAGTCTTCTCCATTCAGCTTGATGGACGGGGGAAGGCGGTCAGCACGTGGGCGCGATGTGAACTTGGAAGGGCTGGGTGTCCTAAGAGAGATCACGGAGGTTCTGGGTGCGGCAGGACTTCTAACCGAGTGCTCTGGGATAGTTTTTTTTTGAGCAACCGATCTTTCAGCTTGGCCTCTGGCCTCATGCTGTAGACAGGAGCAGAGGCGGGCGTGGGCCCTTCAGAGTTCAGCTTCCGCATCTCTCAGGGAGGCAGGATCCCCCCTGAGCCCTCATGGCAGCTGGACCTCAACAACATCAACACACTTTCTGTCCTTTCTTGACATGTGCATCAGTCTGGACTCTCAGCTGCAAGAGACAGAAATAAAGCAGGTGGGGAGTGGGGGGATGGGTGAAGAGCATCAAAAGGCACAAACTTCTGGTTATAAAATAAATGTCATGATGTTACAGGAAAGAGCTAAATTGGACACCATGTTAGATGTTTGTTTAACATTAACCTTTGTATTCTATTGCTTTTGTTACAAGTACAGAATGTTACTTTATAGCCTGAAATATACAGGATAGCCCATTCTCAAACCTCTGACCTTTAAAGTTGCAGAACAGAGAATGACATCTGCCTTGTTGGAGGTTTACAGGAACCGCATGACCTGACCTCCTTGGACAGCTGCAAGAACAAAAGATTCTGGCACCAGGAAGCCTGCAATAACCAATAATACCCTCTCCCCTTTTAGTATAAAAGAAGCCTGAATTCTAACTCAGGTAAGAGGGTTTTTTGACAGACACGCGTCTACCATCTTCTGGGTCTGCTGGCTTTTCAAGAAAGTCGTCTTCCTTGCTTCAACACCTCGTCTCCAATTCATCGGCCTGTTGTGCGGTGAGCAGAGCGAGCTTGGACTCAGTAACAATGGGATGTCAAGTACATCATGGTGACTCTAGTGAATGATGCTCTATTGCATATTTGAGAGTTGCCAGGAGAGTAGATCCTAAAACTTTTCATTGCAAGGAAAAAAATTTGTAACTCTGGTGATGGATGTTAACTAGACTGACTGCAGTGATCATTTCACATTATATAAATGTTGAATTTTTATGTCATGTACCTGAAACTAATATAATGTTATATGTCAATTATATGTTAAAATATATTATACATATATATGTTATACATATGTCTATATATAACTTATAATATACCATGCAATATTATATATAATATAAATTATGTATGTAATATATAATAATATATGTAATATATAATATATTATATATGTATGTATACTAAATCCATATATCCATACACATACATATACTGCTATGGTCACAGGAAGTATAAATAAACCAAATACAGGTGAATTAAAAAAAAAAAACAAAGTAGCTTAAGCAAAAAGGGGATTTGTCATGTTGATAAATTGTATCAGTTTAGGTTTTGGGGTCAGGATACAATCAGGAGAGGAAAAATCCCAGGGCACAGAACAGGGCAAGTTTAATAGAAAGAAACCTTCATTGTAACAAGGGATTAGAGTGATGAAGGACTGGCCTGAGGAGGGCGAGAGGACCCTAAAGGAAGTAGCAAGAGGTGATGTGTAAGGAGCAGCCCTCACCTCTCGGGCTGAGACAGGGTGACCAAGGGAGACTCCCTCCCAAGGCTGAGGTCCAGAGTGCACTGGACACGGACGGCATGGCTATGACCCTCTGAATAGCAGAGAAGTTGCTGTGGTGCCAGGCTGGCAGAACTTGCGAGAAATCTGCTTTCTGTGAGGTCAAGGAAAGCTGTTCACGGGAAGGTGTCTCACCAGCCACTCTGCACTCACCCTGAGGGGGCTGCCAGGGAAGCTGCTGTCCACTGTGTCCTGTAGGAGCCTGGGCTGGGGGAGTCACCTGAGCTGGGTGGGGGTGGGGAGCCATGTGGCCCCAGGAGCCTGCCTAAGGTGCTCTGGAACCAGGGGAAAAAGTCTCCTCCTCCTGTAGCATCTCTCTACTGCCATCTACTGATAAACATTAGCATTATGTCAACTGGCAAAGGAAAAATATTTAAAGAATCCAGGTCTATTTCCACAGAGGAGGTAATGAAGACTGAATTTGGAGCTGAGAGGCAATAAAGCGATCATTGGCACAGTGGTTAATGGGATTTGTGGCCTTCAGGTGAGGCTGGATCCAGGGGTAGTCCAAAAGACATAATAAATTCTTTTCATCTCTTTGTTCTGCTTCTCTCCTGATTTTATTTCCAGTTTTTTTTTTTTTTCATGGGTCAGGCTAGAGAGCTTTTGGCAGCCCTGGACTCACAGCCTCCCAATTTAGACACCTCATAAGAAGCGGTCTCTTCTATCTGCTGATTAATCTCAGGGAAGACTGACTGGCCCTCCTTGGGCTGGACCTCATCTCTGAGGCAGTAAGTGAGGCTTTGCTACCCCAGGTCACATGACTACTCTGTTCTTTTTTTTTTTTTTAATTAATTAATTAATTTATTATTTTATTGTCTATGTTGGGTCTTTTTTTGCTGTGTGTGGGCTTTCTTTTTAGTTGCGGTGAGTGGGGGCTACTCTTCATTGCGGTGCGCGGGCTCCTCGTTGGCTTGGCGTCTCTTGTTGCAGAGCACGGGCTCTAGGCGCGTGGGCTTCAGTCGTTGCAGCTCATGGGCTCAATAGTTGTGGCTCACGGGCTCTAAAGCACAGGCTCAATAGTTGTGGCGCATGGGCTTCGTTGCTCCGCGGCATGTGGGGTCTTCCTGGAGCAGGGATCGAACCCGTGTCCCCTGCATTGGCAGGTGGATTCTCAACCACTGCGCCACCTAGGAAGCCCGACTACTCTGTTCTTCACCACGACCAGGAGCCACAGGGCTGCACAGAAGAGGAGGAGGGCTGAGGAGTAAGGGAAATGGGTTTAACGAGCCAATGCTCTGCTCCAATCCTCCGCAACCCCCCTCTGCCCACACATCCCCAATTTCAGTTCCTGGCACCACCATCTGGTTGTTCAAACCTCTTGAGATCCCCTTTTGCTTTCACACCTAATCCAACAGGGAATCTGGCTGACTCTGCCTCCACTGCCCCCCTCCCCCCACCCCACCCCCTTTCCCTGAGACGCTCCCTTCAGCCCCCAGCCTGCCCCTCTCTCACCTCGTCTATGCTCAAGATGGCAGTTACAGTTTTCCTGTAAATGGTGAGTTGGACACGTCACTGCTGCCATGAGTCCACACGGAGGGAGCGCTAGCGTCCTAACAGGTCCGGGGTCCCACCCACCTGGCTGTTCCCCTCCATCTCAGGTCCGCTCACCCTCCCACTCACCACACCCCTCCAGCCACGCTGGCCTCCTTGCGATTTCTCAGAACTTTGCACCAGCTGTTTCGTTCTCCAGGAACCCCTCTTCCCCAATCCTTCCTCAGATACCACCACTCAGTGGGGCTTCCTGCTCATCCCTGGTGAAAAAGGGCCACCCTCCCTGGTGCCGCATCCTCCCTTACTGGGTTCCATTTCCCCCATGGCATTTGTACTTTCCCAAAATATAAAATCGTTCACCCATTTTCTACTTTTTTTTTAAAGCAGTATCTCTATCGGCTAAGTATTAGATTCACGGGGCAGGGATTTTTGCCTGCTTTGTTTCTTGCTGTATCTCCAGAATTTAGAATGATGCCACATGATGGTACCTCTTAGTAAATATTTGTTGGATGAATGAATGGATCAGAATAAAGGGGCTGAGAACGTGGGCTTGGCAAAGTACCCCACCCACCACAGTATATTCCTGTCCCCACCAGACTGTGCCCTCAACAGCAAAAACATGTCCCATCATCATTTATTTTTCAGGGGTCAGAAGAGTCTCACAGGTATAATGGATGCCAGCTTGAGGACATCTTCTTTGAGGAAGATGCTTATGACTGGTCCTCGGAGCAGAAGAAGAAAGAAAGGAAGTCAGACTCCAATTCAGAGGACATTGACGGAGCACCTGCTGGTAGAGGTTCTATCTTTGGTCTCCCACCCTTATCACTTCCTGTCCATCCTTCTTGGTAGAGGACCTTTGGCCCAAGCTCCATCCTTATACATGTTGTTGGGATATTACACAGTCAATTAAATAAGTCATATTAAAATGATTAACTCAGGACTACAATTCAGGGAGCTAGGGACTAGGATTCAAGGATGCACAGGGCAGATGCTCCCTGTTCTCATGGACTTGCAGTCTAGTGGGAAGACGAGTGAACATGGACTTAGGACACAGTGTAGGTTTTATGTGTTGCTAACAGTCAGAGAAGGCTTCCTGTAGGAAGTGTCATCTCAGCTGGGTCCTAAGGAATGAGTGGCAGTTAATTAAGAGAAGAGATGGAGAGTGAGAGGACAAGTGTTCTAGGCAGAAGGAACAGAAGATGCAAAGTGCTGAAGGTAAGAGAGAAAGAAAAGATATATAACCCCCATTTCCTTGCTTAAAAATCCCTCAGTGATTCCCCACGGCCTCACGGTTTGATTCAAATCCTTGAGCATGTTCCCCAGGCAGCTTGCTCCCAAGAGGAAGAAAGGCGGGAACTGACCTGTGAACATCCAGTCATTTCCCTGTAATTTACCAGCCAGGAAGTTCTCCACCTCCACCCTCCCAACTCCTCAGCAGATCTCCTCCAGAACCCCTAACCGGTGCCTTTCTGCTGTCATCTTTTCTATTCTCTTGTCTTCCGCGGAGGTTGTTGAGAACGAGGGCACACACCCACCCCTCCCAAACAACCATTTCAGGGATGGTGGGGTCCAGCTCCAAATTGAGACAGAACTGGAAGAGCTGCGGCACTTCTAATGAGGACCACTGCCGATGTCAATTTCTGGAGCAGTTTGGCTCCTCATTCCCAGTCTATTCCACAAAAGGGTGCTGGTCCTGCCTTAGCACGGGCACCACCGTCAGGGTTGCTTTTGTTAACATCATTGCTCTTGTCATTTGGTGGCAGTTTGCTACCAAAAGTACTATCAAGATGTCATCTTTAGAGAAGCAACAACAAAACCTCTTATTGTTTTATTTAAATATTCATTTTGTTGTTTATTTAATTGTGAATATTAGTTTCAAGTGTATGATGCAGTGATTTGATATTTTTATAGATTATACTCAACTTAAAGTTATTGTGAAATATTGGCTATATTCCCTGGGCTGTACATTCACATCCTTGTGTCTTTTGTGTTTCATATTTATTTGTTTAAACAGCTTAATTCCCTTCCCCTATCCTGCCCCTCTCCCCACTGGTAACCACTAATTTGTTCTCTGTATCTGTGAGTGTATTTCTGTTTTGTTATAGGGGTTTTTGTTTGTTTGTTTGTTTTCTTTTTGCTGCGCGGCTTGCAGGATCTTAGTTCTCTGACCAGGGATTGGACCCACGCCCTCAGCAGTGAAAGTCCGGAGTCCTAACCACTGGACCGCCAGGGAATTCCCTGTTATAGTTTTAAAATGGCAACTTTCTCAGTCTCTCTTTGTCTCTCTATCCCTTCCCCAACCCCAACTCCTTTCCTTCATTTCTATTTTTTTTTTAATATGGAAAATTTCCAAGTCTGTATGAGAGCAGAGAGAAAAATGTAATGAACTCCCATGGGCCCATCAATCAACTGCAACAATTATCACAATTTTGTCAATTTCATTTATATATACTCCATCCCTCTTTGTGTTTTTCACCCCATGCTGGGATATATTAAAGTAAATCCCAGACATCAAATTATCTCATCTATAAATGACTCAGTGTGTATAACAGATAAAGTCTTTAAAAAATATAACGACGATACTATCATCACTCCTGAAACTTAAAAATAATTCCTTAATATCATCAAATATACAGAGGTTTCAAATTCCCCTGATTGACTAAAAACTCTTTTCACAATTGCTTTTGTTTGAATAAGTCCATATATTGTATTTGTCTGATGTGTTTCTAAGCTTCATTTAATCTCGGATGATTTCTCTCTGCCTCTCACTCTTTTGCTCTCTCTTACTCACGTCAATTTCTTATTAAAGAAATCAGGTCATTTATCTTCTAGATTTTCCCATGTTCTGGATTGGATAAGTTGTACCCTAACACATTCCTTTATCTTCCACATTTCCTATAAAGTGGTAATTACATCTAGAGGTTTGATCAGATTCACATTTAACATTACGGCAAGATAAAGTGACATGTTTTTCCCACTTTGACCCATCAAGGTTTTGCACAGTGCACAGCATCACGCTGGTTGGGGACCTCGGGAGACAGGCTAGTTGGGTGATGCTGCTGTGTTTATTACGAGGCCAGGTTTGCATGCGCAGGGGCTAAGGGCTGTTCCAGGCTAGTGAGGCAGGGAAGGGCCAGTGCTGACAGAGCCCCCTGTGCAAAGGGAGCAGAATGAACAAGCACCTTCTTTCATCTCTGTCTTCTCATTGCACATGTCTGCTCATAGTCTCCTGCAGGCTGATTGTACTGGGGAAACAGAGGAAGCTTGGAACCTAGCACAGAAATCCCCGGCAATAATCAGGCCTTTGAATGATGACATTTACCCCAGAAGATCTTTTTTTTTATTCTTTTAGAAAGTAATTAATTAATTAATGCTGCATCGGATCTTCGTTGCTGCGCAAGGGCTTTCTCTAGTTGTGGCGAGTGGAGGCTACTCTTCACGGAGGTGCATTGGCTTCTCAGTGTGGTGGCTACTCTTGTTATGGAGCTTGGGCTCTCGGTGTGTGGGCTCAGTAATTGTGGCACACGGGCTTAGTTGCTTCGCGGAGTGTGGGATCTTCCCGGCCCAGGGATCAAACCCGTGTCCCCTGGCATTGGCAGGTGGATTCTTAACCACTGTGCCACCAGGGAAGTCCCTACCTCAGAAGATCTTTTTGATGACATGAAAGATGTTACATGGACTCAGAAGCATGTGTTCACCGTCATTCGAAAGTTTTCCTTGGACTTAGCCTGACTTCCTCCCAGTGCAGAGCCTGACCTGAGCTTGTGTACATGTAGTTTCTTTAGGAAACTGATTCTGAGGAAGTAGATGGGGGATTGAGAAGAGTGAAACAGGGACAGAGGGCAAACCAAAGCAGCTGAGCAACTGAGCTGGTTGATATTGTGGACAGCTGGAGCTCAGTTTTGGTGAGGACCCTCAGGAGAACTGTATTGTATGCATTCTGGAATTTTCCACCTCAAAGATGAGAAGGAGAGTCTTCAACACTGGCTATCACCTCCCATTCATGAAGGGTTGACACAAGGGGCGTCCACGTGCGTCTTGCAGGTCTGCACATTCACCAGAATGGCTGAGTTAGTTCTCACAAGTGTCCCATGAGAAGTTGAAAATGAGATGCTGATACAGAAACAAGAGTTATAGGGTCTGACCAAGGCAAGGCGCTGTCCAGGTGTACCTGTGTGCTGCTGTTTGGTTCGGGAATGTCTTGAGTTAAAAGGTCAGCCAACAACAGGCGTGTGAAAAGTTGCTCAACACAGCTAGTTATCAGGGAAATGCAAATCAAAACTACAATGAGGGGAATTGCCTGGTGGTCCAGTGGTTAAGACTCTGTGCTTTCATTTCCGAGAGCCGAGGTTCGATCCTTAGTTGGGGAACTAAGCTTCTGCAAACCACATAGGTGCCGGAAAAAAACAAAAACAAAAACACAAACCTCGCAGCAGTCAGAATGGCCCTCATCAAACAGTCTACAAATAATAAATGCTGGAGAGGGTATGGAGTTAAGGAAACCCTCCTATACTGTTGGTGGGAATGTAAACTGGTGCAGCCACTATGGAGAACAGTATGGAGATTCCTTAAAAAACTAAAAATAAAGTTACCACATGATCCAGCAATCCCACTCCTGGGCATATATCCGGAGACAACCATAATTCAAAAAGATACATTCAGGCCAGTGTTCACTGCGCACTATTTACAATAGCCAGGACATGGAAGCAACCTAACAAGCTACCAGGCAATGCTTTTGGTGACTGTCCTTGGGAAAAATTTTGGAACTGGTTATATAATCAGACATCTGACCAAATCTGTCCCTAGTACTTAGCATTTGTCACCTGGTAAACAGTGGGTAATAGCTACATTTTGGATTAAAGGACTATTTCAACCTAATCATAATATTGACAATAAAAGCCAATGTCTGAGTTTTTGGTATCTATCAGTCACTGTGATTTACACTAATTCTAACTAGCATTGTATAGGGAACTTACAAATCATTATTCCCATCGATCAGATGAGGAAACCCAGGCTCAGAGAAATTAAGTGATTTGTCCTGAGGCTGAAGCCAGCACGTGAGCCCAAAACCTGGGCCCTGAGCATCTGTGGTCTCCAGACTCTCAATGGGAGAGGCTACAGGTTATACTTCTGTGTCGCTTGCCAACTTGCAGGGCAGTTTTTTGAGTATGTTTTGGGCCCTCCATAATTTCTCTTATTTCATTGATGAATTGCATTTATCTTTAAGTCAATCACATAGTTTGCTAAAGTAGAAAGTGTTACCACTTTGCTCTAAAGCACAGATTTCCAAGTAATCAGGAGGGAAGATTCCTGAGATCAGGGACTCTTAGTTGGGTGCTTGGAGCAGCGTCAAGGAGTCTGAAAAATTCTAGACAGAAATTACACGCAGCATGTTGCTACCTATGACATTGGTGCGTTTTCTGGGAGCAAAAATCCATAGACTTCACCAGATTCTCAGTATGTGAACTCAGAAAAGCTAAGAACAACTGCTTTAGACAATTGAAACCGGCTCTATCAAGAATTACCCTGATGGATACAATTCACTCTCAGAATTGTAAGAGAGAGGAAATAATTTTGAACATGTCCCAAAAAAGGGGCAGGATTGCTAAATATGGGTTGACCTGATCACAAACCGTTGGGCACTGTGGCCTCTCTTCTGGCTTCTATCAGATCCTGCTGAATCCTTTGTGTCATATAACTCTTCTCCCACAAGACAGGGGTTATGTTCTACTCATCACCGATTCTATGAAGTGTGTTTCGGTGACGGGCACATAGCAGGACTATGAAGATGTTAGTGGAATTGTTAGGTCTGGGAAGCAGTGGGCCTTTTTCTAGGGTTGGATTTCCCACCTAAAATGAGGTGGGTCTCCTGCAGTCTGAGTCTCGGATGATGGGGAAACGAAACTGTCGTCTTTTAGTGTACCACTAGGCGGTGCTATTGGTCTGCCGTTGGGTCCCTCCATTGTCTCCATCTTCTCTGTGACAATGTATTATTCAAAAGCATGATTGCTACCAACAGTTAGACTTACAATGTACAAAGTCACTTACAAATGATCAATAACGAATGGGATGGGGCAGATGATTAACTGCATCCTGACTCCCTTGTACCTGCTTTTGCGTGAATGGTACCTGCAGGATAGACACCACCTTGCCTACGCTTTGAAAGATTCACAGGTTCGTTGTGGAAACCCACAGGTTGCTGCTAACTATTTCGAAGGGATGTGCCTTCCTCGCTCCACATGCTCATCATGAGGAGGATGGAAAATGATCCCTCTTGTGCAAGCGGCACCTATTTCCAGTCTCAATTTTAGTTTAGCAACGTTAGATTGTATAACTTACAGAAGTCGCCCCTGGAGGGATGTGCAGGAAGTTTTAAGTGTGCGGGCAGCAGCGGGAGGCAGAACTGAGGCGGTCCCCAGCTAGGCTGAGCTGTAGATGAAAGGCGCCTTTGAGGATGCTCTCAGCATGCCTCCTTCCCCACTGTGGTCCTGCCCTCGCCTAGACAGCATGCCATTCTTCCGTCTCCTTGTTCCAAGCTCTTGCCTCTAGGCGGCAGCATGGCATAACGGCAAGCGCTCTGCAGCCTGGGTCCGGGCACTGGGATTCTAGCTAGGGCTGCTTTTGACTAGAGCTTCTGCTGTGTGATTTTGGGCAAGTGGCTTCTGGTCCTATACACAGTCTTTGTTTCTCTATCTGCAAAATGGAGGTGTTAATACCTGCCTTATCAGAGCGTGTGAAGACTCTTCATATACTGTGCTATGCTCTTTCAGTGGGAGGCATTTAGAGGATGAAAATAACCCAGGTTCTATGTCTTAATTTGCTGTGCAGTCTTGGGCAAACCTCTTTGTACCTGAAATTGCTGATCTGTAAAAGACAAGGTTGGAACAGGTGATGCTTAAAGCCTTTTCCATTCCAAGCTTTTATAAAATCTATCTGTCCTGTGTTCTATACCTTCGCAGCCTTGACCTGGAAAGCAATCAGGCAAACTAAAGAATTATGGAAGCAAAGGCATGAACGGGCAATTAGGATGTTTAATTCCTGGTTTATTCCTCTTATGTAATTCATTTTTTACCGGGGGACATGGTACTTTCTTTTCCTGGTTTGCTGGTCTTACTAATACAGCTCAGAGACTACCACTCTTGCCCCCCAGGACTTTTCTAATATCCCCAGGCAATGTCAAGGCTTTTTGATTCTGTGAATTCTCATTGCTACCTCAAGACACGTGTATCTCTGAACTGAGCCTTACTCTTAAAATTGCTTTTATAGCATGTTATAGATAAAACTTATTTTTATGATTATGTGTACATGGCTGTCTCACTATATGTAAAGCAGACATCTGTAGTGGGGCTGCCAATAATTTCTGTGTTCTCAACAGATAACACAGTGCTTGGCACATGTAATCACTTGAGAAGAGATATTTAAATGAATGAATGAGTGGAGAGAGTTAATGGGAGAGAGAATTGAATAAATATGAATAAATGAATGAAGTGTCTCTAATAATGGGTTTCAGGGTTCCTGGCAGTGCTGTGGATGGGGACAGATTTTAGAAATCACCTGATGCATTCATTCTGCACCAACACAGATGAAAATAATCCTTTTTATGCTGCCTGAACAATGGGTGTCAAGGTCATACATCTGCAATCCGAGGCTCAGTCTTTTTTTTTTTTTGTATTGTGTGTGTTCAAGTATAGAGTTCATGTTCTCTTTTATTTTCCTTGAAGGTTAAACTTTTGCCTTTTTCATGTATAAAGATGTTTTAAAATCCCATCTTGAAGCTTTAAAGATTTTTTCTCACAGCAGCTAGATATAGATATATAAAATCCACCCACATTACAAATGAAAATGATTGATATACATCAAAAAAGTTATCCGCATCGGATAACAAAACCCCGCTCAAGACTCTCTTTAAAAGCTCCCTCCAGGAGTTTCACTGAAAAAGCAGATTCCTTGGAGACTCAATGGTGGGGAATTTAGGAATGGGGAGAATTGGTGGTGGGAAGTGACGACTAAAATAGAGAAGCACAACATGAGAGTTGTGAGTTAAGTTTTATTTGGAGCAAAATGAGGACTATAGCCTGGGAGACAGTATTTCAGAGGGCTCCGAGAAACCACCCCAAAGAGATGGGGGGAAGGTCAGTGTTGTATACGATCTTAGTGAAGGGGGACGGTACACGCGGTCAAGCACCCATTTTGGCAGAGGCTCATTGCTACTTAATGAGGAGTGGACGTCACCATTAATGATTTTAGTCCTTTTTCTAGATATGAGGAGGTACTAGCATTGGGCTCATAAAATCTTCTTCTGAAAATATCTAACTATCTAAAGACCTGACCAAATATAAAATGGATAGCTAGTGGGAAGCTGCTGCATGACACAGGGAGATCAACTCGATGCTGGGTGATGACTTAGAGGGCTGGGACAGGGAGGGTGGGAAGGACTGGAGGGAGGGAAGGGATATGGGGATATGTGTATAAATACAGCTGATTCACTTTGTTGTACAGCAGAAACTGGCACAAGAGTGTAAGGCAATTACACTCCAATAAAGAGCTTAAAAAAAAAAAAGTAAAGACCTGTTCTGCCAGTTTTTCCCAGGGCACAGAGGGCCTCATTCCTGACCTCCACCCTGAACTCCTTTTGGGGGGTGTTGAAGGTCAGCAGCTGCAGCGGCTTATAATTTAATCCTTGTAGAGGTAGATGGCAAGTGCTAATTTGTAGTTGGCAGAGGGAAAACCACATTTATGGGGGATTTATTTATAAATGCGTATGTATTTATGTATCCTGGACACTTTATAATAGATACATCATTTAATCCTTCCTCCTGCAAAGCAAGTAGCATCAGCCCTAGTGTTGCAGGGAGGGAATTTGAGGCTCTGATATCTTAAGGAAATTGTCCAAAGTTGCACGTACCAGCTGGTGGTACTGGCCTCCAAACAGATTTCTGAACATACAGACCCCTTCCTCACACTGTATGATCCCACCATTGTGGAACTGTGTGAAAAAAGACACTGGCAGGATTTTCATGCAAAACTAGAGTTCATCTTGCAATTGTAGATTTCTTTTGATCCCTCCTTGTCCAAGGCTGAGTCCTGGTGTACCTTTATCATCCACAGAGGTTAAGAGTGGGGGCTGGGAAGTCAGGCAGACATGGCTTCAAATCCCAGCTATCCCACTTACTAGTTATACAGTTTTGGACAAATTACTAATCTAATTCTTGGTTTCCTTACCTGTAAAATGGGGATTATAATTGTCTACTTCATGGGATCATTTTGGAGATTATGTGACACAATGCATGTACTTAGAGATGTGCTTGGACATAGTAGGTGTTCAATGTTAACAGGATGAGGTATTGAGAAACTAATGGTGTTTTGACTTTTCCCGCTTTGCTTTATGGTGGGTTCCTCTCAGCCCCACTTCTGGCCCAAGAGAGAGCCTTCCCCTTCCTCAATTCATTTCTGTCTTCTAGAAACGGCCTTAGTAAGTACTTCAGTCTATGATGGCTATTGACCTGAGTGACACCTCCTGGACCACTACAGTGGATCACGTGGACAACAGTTCCCTGGGGCCCTGGATCTCTTCTGGGGAAGGGGAGGAGAGGTATTTTTCCTTTCCTAAGGGAGAGGGGAAGTCTTCACGTCTTGGAGGGAGGGACCTCCCTTGCCCCAGGGCGGAAGTGACCCGTGGATGGAGACTCAGTCCCTTCTTGGTGGGGCTGGGGGTGGGGGCTGATTCTCCAGGGGGAAAGGGTCAGGGACACAGTCCCAGAGAAAGAGAATAGAAATTCCTGGGCCTCCAAGAGGAAGTCGGGGGAGGGGGGGAGGGGTTGTGAGGCAGCAGGACCTTGACCTGGGGAACAGCGGGAGGGTGCTGGGTGGACTAGAAGTGGGACTCCTTTAATGGGGGACTTTGCCTGGAGGGCTCCCCAACAGCCTGGCCGAATTTTTCTCTCTTTTTTTTTAATTAAAAAATTTATTTATTTATTTATTTGGTTGTGCCGGGTCTTAGTTGTAGCAGGTGGGCTCCTTAGTTGTGGCATGCATGTGGGATCTAGTTCCCCAACCAGGGGTCAAACCCGGGCCCCCTGCATTGGGAGCACGGAGTCCTAACCACTGTGCCACCAGGGAAGTCCCCCCAAATTTTCTTGTTAACGTTCTCTCCTTCCCAAGTGTCAGAGTGGCATGGTGGCTCTCCCTTCTGCCTCTGGCTCCCTCCCTTTATCCTTTACAGGTGTTTCCCCCAATAAATATTGTGTGCATCTTAGAGTATTTGCTTCTTAGAGGACCTGAACTAACACATATATCATGATGCCTCTGTAGATAATTTCCAGCCCTGAGTTAAGTAGTGTACTGTATTTTTTTTTTTAGCTCTTTATTGGAATATATTTGCTTTACACTCTTGTACCAGTTTTTGAGGTACACCAAAGTGAATCAGCTGTATTTATATATACATCCCCATATCCTCTCCTTCCTGCAACTCCCTCCCCCGCCTCCCGCACCGTCCTGGCCCTCTAAGGCATCACCCATCATTGAGTTGATCTCCCTTTGTTATACAGCAACTTCCCACTAGCTATCTATTTTACAGTTGGGAGTGTAAATATGTCTATGCCACTCTCTCACTTTGTCCCATCTTCCCCTTCGCCCCCCACCCCAGCCCCATGTCCTTAAGTCCATTCTCTACATCTGTATCTCCATTCTTGCCCTGTCACTGGGTTCATCAGTACCATTTCTTCAGATTCCATATATATGAGTTAGCATACGGTATTTGTTTTTCTCTTTCTGGCTTACTTCCCTCTGTATGACAGTCTCTAGGTCTATCCACCTCATTACATATAGTTCAATTTCATTCTTTTTTATGGCTGAGTAATATTCCATTGTATATATGTGCCACATCTTCTTTATCCATTCATCTGCTGATGGGCATTTAGGTTGTTTCCATGTCCTGGCTACTGTAAATAGTGCTGCAATGAACATTATGGTACATGTTTCTTTTTTTCCTATAATTAAAAAAAATCATTTTGTGTACTTCATTTATTTACCTTTAGCTATTACTGATAGCTAATAGTAAGCTATTACTTACATTTTTTCCCAAGGGACCTAAGGTCACACATGCCCTCAGTCTGTTTTATTTTCCTGAAGACCTCCCTCCAGGAGCACTCTGGTCCCTTCCCTCATCTGGAGGGGGGCCCTTTGGGCCGGGATGCTGCTCCCTCTAGATCTTCCCTTTGCCTGTGTAGATTTCCCATCTTCCTCTTGACTTTCTTTCTTGAATCGCTGAAGCACAACTGCCAGTAGCTTCCCAAGAAAAGATACACAGAAGATAATTTTTGATGCTGCAGATATCTGTAAATGTCTTTATTTAGCTTCTTCAGTTGGAAATGGTCTGATGGTGCTCTGATTCCAATTTCTTTGCATGGGATCTCTTTTTTTTTTCTGTCTAGAAGTTGATAGGATCTTATAAT
The DNA here is from genome assembly GCF_030028045.1 of Hippopotamus amphibius kiboko. Taxonomy (NCBI): domain Eukaryota; kingdom Metazoa; phylum Chordata; class Mammalia; order Artiodactyla; family Hippopotamidae; genus Hippopotamus; species Hippopotamus amphibius. The sequence continues at coordinate 167,539,440 of NC_080190.1, forward strand.
AGTGTCTTAGTGTGGGTCTTATTTCCTTTCCTGTGCTGAGAATTTATGGCCCTTTTCCATTTGAAAATTCGAAAGATATAAGACCAAGAACATTGGAAAGTCTCTTTTCTAATCCTGGGCTGCTGGTCCTGCACTTTCTCCTCCCAGAGCATCATTGTTACCAGTTACTTGTGTACCTTTTGGAGACTGGCCGTTCACACTTAGACATTGACGTTTCCTCATGCCATTAACAAGTCTTTGAAAACACCCCTTGAATAGCATCTCTTTCCTCTAATAAACGGATCTGCCCTAAAATTGATGTAACCAATTCACTCTCGTGAAGTTTTAGGCTGTGTCTACTTTTTATACTGTCAATAGTGACGTAATAAGTGTGTTACATATCTATGTGTACATATCAAATTATTTCCTTATATCCCATTTTCCAAAGTGTGTTCACACTAGAAGATCTCAGTTTTGGATTAGAGTGGACATGGTTTTGTGTCGTTTTGTATTCTTTTTTCCCCATGGATGGTGAGGATGGGACCCCATTTTTACTGGTAATGAAGTACAAACGCCAGGAAACATTTGGTTGTCCTGTGCCCACACGCAGCGTCAGAAATTCCCTTCCTGCAAGTCACTTTTTGCTAAAGGGAGGGTTTCTCATTCATGCCAGATGACATCATCTCCAGGACCAGCTGTCCACAGAAACTCAAAGCTGTGAGCTTTGGAAGTCACGATTTCCCGATCCCTCTGGGGCTTCCAATAACAAAAAATTACATACCTATGTCTTCTTCTCCACATGTTCTGAATGCTTAGAGAATTCAGACGTTTTCAGAATTCTGCTCTTAGAGAGGTCTGATGCACACAGGGTAAGGACCATCTTATATTGGTTGGATGGTTTCCCTCTTTAAAGCATTTTTATATCTGGAAATGCCTCTGACCTCACCCCCCTCTCTGCAAGTTTTCAGAGCCAGGCTTGTGGTTCCTCCTGGTAATTAAATGGTCTCACAGGGGGTCATGGTCACTGAGTGACTTCAGGGAAGATCTGGGTCTTAATCCTTGGCTCTCCAAGCCAACCTAGAGCTCATTCCACTAGGCAACATAATTGGGGTGTTTTCAGAAAACAGAAAGAACCATCAGAGAATCAGAGCTACTGGTGAAAAGATTTAGAGGCTCTGGAATCAGGAGGACCTGGTTGTAAATTCTGGAAACTCTCATCCTCTCTGTCTTGAGTACTTCTGCAAAATGAGAATAATACTACCTACCTCACTGTGTTGTCAGGAGCATTAGAACACACACATGAAAATATCAATCATGGTGCCCGTTGTACAGCAAGTTCCCAAGCACATGAATAGGACTGTTATATGAGTGATCTGAAATGCAAGTGAAAAACTGGAGTCAAAGTCTTTAGGATCACAGACTGCAACAGTTGGACCTTCCTGTATATCAGTTCAGACCTAGGAGAAGAAAAGGGACCCCTTAGAGGCAGAGCCAGGATTAAAACCAAGAGTCCATCTTCCTGTCCATTGTCCTTTTTACCACTCCACTGAGATGGCCCCACCATGACCTGGTTGTGGCCAGATTCATCAGACATGGTCGTGCATGTCCGTCTTCTTGAGAGGCTTTCTTCCCTTGGCGTCTGTGACTCTGTACACTTTGGGTTTCCATCCTGCCACTCTGGTTGCTCAGTCCAATCTTTATTGGATTCCTCTTCCTCAGTCCTTTTGCAATATTGCTGTCTTGGGGGTTACCAGGGTCCCCCGTAAGCCTCTGCTCTTATCCCAGGCACTCTCCCCAGACGAGCCCATCCACACCCACGGCTCTGTGGCTTTTGGGAACTCTGGTCTCTCAGCCTGGAAGGCTTTTTCCCAAGCCCATCAAGTCTCAACTTAATGATCACGTGCCCAAGAGGCCTTCCCTGACCCCCTGTTGAAAAGAAGCTCGGTGTCATCACCTTCTTTATTTCCTCTGGAGCGCTTTGCACAATCTGGTCATTTTGGTACATTTGGCCACACTCTTTTCTGTTGCTTCCCCCATTAGAGTGTACACTGGGAGCACAGAGGCCTTGTCTGACCTGTTTCACGGGGCCAAGCAGAGCCCACCATCATGGTCCAGGTTCCAGCACTGTGCGAGCGGCCCCAATCCAGCATCTGATTATCCTCCTGGTCCTGTCCCGGGGGCTGGCACCATCTGCCAGGTTGCCTAGGTCAGAAACTTGGGAGCACGTTTCAGCTCTTAACCCCAATCACTCACCAAACCTTGATCATCACAGCAGTGCTCCCCACTGGGGGGAGGTGGTAGCGCCGAGACAAAGGTGGTTGGAAGTGTGGAAGGTCTTTCATTGGTTGTCACAAGCACAGGAGTGAAAACAGCAATTGATGGGCAGAGGTGAGGGATGCTAAATGCTACCCAATGTGTAGGATAGTCCTACCTCCCATGTCAGTAGTGCTCCCATTGGGAGATTCTGTGAGGGTCTAGCTCATTTGTATCTCTTGAATGGGGTCTCAGTCTTTCCATACCGTTGGCCTGACAAAAGTCTGTTTTGCAATGTAGGACCTTTGAGTTCTGTGGTCTGGAGTTCGGGGTGGTCCTCTGGGTGGGGAAATGAGTGCAGAGATAAGAAACAAAGACCCTGGGTTGGCTTTAGGGAACTCTCAAAATACACATGTGGAAGAGAATGAGGGGTTGGTAGGGAGGGATTTGGAAGAAGACAGAGGAGAAAGCAGCATTTCTGAGTGCAGTGCTGTGAAGACCCAGTGGGAGGATGCAAACTGCTCGACTAATGGATGATTTATCACCGAACACGATTGCTAATTCACTGTTAGAATAGTTCTGCCTGTTCAGTATGGTTGGGGAAAAAGTCATCTCAAAACTTTAAATGACAAGGATCCTTTCTCCTCTCATGCTTTCAGGGGGTCAGACATTCAGCTGGATGTTCTTTGAAATTTGAGATCTCCGGTGAGGTTGCAGCCAGGCAGTGGCTGGAGCTTGGGTAATCTCCAAGACCTCTACGCTCACGTGACTGGTGCCTGGGCTGGGAAGGCTCAAACAGCTGGGGCGTCTCAGACTTTGCTCTCTATCTCCATGTGATCTTTCAATGTATTCTATCCAGCATGGTGGCTCAGAGCTCCAGAAGACATGTATCCTGAGTAAGTGAGCCAGGTGGAGGCCATATCATCTTTTATGTCCTAGTCTTGGAAGCCAGGCAGCGTCACTTCTGCCCTTCTTCGTGGGCTGGGGTGTTTACAAAAGTCTGCCTCGTTTCCAGGGGAGAGAACACAGGGCTCACTTCTTATTGGAGGAGTGTCAATCTCTAAGAAGAGTTAGGTGTGATGGGATTTATATTGGTGAAGCCGTCTTTGGAAAACACAATCTACCATTTGAATTTCTCTTGGCTCGTACACTCACACCTTCTCTAACGATTGTTGTCACAGAAGGAGTTGTAGTTTCCTGCCCAGCAGCCATTCTGCTTCCTTCTGGCAACATCAGCCTGAGTCCCATTTGAGAAGGTTGCTCCCCCAGGACGTGAAATATCAATGGAGGTGTCAAAGGCGGGCCTGAGGCTTGGCCAGTCGCATTCTCTCCACAACAATGTGAGTCTTGAGGCAAGTTATGGGAAGCAGAACATACAAAATTAAAAAGTGGAAACAGTAAATGACTGAAGCTGAATCCTCTTGACGATGGCACCCAGAACCTAGAGGCTGCTCTTATCACTGTCTTTTTTGAAGCCTGGCTGTTCAGCTTTGCCTTTGGTTCTTGGAGGTACCCCACATCCTTCCACAAGATTCTTTTCTGCTTAAGTTAGCCAGAGCTACTTTCTGTTGCTTGCAACCAATGACATCTAACTAGCACCATAATTTTAAACTTGCTATTTAAATGCTAACAAATGGTTCCTGTTATAATTGGATTAACTGCCATTAATGTTGCTTTTAATCAGCTCTTCCAGCTGCGCCAAGTGAGGACAGGTATAGCCATCTTTCTGGATGGGCGACAGTGAGCTGTGAGGAATGAGCACTCCCAGATGGAGGAAGAGGGCATGGGTTTGCATCTCACAGTATGCTATGTGACTTAGATTACCACACTTCTCTGAGCTCAGATTTCTTTATTGTTATATAAGTACAGTGAATCTTTACCAGATACAAATTCAACGAGAGCAGGAATTTCATCTTATTCTCTGCTGTATCACCAGAGAGTAGCACATAATAGATGCTCCATAATACTGGTCACATACGGGAATAAAGGGGACAATTAAGAGGTCTTTTGCACAGCCACCAGCCTATGACCCCTTTCGAGCAGGGGCTATTTGTTTGAGTTGCCTCTCTTTAACCCCCAGCACAGTTCCTGGCACATGAAGTAATTAAACTAAGTACAACACGTGTAGAAGTACTAAACATGTATTTCCAGGTGCCTAGAATCTTGTCCAGGAGAAACACCCTGGAGAGAGATCATGTTTTCCCCTGTCCTAACCAGCACTGAAGGTTTTGGTGAGAGCTGACCCTATGAGGGGTATAGGACACTTCAGGCCAGTCCCTCCCTTATCGTACTCCAGGCAGGAGGGAAAAGAAAGAGAAAATGATTTTTCTAGTCTCACAGGTGGGAAGGGCTGTTATTATGGAGATGAGAAAGCAGAGGAAACTTGGTTGGATTTTACTGATGATAATGTTAGATTCCCCAAACCTCAGAAAGGTGACCAGACGTGTATCAGTCAATTTTTGCTGCATAAAAAATCATGCCAAAATGTAGTTGGCTAAGACTTCAAACATTTATTATTTTTTGTAATTCTGCGGTATTCTAGTCTGAATTGGTGTGGCTGGGGCTGAATGGTCTAGAATGACTTCACTCACTTGTCGGGACTTTCATTGCAGGGCTGGCCTGGGCTTGGTCACTAGATGGCAGAAGGTTTCTCAGGAGAAGAAAGAGCAGGTCCCAAGCCACATATGATTTTCAGTCTCAGCTTGCATCACATTTGCTAATGTCTCGTTGGCTGAAGCAGGTCATATGACCATACCCAGATTCAAGGGTGGAGATATGAACCCCAAGAGTGGCCAAGTCCCATTGCAAAGGAGCACATGCGCAGAGTGGAGGGAATTTGTGGCCGCTTTGCAATCTACCGTAGCATCCATAGATAGGCCACGGATAGTTGGAAGGATGTGGAGAGCAGAGGAAGGTGACAGTCACCCATCTGGTCAGCTGCAGAAGACAAGAAAGCATGTATCTGTTCGTTCATCAAGCAGAGATCCAAACTTTGCTTTATTCTCTGTTCTCTGCCAGACACTGTTATTGCAGAGATAGCCATTCTTCTTAAGGAGCTCCAGCCTATTGAGGAAGGCCCAACTCACGCTAGGGACGGTCAGCATGGGCAGCTTTCAGAGACCCTGGAGAAACAGACCGGGGACAGCCAGCAGCTGTGGGAGCACCAGGTGTCTGGAAGGGGCTGGATGAGTCAGGAGTGGACAGCAGGCTGAGTCTATGGGGAGGCCCTGAGGTGCACACCAGCAACAGCTCAGGTTTGACTTGGAACATCTCTGATCAGGGCTTGGAGGATGCTCAAATAGTAGAACTCTCCAGCTGGAAGGCAGGTTGGATTTTATTCTGTTCAGTCATCTTGTTTTATAGTGTCATTGCTCTTATATTATATATTTTTTGAACCTGTTAGCCAGGATGGGTCAACTTCTATAACAAGCCAATCCCTGAATCTCAGTGGCTTAACACGTTACCTATTTATTTCTTACTCACACCAAGTGTGTTGCAGATGTTCCTGGCCAGCAGCCGGCCTTCTAGAGTCACTCAGGGGCCCAGGCTCTGCCCTTCCCCAGGGCCCATGGGCCCTCTGCTCGACAGTCTGCATTCAGCAGGCAGTGCAGTCTGCGGCTGTGGGAACATCTGTGGGCAGGCCTGGCAGTGGCCCCCATCACATGTACCCACTGACCAGAACGCACTCATGCAGCTCATACCGCAAAGAAACCAGGAAACAGAGGTCACTGTGTGCCATGAATAACGTGAAGTGGGTTTTGGGAACATGCAGAAGTCCTACATGTGGACACCTCTTTGCCTAGAGAGCAAGATTTTTAGGAGGCTGGGACTGTGCGCCATGTTTGCCAGAAGTCCCAGGACCTGCTCAGGTTCTCAGTGTAGGGAAAGTACTCGACATATAAGGATGAAAGGCGTCTAACTCTGACTTTGTCCTGACTTCGTCCTGACTTCAGGTTCTGTCTTCATTCGTCACACTCAGTGACTAAACCCAGCTTTCTGGCCTGGCCCCCTTCTCTGGGCTTGCGTTCACCCTGGCTTTTCCTATTTCTGGCCTCCACGCTGGCTCTGGCCTCTTCGCCACAAACCTCAGCCGATCCATCTCCTGCAAGGGGCAGGAGGACCAGGCAGCCAGAAGGAATGCCTTCCACACTCCCCCACCTAAACCATCACAAATCCTGCAGCCATGCCAGCCTTCTGGCCCTGAATGCGCCTCCACCTGAAATGACATGTCTGGAAAAGTTCTCGGTGAGAAGACAAGCCTGGCTCATGTCAGGGCCACCTGTGTCAGATCAGAGACATGCCGGGCTGGGAAAAGATCATCCCTGTGACACACAGAGCTCACAGGAACCCGGGGCCCCTGCAGCTGCATCCCAGGCCTGGGCAGACAGTGCCCCTCCCAGGGCTGGTCCCTTGCCAACCTCAGACCCAGAAAGGGTGAGTCCAGGGATGCAGGGGAGGAAACAAACAACTCCCAGCAATCTGCATGGTGTTGTTTCTCAGCATGGGAAAAAAACGCCAGTTCAAAGGGCTGCCCCAGTTTCCAGCAACAAGGTTTCCCCCGGGGAGGCAGGAGCCTGCTGTGTTGATGGAGCACAGGGGAATGATCAAAAGAGATGTTTTGGAGACAGAGGGGAGGTAGGCTTTTGATAAAGAACGTTAGCTTCCTCTCTGAAAAAGAAATTTGGAATAGAAAAAAAGATCGAGATGACACTGGGATAAATTATAGCTGTCTTTTTTCTTTCTTTCTTTTTTGGTTTACTCTATGCCAGGTACTTTTTATACCATTGAAATAATCCTGTGAGGTGAGGGTATTATCCATATTTTAGAGATGAGGAAACTGAAGCTCAGAGAGCTTAAGTAACTTGATCAAGGTCACACAGCTCTGAGTGGTGGAGTCAGAAGTGGGACCCAGGACTTTTCTGATTCCAAAGCTGATTTCTCCCCCCCTATTTCACACTTTCCAGCTTCTGGATTTTTCTTTCCTAAAAACAAAGAGTCATTTCTGTCCTAACTTAGAATTTATTACTTGGGGTAATTATGTCCAAAGCTATTTTATACTGTATCTCAGTGAAGGCTTTCAGCGATCCTATGAGAAGTGCACTATTATTTTTCTAGTTTTTTCTGAGGGGGAAACAAACCCAGAGACTGAGTTACTTGTCATGGTCTTGGGGCCAGGAGGCGGAGAGGCAGGACTGGGATGTGGCTGTGATTCTAAACCCAGTGCTTGTTCCTCAACCCCACGGGTTGGCAAATTGCGGTCCCTGGCCAGACCTAGCTGGCTGCCTCTTTTTGTATGGCCTGTGAAGTCTTTCTTTTTTTTTAACTTTTTTTTTTTTTGGAGTATAATCTGTCATACGGAGTGAAGTAAATCAGAAAGAGAAAAACAAGTATCGTAGTTGTTGTATAACAAAGGGAGTCCAACTCGAGGATGGAAGATGCCTTAGAGGACTGGGGCGGGGAGGGTGGGGGGGACTCGAGGTGGGGGGGAGTCAAGGAAGGGAGGGAATATGGGGATATGTGTATAAAAACAGATGATTGAACCTGGGGTACCCCCCAAAAATAAAAAAAAAAACCAAGTATCCTATATTAACACATATATGTGGAATCTAGAAAAATGGTACCAATGAAACTATTCGCAGGGTGGGAATAGAGATGCAGACGTAGAGAACAGACGTGTCGACATGGGGCGGAAGGGGAGGGTGGGACGAACTGGGAGATTAGGTTTGATGTAAATACACTGCCATGTGTAAAATAGAAAGTTAGTGGGAACCAGTGATATAGCACAGGGAGCTCAGCTCGGTTTTTTAACATTTTTAAGAATTGTTTTCACATTCTACATGGTTGAACACAATTAAAACAAGAATAATATTTTGTGACATGTGAAAATTACATGAATTAAAATTTCAGGGTCTGTAAATAAAGTTTGATTGGAACATGGCCATGTCAATTGTTTCCTTATTGTTCACAGTGGCCTTTAAACTCCGGTGGCTGCATTGAGTCCTTGTGACAGAAATCGTGTGGCCCGCGAAGCCTAAAGTGTTTGCTGTCTGGGTCTTTACAGAGAAAGCTTGCTGTCCTCTGCACTACAGTATCCTGCTGGGAAGGCAGAAGGAAGGCACCACCACTGACTTCAGAGAGTAAGGGGTCTGGTCTTGGTGGAGCTGGGCCTTTGCTGATGGTCACGGCAGGGTCGTTACCCAGAGAAGCTGCACTGGAGAGCCCAGATGGGGCGGCCCGCAGAGTCCAGTCCCAGCATGGAGAATGCAGGGAGTCAGGTGCCCGGGGACTCAGGAGCCCGCTCAGGTGAGGAACAAGGCAGGGAGGTGGCGAGGGGGCCCAGGACTTGGGTGGGACCAGAGCTTGCATGTGGACGTGTCGGCAGGAATTGAGGGTGAGGTGGGCTGGATTAGCAGAAGCTCCAAACTGGAGCAGGTCAGGCCCCAGAGGCTGATTTTGGGTGGACAGTGGGGTTAGGGGGCAGGTGTCACATCACGTCTTCAGGGGGATGGAGGAGGTAGGGCTGGAGATTAAGGCAAGGAGTCCAGGTGAAGAGTGTTTACCTGCAGACATTCTTTTTTTTTTAAACTTTAAAAAAAAATAAATTTATGTATTTATGTATTGGCTGCGTTGGGTCTTTGTGGCTGCACACAGGCTCTCTCTAGTTGTAGTGAGCGGGGACTACTCTTCATTGTGGTGTGTGGGCTCCTCATTGTGGTGGCTTCTCTTGTTGCAGAGCACGGGCTCTAGGTGCATGGGCTTCAGTAGTTGTGGCACACAGGCTCAACAGTTGTGGCTCACAGGCTCTAGAGTGCAGGCTCAGTAGTTGCGACGCATGGGCTTAGTTCCTCTGAGGCATGTGGTATCTCCCTGGGGCAGGGACTGAACCCGTGTCCCCTGCACTGGCAGGCGGATTCTTAACCATTGTGCCACCTAGGAAGTCCCACCTGCAGACATCCTACTCAACCCGCCTTGGGGCGTGGGGATCTGAGCGTGGCCCCATCTCGAGCGAGGACGTGAGCACTGCAGGGGGGAAGGTTTGATGTTGTCGTGTGGTCTGCTTCTGCCCCTCCTCCAGGTGCTGGAAGGATGGGCCACACAGACTTCCCTCACCTTCTAGGAGGGATGAAGATGAAGTGCTCTTGCCCTCTAGGAAAGGGAAACTTCTTTCTCCTGTAAAAGATTTAGGCTCTAGGTATAAAGAGTGATCAAAATCCATCATGGAAAAGTAAGAGGGAGGATGGAGCCTGAGGGAGGAGAACGTATTTGGGAGCAGGAGGAGGTGTGGAGGGCACGTCTGCCATCTCAGAGGACCATTGCCTGGGCAGGGTGAGGCACGGCCAGGAGCTTTGAGCTCTGGTCCTGTTCCTTGGCAGGGCTTGGAGACAAAGTGGAGCAGAATGCCCAGAAAGGAAGGAAAAGGGCCCCTGGGTCTCGGGGCGCTGGTGTCATCAGAGGCCTCCCCGTGCCCAGGTTGTGTGGATGCGGCCCCCAGACTGTGCGGGGCTGCGTGCCCTTGGGGGATAAGGATGACATCGGCACCTGAGGATGGGGACGGAGGCGGAGACGAGAAGCTGCTCCCTGTTCTCTGGGAGCCACATGGCACCCGTGGGCCTGGCTGTGCCTTAGAAAGTGAAGGGGCCCCAAGCATGCAATCAAGAGGGAATTTCCTGCCAGCCGAAAGGGGATAGGGATGGGGCAGAAAGTAGGGATAGGGGCAGAAAGTAGAAACCAGGTCAATGTCAAAAAACAGAAGAGAGTGATATTTCCTAAACGTCTGAATCTCTGGACGGACAATTGTGTCTGTAAAGTGCTTGTGAGAACCTAGCACTGGACACTTGATGTCAGTTCCTCCTTTCTTCCTCCTCCCCTCCCCTCCTCCCCCCTCCTCCCCCTCCTCCCCTTCTTCCTGCTCATGTTTACTGTTATTATTGAGACAAGGCTGACCCGTAACTATTAATAGGACTGTCCATAGGGACCTCTAGCCTTTGTTGAACATGTATGATGTGCCAAACACTCTTCTAAGAGCTTTTGACCTCTGTTTTCCACACAACACTCTCCTCATTTCACACACAAGCACAGTAAGAGCCTGAGGTTGCACGGCCGGGTGTGGTGCCTCAGGGTCCAACCTATCTGCCGTGCTCCCGCGTGTTCTGCTCCACTGCCTCTCGGGTAGTCTGGAAGGGAAAGGAGACTGGCGGGCAAAGAGTCCAAAGGAGTCCTGTTTAGAGGAACTCGGACCGATTCTCAGGTGTAAAGTGGATCTTCCCGACCAGAAAATGGAAGTCATTGCGAGAACCCTGAGCTCAACCGTGTCCCTGAGGGGACACTCCCAGGTTGCAGCTGGGCAATAAGTCAGGTGGGGCTCCCAGGGCCCGTGAGGGGTGCCTGGAAGATTCTGCTGGGCCTCAAAGACCTTCCAGAAACGCAGCATCTGATATGATGGCAGCAGCAGCCTTGCGCTTTGTCATCCCTAGGCCCTGGCTATCTCCATTTGTTTATGACGACTGAAGACTAGACCATGAAAACGGGGTTTTCTTGGTCTTCCGAGGGCTTGGCTTCCTGCTGCTGATTCTCACCTGAAGCCATAATTCTCCATTTGTGACTCAATAACCATCTCCCGGGTGGTTAATTACGGGCCATCTGCTCCTGGGGCTGGTATACTGGGAAGGCAGGTTGGCACGCTCCAACGTCTGCATCCTCTTCCCATTTCTCTTTTGGGTTCGCTAGTTCTAAACCTGTCCTCCACAGTGTCTCCCTGGGGCCTCGCGAGACTCTTTTCCTCCTCAGGTAGTGTTCCATTTTGCAGATGACCCCAGCTGGGCTTAACTGGGCATTCACTAGTCTGCCTGCCAGGATCTCAGGGTTGACCAGTTGGCAAAGATCAACCAAAGGGCAGATGACGTCTGCTGTTTAAATCCCCTGCGGGTGAGGTGATGAAGTGGAAAGAGCTTTAGCCTGGAATTTGGGGACGTTGACTTCTGCTACTAGCTGTGCTGGGAAATTGCTGTTATGACTTTGGAGACATCTCTTTACCTCTCCAGTTCTTCGTTTTTCTTTAAAATAGAAGAGAAGAAATGTTGGTTAGATCAATGGTTTCTAACCTGATTCCTAGGTGTCTTAAAAGATAGTGATGGGCACAGGGGAGCTTTAAAGCAGCTTTGGACCCCCTCTAATTGCAGACTCTATGACGTGATTGCTGCCTGTTCATCTCTGAGTCACCGTCATCAAAGAGTGTCTGGTACAGAAGATGCAAACAATGAATGCTTGTTGAAATACAAAGGACTTCCAGAAAGTCCAACAGAAACTGTTCTTTGACTATGGAGAACAGTATGGAGGTTCCTTGAAAAACTAAAAATAGAGTTACCATATGACTCAGCAATCCCACTACTAGGCATATACCTAGAGAACACCGTAATTCAAAAAGACACATGCACTCCAACGTTCATTGCAGCACTATTTACAATAGCCAGGACATGAAAGCAACCTAAATGCTCATCAACAGATGAATGGATAAAGAAGATGTGGCACATATATACAATAGAATATTACTCAGCTGTAAAAAGGAAGGAATTTGGGACATTTGTAGAGACACAGATGAACCTAGAGACTGTCATACAGAGTGAAGTGAGTCAGAAAGAGAAAAACAAATGTATATTAACACATATATGTGGAATATAGAAAAAGGGTACAGATCAACCAGTTTGCAAGGCAGAAATAGAGACATAGATGTAGAGAACAAACAAATGGACACCAAGTGGGGAAAGCAGGGCGGTGGGGTTGGTTGGGGGGGAATGAATTGGGAGATTGGGATTGCCATATATACATTACTAATAAGAAAAAAATATCAAATTGTACACTTTAAATATATGCAGTTTATCATACGTCAATTGTATCTCAATAAAAGTTCTAAAAGAAAAAAAAAAACTGTTCTTTGGCCCTGATGAAGCTGGGCACACTGACAAAAACCTTGGTTTATTTAGTGGTTAGCATTACATTAAAGATGTAAAGTTGTCTCTGCATACCCAACTGTGTAACTTAGGCAGGAAAGGAATCTTTGAGAAGGGTGCTGGCTGGCTAGATAAAGGACTGATAAAAAGGCTGAAAACCAGGGTGAAAAAAATGATGGACAGCAGAGGGGCCAAGGCGTTTGAGAACACAGGTGAGTTTCAGTGTTCAAGATGGAAGTGCTCAACTGGATGAGCTGAGGCCATGGGACTGCCCAGCTGCTGGTTTGGGGAGGGGTGTTGTCTAGCTTCCTTAGGTTTCCATAGATGTTGTCCCTGACCAAGATTATCACACAGTTTGGGGATTTCTGCCAAACAGGAAAGAACTCTGGAATCTGGGAGCCAAAAAAATGACAAAGGACCACTGCACCTATGACTCTGGTCCTGCTGCACTTACCTGCAGCTGTGTTTGGTAGTTATGGGTGGCTTTGCTGAAAGGGAGCGGGAAAACAAACTGACGCATGAATTGCGATAGAGAAAAATTCTGTGTGCCCGGAGTCGGTGTGAAAGAAATTGTAACAGGATGCTTGTAGATGAAGGTGGACCCTTTCTAGTCTACAAAGCTGAGGTTTTCTACCAAGACAAGTAATGGGGAATCCCCTGCAGAGATGCAGCTCCAGGTGCCAAGGGAGACTCACCTTTCTGTATCTCTAGTTGTTCAGTGGAAGCTCCAGTGAGCTGCTTTGTCTGTTCTCTCTCAGCCTCACATCCCCAGACTGGTTGACTTTATTGAGATTTTGTGAGAATAAATGAGGTAATGGATTTGAATATCTACAACCCTAAGTGTACTCACGTCTCAAGTAACAGTCAACAACAATGTCAACAGTACCAATATCTGTCTTGGTATTTTCCTGGAGAGTGTGGGTGGGTAGCCATGGATGGGAAACACCTTCCCTTTTCATTCTCCTTCTTATTAACTTATATTCTTCATGCTAGTTTTGCCTCTGGAGTTGACATATGTCATTTGCATCTGTCTCATATCTTTTAAATAGCCTCCATGCATCTTAACTAATTTTCACATTGTGACTCCTGCTTTCTCAAGGTAGAATTCAGAAAATTTTCATCCTGAGGCTTGCTTTCAGCCAATATAGTAGCAGAGAACCTAAGTCCCTATAGTTAGATGAGCTCATTTGAGACTTGGAATCAGAAGGGAGCAATATGAAATTTTATCCTGGTCAGGGAAGGTCCTTGTCCAAAAAGCGGTGGGGCTGTTCAGTTCTTTGGGGGCCAGTGTTGGTGGAATTTCTGTCATCCAGTCCTGGTCATTACAGATGCTACACAGTGACAGTTGTGATGCTTTCATTAAAGAATCCCCACAAGTGTGTTTGAACTTGGGAGATTCAGAGTCCGTTCTTTGCTCTTCTTAGAGATATTCTGAGCTGCCTCACCACCTGTACTATGCTCTTTTCGTGCTTACATTGGTCCTTCATTGGGGCTGATTGTGAGATCAATCAGATTTTACCTTTTCATAAGTGGTGGATATTATAGTTCTTGAAAGCATGTAGACAGATAAAAACAAATGGAGGAGATACGAGTGACAGAAGAAGAGATAAGAAGAGAGCCTGAAACAATAAGAGAGGGAGAGAGATAAAGAGACAGAAAAGGGCCTTGGCTACCTCAGAAATGAACCCCGGTGAGTTAGCTTCTGTGGTAGCCGGTCTCTCCTACCACCTCATGGTCCCCACTTCTGGTATTCATGTCCTGTGTAGTCCTTTTCTACACTGGATCAGGGCTGGCTGGCATAAAATATGGTGGAGGTAACTGTGTGATACCCAAGCGTGGGTAATAAAATGCATTGCATCTTCTGCCTTGGCCTCGGGGGTCCTTTTCTCTGAAAGAACAAGTGGCCATGTTGAAAGGACACTCAAGCTCTCGTGTGGAGAGCTCACATGAAAAGAAACCAACCCGGCAGTTCCGGCTTGCTGGCCGTGTGTGTGAGTCTCCTTGGAAGCAGATCTCCCAGCCTCAGCCCATCACTTACATGACTGGAGCTCCAGCTGACTTCTGGTAGATAAAACATCCTGTGAGAACTTGAGCCAGAACTTCCCAAACAAATTGCTCCTGCATCCTTGATCTACAGAACTGGGAGAGAGAATAAATGGTTCTTGTTGTTTTAAGCCATCAAATGTCAGGTTAGTTGTCATACAGCATTAGATACTTGATACAGTTCTCCTGCTGTCCTTCCTGTTGGTAAAGACGTGCTGGTCTCTGAGGAAGGGGCAGACAGCGGAGATGTTGAAAATCTCCTGTCTTCTGGCTGGTGTCATTGTTCCGCTTTGTAGCAGCACTCAGTTCTCCACTTAGCAGAAATTCCTCTTGGGTTCTGGTAGATAATGGAACATGATTTCTGGTTTTCAGTATTATTCTTTAATTCTCCTGGGCCTATTTTCGTAAGTATTTCAATGGGAAGATGGATACGGAAGTGCTGTTATCTTGCTGTTCTCTTAACCAGGAAATCAAAAATCTATAGCTGCCTCTAAATTTTTCATTGTGCATTCCATCAGTACACGTTTCCGAGCACGTCTCTAAAATATATTTTCTTTCTTGTTCATTTATTTGTGTTGTTTTATCATGCCAATATACAACATACAAAAATATACATTTAGAAAATGTGAGATAAAAACAAATAGAAACAGAAGTTCTAACATTTTCTTTTTCTTTCCAAATGGTTGTCTTGGGCACTTCTGGTAAATGTGTCCATTCTCCCACTTTGGAGACCACTGGTCTCCAATATGGTCAGCTTTTTGTATTTTTGTATTATCTGTATGATTTTTTTAAGAGCAAAGGTTGTGCCTTCTTTGTCTTTTCCAAGATTATAGGATTACTGCTCCACTTATGCTTCTCACAATACAGAATAAATGGATGGATAAGTGCATGGATAAGTGAATGAATGGATGGCTACATGATTGGATGGAGGAATGACATCTGTGTCTCAGTATGATATTAAATGCAAGGAAAACAAAAATTGATATGCTAATTAAAATGTTAAAAATTTAAAAAGTAAAACTGATAAAAAGTAATAGATATGTTAAGTAGATGAGGCTTAAGCCTATTCTCGGTAGTTAGGATGTAAACCTGGGTATGCCTGATTCCAAAACCATGTTCACCATCTAATATCCCCCAAAATATAGAGTCCCTCTCTGCCACACTCACTGAGAATCCCCTTCGTGCCAGACACATTTGGAGGAGAGTTCCTGGGTTTATTTCTAAGACAAATTGTGTTCTGTTTTCCCTACCCATCCCGACCCACCCATTGACATACACACCCGCGCACACAACAGTTTTCTCCTTTTCCTTCAAGCTGTCTCCCAGGCCTGGCTCTCTGGCAAATAATCATCACCCGTGAGACCTTTCTGGCGAGCACATCCATGAGGGAGGACTTTCCTTAACTAGCTTGCCTCGCCAGGACGCAGGGTGTCTGGATTTCTGTCTCCTCGCATTTCCTGGAGTCAGGACTGGTGACAGACACGATCATGACCAGCCTGTTGAGTCTCTTTGTTCAGCTGGGCATCTGTCCACCGTGTCGGTCGTCCTGGCTCTCCAACCCCATTTAGGCTTCAGAGAGACCTAATGCGTTAGAATTAATGTCACCATTTCCCTCTGCAGCCCCGTTCTCCACTCCACTGGCTTTCCCGGCCTGCGCTTTTGTATGGAAGTGGGAACCCAGGAGAAGGCAAGGAAGAGGCAGCTTTTCTGAGAATATACAGCTTGGTTCTGTGTGTGTGTGTGTGTTTGTGTGCACGCACTCAGGCAGTAATGGGAGGATACACTTATCTGGATTTAGAAGGTCTTAGTTTGCTCTTTGGATTCTTTCATTGTTGCTGGACCTTGGTCATGACAGCTCAGTTGGGACCAGTGAGTGGGAGTACCTGGAGTTGTACTTGGAGATACACAATCATAATAGAGTATTACAGTAGATGTGCCTTTGGTTGCCCTGAACCTTTGAACACTGGGGTGGGTTAGATTAGACCCCAAACCTTCGTGGCTTCAAACAGTAAAATTTATTTCTCATTAATGCTGTGTGTCCATCATGGGACATCTGGGGGTCTGCCTCCCTCTGGGTCTCAGGCGGATAGAGAGGCCACCAGATGCCAGCGGCCCTGGTGGAGGAAAGTGAAGGAGCAGGTGCATCTCATATTGCTAACAGTAAGCCTGTTATCCAGAAGTGTCACAATCTCTTCTCCTGTTTCAGTGGCCATAGCAAGTCATATGGGCATGACTGTTTTCAAGGGGGACAAGGAAGTACAATATTACCATGTGACCAGGAGAGAGAACTATTCAATATAAATTACGTGAATATATATGTGCTAATGACCGTCACCATATCCTTTCCTGATTTTGGAGGATCTTCTAGTTTCTGAATTCTACTTTTCTAAGATAGAAGTCAGAAATTCACTGTGATGGGCAGAATGATGGCCCTCCAAAGACGTCCATGTCCTCCTCCCCAGAACCTGTGAATACGGCTTACCTGGCAGAAGGGACTTTGCAGATACGATTCCAGGAAGGATCTTGAGATGTGGAGATGATCCGGGATTATCCGGGTGGCCCAACGTCGTCACAAGGATCCTTGTGAGGAGAGAGGGAGGTGGGAGAAGCAGAGTCAGAGAAGGAGGCGTGAAGATGGACACAAGATTGGAGTGATTGATGCAGAGAACCTTGGGCCCAAGAATGCAAGATGCTCACAGGAGCTGGGGCAGTGGAGGCTTGTTCCGGGGGGGAGGGTCTGCCGGGATCATTTCTCCCTACAGGGTAACGATGTGCGCAGATCTCTGTAAAAAGGCTGAACTGGGGTGTGAGATAATATAATTCACTATGCATTTGTGTTTCTGTCCAATCACTTTCTTCTTTTCGCCTCATTTGAGAAATATTTGGAGTATTTACCCATTAACGATATCCACAACCTACCACACACCATATACCAAATATGTTATGAGGTATGAGAGATGCGCACTAATACACTGACTTCTGATTCAGAGCAGAGAGCAAAGAGTTTATCAGAATCGGTGCTGCCCCCATCGGACGAGGATTCCAGTCTGTTTCGCTGTGAAACAAACATGCACAGAACCCCAGTGGCATAAAGCAACAGGCATTTATCCCCGCGTTCACAGGTCTTCCTGTTGACTGTATCTATGATATCAGCTGGTGGCTCTGTTTGACTGCAGGTCTGACTGCAGCCTGGGTTCAGGTCTGGGTCCTGGGCTGAAGGAACAGACACTCCCCCAGGTCATGGTAGACCACCAGAGCACAGAAGCAAGCCCCCTGGCAGCCCGCATTTCGAGTCTCTGCTCTTGTGCTGACAGCTAATGTCCCATTGACTGGAGCAGGGTGTGCGGTTAAGCCACAGCCAGGGTGTGGCAAGGGTGGAGAGATCCAGAAACTGTTACTGGGGTGTGAAGAATTGGACCTGATCTAAGCTGTCACAACAGAGAAGGAAACGCAGGTTTGGGGAAATTAAGGTTGTTTTCCTGGATGTCATCAGCTTAAGTCTTTCGAGTCAAGGCTACTTTTCCATTCATTACACTGTCACCAAGGCAGACCTCAGGGAAACCTGCAGCAGGTAACCTTCCGGGCACTAATGTCTCATTTTGTCCTGGCCTTGTCTGTCTGTTTCTGGAGGTTTGTCTGTTTTCAGACCCGTGTTTCAACAACTCAGCTCACCATTTATCCCTCTGGAGAACTCTCTCTCTGATCAATCGCATCCCTATTTCTGGGATGACGTGTCTCTCTCCGGGTCTGTGTCTGCTCATCTGTAAAGAGACCCAGTTCTCTGCTGCACGTGTCGGGCAGCAGCTCCCTGCGCGCAGAGGAATTGGAATCCTTCTGGCAGCAGTTTGCAGGCTGCTCCAGGCCTTTCTCTGCGCTTCACGCCTCTGGCCCACAGGGTGGGGGTGGGGTGGGGTGACGGTGCTGCCAGAAATGCAAACTGTGTCTCGGGCACATTCAGAGCAGGGGACTGTCCACAGGCAGGAGCTGGCTCTGCTTCGAGGGCCCTGGGCTGCTAGGACCCTGCATGGAGTATTGTGTTGTAAGGGGTGGCCCTATGAAGCGGAGGCTTATTCCTGGTCTGGGGTCCAGAGGGACTGAGGACTCTGAGTCACGTTCGGGGTATGGGGGTGGTGGTGAAGAGGTTTGGTAGAGTGGTGGCCCAGATTTAATTCATTTCAGTAAGCATTTCTTGAGCCCTAGCAGTGTGCCAGGGCATCTTCTGAGAACTGAGCTATGGAAGTGCCCAGGAAAATACAGATCTGGCCCTCATGAGGCTTAGGTCCAGAGGGAGAGATGAGGACATTAAACAAACAGTTACATTCTCACCTTCAAGCTTGGCAAAAACCATGCAAACAAGAGTGGGAGTGTTGGGGGTATTCTGAAGAGCTTTTGGGCCTTGTCTGAGAAGGGTAAGTCATTTCTTCCCTGTGTCTTGCTGCAAATAATGAATGGCTATGTTGCATGGGAACCCTTAGTTCCAATTCTTTGTGTTTCTGTAGGGGGAGGAAAATCCTACTTTCCAAGAGGGAAAGGTTTGGGAGGAGCACTGCTGACATTTTTCTCCACACCTGTGACCCACTCATTCCTCCCCAGGGAAGGAAAAGTGATTCTGATCCAATGAATGAGTGTGGGGGTAGGAACTGAGGGGGAAGCAGACTTCATGATGAGTTGTAGGGCCTCCAAGGAGAACTAGGACCTGTGTGGGACCTGAGGTTCAAGGAAGTGAAATGGCTTGGTCTTCTTTGTCCTTGTGTGCAGCAGAGGCAAGAGATGAACCCAGCTCTCCTGATCCCCTGGTGTTCAAAGAAGGGAAGGGCTGGCAGCCGGGGACCGTGAGCGGCCGTGGTAATGACGGTCAGACAGGCGGCCACAGACCAGGCAGGGTTGAGGGGATGCGGGAGCTCTGAAGGGTGATGGACAGGAATCCAGAAATGGGTCCAATGGAGGCCTGAGGGAGGAGGGGCTGGGAGTGCAGCTTCCGGGCTCAGGTGAATGTGTGCAGCATCTGTGGCCTCGAGGGGGAGCCACCACCACTCAGTTTTGCAGTTGGAGGAGTCACGACACTGGACTTGGGTTCCCCCCGAGCAGCTGTGCAAACAGGAAGACTCTCGAACAGAATTTGCAAGGTGGTGGTCTTCAGGCTGCATCTAGCTTGTCGAAGTGTTTTGGTTAACCCAGACAAAATTTTTCTTTCTTTCCTTTTTTTTTTTTTTAAATTTATTTATTTATTTTTGGCTGTGTTGGGTCTTTGTTGCTGCACGCAGGCTTTCTTTAGTTGTGGAGAACAGGTGCTACTCTTTGTTGCGGTGTGTGGGCTTCTCAGTGTGGTGGCTTCTCTAGGCATGCAGGCTTTAGTAGTTGTGGCACGTGGGCTCAGTAGTTGTGGCTCATGGGCTCTAGAGCGCAGGCTCAGTAGTTGTGGCACACAGGCTTAGTTGCTCTGTGGCATATGGGATCTTCCCAGACCAGAGATTGAACCCATGTCCTCTGCATTGGCAGGCAGATTCTCAACCACTGCACCACCAGGGAAGTCCCTAACCCAGACAAAATTTAAAGCTGTGAATTAGATGAAGGAAAAAAAAAGTGGAAGATTATAAGTCAAAATCTGGATTTTGATTTATTTTCTCAAAAAGACTAGACTGGGGAATCCTTGGGCCCGCATTCCTGATTGGTAATCATCTCTTGGATGATTGGGGATCACTGCCTTTCCCTGGGGTGGGAGCTCCCAGTTTGCACTGTCCCCATAGATCCGTCTGTTTCGCAGACTCACTCAGCTTCTCTTCCAGGGTACCTGCCTGGATCCATCGGGCATCTGGGTTTGCAGCCGCCTGTTCCACCTGGAATGTTGGGTTTAAACTCTCCTAGGTTACAGATGCTTTGGATATTTTAGTGAGTTAAAGACCTCTCCAGAGAGATGCGTCTTGCCCTTGAAACTTTTGCATAAAATTACAGCTGGTTTCCTAAAGCTGGTTAGAACCTGGTTCCCAGGTTAAAAACCCCTGCTTTGATAAAAGGATTCCCCCAGTTTGACACTACAGAAGAACTTCACAGCTTATAAAGCACACCCCCTTTCCCTGTAGAGCTTGCTCTGTCCTCTCTCTTACTTCCTATAGCACCTCCTTCCACACCCCTGCCTTATACCCTCTGCAGGCAGGTGTAGGGGTCGTCCAGCCTCCTTTACAGATGAAGAGTGAGGTCCAGGGACCCTGAGGGACTTATGCAGAGCTGCACAGCTGGGAGTTGGAGGGGCTGGTGCTCAGCTCCCCCCATGATTCTGGCTTTAGTCTTCCTTTCCTTCCCACTACCTTCTATTTGCCGGCCACTTATAAATAGCTCAAAGAAGATTTTATTTCCAGCTTCGAAGAGACACGTGCTGTCAGCAACACCACAAAACACTTCATTGAAGTTTTTATGGGAGCAGGGAGGAGGAAATAAAATTACTTATTTGCCCAAAGCAGTGTTGGCGGAAGTGAAATCCATTGGCTCCCCATGGGGCTCTCTGCTTTTCCCAAGTGAATGGATGCTCCGCTTTGGAACACAGGTAGCCTTCAGGCTGAGCGGCCAAAGCCCGCCTCTCTGGTGAATGGGTCAATGCCGCACTGGAAGGGGGGCTAGGAGTTGGGGGCGCCTCCCTCCCTGCCACCCGCTGCCTGCCTGGGGAGAACCATGTGAACAGGAGCAGGGGAGTGCGAGGGGAAGGCAGTTCCCAAAGGTGACGGGGGCCTTGTCTGGAAAGCGTAAGCAATTGTTTTCCTGTCTTGCTGCACATCAGGGCGCAGGCGGGAGGGAGAAGGCATTTCTCTTCATACCGAGCTTTCCCAGCACAGGAGGACATCACAGCCGAACCTTTGCAATCACAGAGAAGGGTTTGTGTAAGATGATGGGGTGACACCGGGTGATTCCTGATGATGTTACGGCCAGGGGATCCAGGAATAAGCAGCAGGCCTGAGCACCAGCATAGAAAAGAGATGGAAAGTAACCTGGGACTATCATATACGTGACCTTGAGACACAAAGCCCGGTGCAGAAGGCTGGCAAATGACGAAGGATGGTTGGGCTCGTTAATGGCCAAAGAAGCTCTTCCTTGGCCTGAGACAGCCGAGAGTTATACAGTGCTTTACGTACTCCGCAATCTGCGAGCTGCTTCTCCAAGACTCTTTGAAATGAAGCGCATTCTTATTGCACCCATTTGGTGGATGAGAGAATTGAGGCGTGCAGAGTCTCAGTCATTTGCTCGAAGTCAGATGCTGCTGTGCAGCTGAACCTGGCAGTCTGGCCCTGGAGTTTATCTCTTTAACCTCTTTGCCTTAGTGCCTTGGTGAGCAGAGCTTGAAAGAGAGAAAGCTCCCGTCCCTAGAGGAAAAGGAACCCGGGAGAGAGAAAGAGGCAGAAACAGGCTGTCTGCCACAGAGTCTGGCCCTGAGCAGGCTCAGGTCGCCTGTCTGAGAAAGAGAAACAAACCACTGGAAAGAGGAAGGGGCAGTGAGACCCCCGCCGAGGGCTGCCCCTGGCTCTGATCCCTCTGGACTCTCTGAAGGGAGAGAAATGAGAGCTGATTGGTGTCCTGACCTTTTGAAAGTGGGTGAAAAGCGGGTGGTGACCTTACTTATCTTATTCACGGCTGTGTCCCTACTGGCTCTCAGAGAGGCTCAGAAAAGCCTTGTGGAATGAACGTGGAAAGTAACTGGCCCAATGTCACCCACCATCCTTTACACTTAGGTGTGTTTGCACTGAGAGTAAGCTGGATATACTCATTCCTGTGAGAACTGTTGGGATTTAGGTCCACATGCCCGGGTGTGGAGCAGCTCGCTGGGAACCAGCCCTATTGCGTCCATCAGGGCTGGGGAAGAAGTTCACAGCATTTATTATTCAATTCAACTCAACATGCAGCTATTCAGCTCCTACCATGTGTCCAGCATTGTATTTAGTGTCCAAATAACACTAAAGAAATAGAAGACAGACATCATCTCAGCCTTTGAAAAGTTTCACCTATAGACAAGGAGATAAAGCGAACATCTCAAGGAATCTTATTCTTTTTCTTCAAATGTGAAACGAGGAGCTTGTTTTTACCAGATGTGTCTTCTTACTATACTGTAAGGTCCTACCAAAGCAGACCCTGAGACAAGCCTTTGGGTGCAGTTAGTTTACTCAGGATGTGATCCCAGGAAGCGCTGGCATGAGAGTAGGATGGGTCCTGGGGAAGGAAGGAAAGCCACGAAGAATGTATTGAGGAGGGGCCACTGCTGCAGCTGACTGGGAGTTCATCTCATTGGGGACCTCTGGGAGGCCGTTTCAGACACACCCCTGAACTCTCCTGCTGCAGGTCGAGGAGGCTGGGGTCTTCATCCACCAACTCTACCCCTGGGGTCTTCATTTACCAACCCCACCCATGGTTGGTCCATGGTTGCTCCTGAGTCTCTGAGTCCCTGGCTTGTCCAGCCTGCCCCTTGGCCAGAGCACATCTTTAGGTAGAGAGATGCAGGGAGCATGGCGTCTACAGGGACGGTCAGCAGGAGGACCTTGGGTAGGCTGCGGGGATCCAGCAGCACTTGTGTCCAAGACAGGACCCATCCTCATTTTACCCTCCTCTGCATCTTCATGTAGGAAGTGCTGGGTGCATTTGTGTTGAATGAATAAATGAATGAGTTCTCCCTCTAATGCAGACCTTCCCCACTTTGATGGCCTCTGAAACAACACTGACCACTGGGTAATGGAATATAATGTAGTGCTGTCGTGTAACAGTGAAGACCAAAGGTGATGGAGGAATTGGACAAAGAGGGACTCAGAATCAGCTAGAGAAGCCAGGAGGCTGCCTGTGGGGATGGGGCTGAGCCAGGCCGTGAAAGACGGGTGGTGGGGCTTCCAGAAGGGTGAGAGGAGGGCACAGCAGTCGTGGGCACACAGAGGGGCAGAAAAGAGCGTGGTGTCCAGGACAGACCTCTCAAGGCCACGCTGGCCCTCATCCCACACAGTCTGAGCTCAGCCTCCTCCTGCTGATGGCTGCCTGGAGTAGACACCGCTGGCTGGAGCTGCCCGGTGAACGTCGACTGTCCTGCTCCTGGTGGCCCGGCTTCTGGCCCTGCCTCCACTCTCCTTTCCAGGCCCACCCCTGACTCAGGGAGAGGCTTGATTCGGGCTGAGCTTGAGTCTGGAGTCTTCAGACGGGGCCTCCAGGCCTGGCTCTGCTCTTACTGGTTGAACGGTCCTGGGAAGGTGACTAGATCTCCCTGAGCCCAGACTGTAAAATGAGATCATAATGGCTCACAGCCCTCCTGCTGTGATGCTGTGAGGATGAAACCAGCTAACACACCTGACGGGCTTAGAACGGGGCGTGGCGCACAGCGGCGTGCGGCGGGAGGGTTGCTGTGACTGAGGGCTCCATCAGGATCCAGTTTCTCGCCCCCGTGGTGGTGCCGAGAACACCCGGGAGGCGCATGCGCAGTTCTCAACACATCATAGGTACTTCGATGGCACTTGTTGTTATCAGTATTTATTTTTATTTTACAGGTGCTGCTCATCACGTCTGAGGCCTGACCTCGATTTCCCAGTGATCGCACGTTCACTGCTCCTTCCCACCTCCTCCCCCGCTTCCCCACCTCCCCCAGGTTAACAGCTCACCCTAGTCAGCTCAGCCTCAGGCGCTGGTACCCGGGCACCATCTTCCGCACCACGGCGGAAGGATGTGGAGCGCCAGGAGGAAGGGAGCGTGGGTGGGGAGGATGCGGTCCGATGGTGCGGTGGTGTGTGGGGCGATGCTCCTTTTTCTCTCCCTGTGTGACCTAAGCAGGTTACCCACCTCGCTGAGCCTCGTCTGCTGCGAATCTGAAAAGGGGTCAATTGTACCTATTGCCTGGGGTTGTTGGGAGAATTAAATGAAAGTGACAGAGTGAGGTTTCTGTCACCAGCTCCTTATTTTCTTCCCTTTCCAGGAGAAAGAAGAGGAGGAGACATAGGAGGCTGGGGACACGGGACCCGAGGAAGCAGTTGATGTTGGGGACTCTGTTCTAGGGCTGCCCCTTCTCAGTGCGATCTTGGGAAAGTTGTTTTACTGCCCCAAATGCGGTTCCTTATTTGAAACATGGATCTAATCATCCGTTGCTTGACATTTTCTTGCAGGATTGGGATGGAGATCAAAGTGCCCAATGAGTGAGCCGATGCCTTGTAAAATGTAATGCAGGATGCACATGTCAGGTTGTTACTATTGTTGCTAGTGATATCTTTATTATTATTATTTTTTTGGTTTAGCAAACTTTCCCTTTCTTTTCAGTAATATCATCTTGCTTTTCCTTGCCGCAGCCTCCCCTCTTTGTTCTCAGTTCCCGAGGTTTGGGGGAGGCTACTCCCACCCTCCTGGTTTCAGGAGGGAGCTGGCTGATTCTTAAATTCCCTTTCCCTGGACTTAACAATTGATTTAGGGAAGGGTGTGGTTCCCAAGTCAGTCTGATGAAATGCAAGCTTATGCTGGAATAGTCCGGAGGGGGGAATTTCTGCTGTGACTATAAGATGCAAGGATCTCGTAAGGAGGTGGTTTAAGGTGTTGGCTAGTCGTGTGGGTTCTGGAATCAAATTAGGTTCTATTTCAACTCTGTCATTTATTAGCTGTGTGACTTTGGGTGAGTTACTTAACTTCTCAATGACTCAACTTCGCCAGCTATGAAAAGATGTTAAAATATCACTCACCTTATGCCGTTATTGAGAGATTTAAATCACTTAATATTTAAGAAATATTTAGAATATTGTCAGGACTGAGTAGGCACTTAGATATTAGCTGACATCGGTTGTTACGTTAGCTTGGAACTGCCAGCAGTCATCATGAGAAGAGAGTCTGACTGAGATCGAAGTCTGCACAGGTTTGTCACATGAGGAGACTGAGTCCTGATATTATCACTTGAGCACCTGGATCCACCCATACCTGAAGCTAACCATCTCTAGACGTTCTTACTTAATATGATTAGAGTTGATTTTCTATTACTTGCAACTGAAAGAGTCTTAACTTTTGTAACTATTATTTCCACATAAAAAAAGACTGATTGTTGCTAGCACATTAGAACTTTTTGTGATTCCCCTTCCTCTTCAAGCTAAAGTTCCAATTCCTTGGCTAAACCTCCAAGAGTTCATGACCTGGCCCCTGCCTAATACATTGGCCTCCCTTTTCTCTATATACACTTTTTCTCTACTTTCGTACCTTTTCAAACTTGCAGAGCCCTAAGCCCATCCTGCTCCCCCATCCCCTGGGCTTTGCAAATGCAGCTTCCACTCCTGGGAAGGCTCTTCCCCACTGGGTTTCCTCTTCTGCATGTGCTCTTGCTTTGAGAAACTCTCATGAACCCTTGTGAGAGTGGCTTAGGTACCCCTCCTCTCTCTTTGCATAACAGGCGCTTTTCCCAGCCAGGAACTTCACCCTTATCCCAACACCAAGATTTCCTTGAAGGCAGGGACCATTTAGATGGAAATAATTAGCTTTACATTCCCAGGGGGCTGGCACTCAGCCTACTGCTTAGAAAGTACTCAGTGTGCATTCACGGATGGACTCAAAACCACCCATGTGAGTGGGAACAATGGATGAAAGAAGAAAGCAAAGTGATGGCATTTTGATATGCTAAGAACCCCTAATGTGATTTGTCAAACACCCCTAAGCCTTTAGGTACCAGAGGAGGCAGCCCATTCGGAAGCCCTGCGGTTGAGGTTCTTGTTGGATATTTACTCATGGCTGGTTTGGCCATGTCACGGACAGTGAGGCCAGCTTCCACCTGACAAGTGCTGGATTTAATAAATAAAACCCCCAGATTCATATGAGCCCTGACATGCTCAGAGAATAAGACAGCAAATTAGAGAGATGGAAACTCCGCTCTACCGCAAGCCAAGATTTAAAAGGTCCTTATAGCCCTTATTTATGGTGTTTGGGTTTCCCTTTAACCCTTCAGTGAGAATGGGATGGTTTGCTGGTCCTAAATACTAATGAATTTTGGGCTGTGCTGTGCCTCCTGGCATGAAGTGCTTAATAAATGTTCCCATATTTCTACAGGGAAATCTCTCTCTCTGCTAATTGCTGTCAGCATCCATAAAGATTACTGAGAGAGCAGCATCCCAGCCAAAGTGGCCTTGGGGCCGAGCTGAGCTCCATCACCAGGAAGCAAGGGGCCCATGAGGGGCTGCAGCTGCTGGGCGTCTCCACCGGGAGGCGCCAAGGAGGCACACACAGCAGGAGTCTGGACCAGCAGCTCACAGACTGGGTACCTTGGAGCCACTTGCTCTGGGAGAGGCCTGAGTAACCACTGTGGGGACCTGGGGGTGGCTGAGCTATGGGCTGCCGGATTCCATCAGCCTCTTAATCAGACCAGCCCCTCTTTATCTCTTTTATACCTCAGACCAGCCCCAAGGATTTTGTCAAAAGAGTTCCGCTGATTTGAAAAGGAAGGTTTGAAAACCACAGATCTAGTGCAATTCTTACCTTTAACAGGTGAATTGACAGAGTCTGGGGGCCAGGTGAGGACGCAGATGCCACAAGGTCAAAGAGAAAGTCAGGTTCAGACCTGGGACATGAACCCAGGTCTCCTGATTGCCCAGGCAGCATTTCTGGGTTTTTGTTTGTTTTTAATTTTCCATATCCCATGTCCACCTGTTTTATAGTTTAACAAATGCACAAGCACCCACCCTTGTAGGTCAACCTTAGAGATTGTGAGGGAGAGTGAGGGGGTTTGAGCATCCAAAGGGCAGAGCAAGTCACACGTGCTGGTCATTGGTTGGGAACATCACAGACTACTTTCATTTATTTAGTGAATATTTGCTGATTGCATATGATAGGGTGATGCTACAGGGCAAAACATCACACAGGTCCTGATCTATGGCTCATGGGCCAGTGAAGGAAGGATAAAGCAAGTAAACATTGGAATAAAATAACCACAAGCTTTGTTTCATGCAGTGAAAGAAAGAAACAGTGTATTGTGATGTAAGGGCGGGCCAGTGTGGTGGGTGAAGTACTTCACAGGGTGCTCTCGGGAAGATTTCCTCTGAGAAGGGTACCTTTGAGTTGGGGCCTGAGAGTAAGAAGTCAGGCAATTCAGAGCAGGAAAGAATGTCCTGGCAGCAGCCTCCAGGCAGGTCCAGTGCCGTCCAGGAGGAGCACGTGTAACCCACTGGCCTCTGCGTTCGGTGCGTCTACCTCTTCCCCTCAGCGACTTGCCTCAGGAATCTCCAGCCACCCACCCCAGGCCCATCTCTGAAACCTCCACTGAGAAGATCAAGCTCTCTGGCCACCACTGCCCATCCTCCTAGATTGCCCACAAGGTGTCCCAGCACCAAAATGGCATCAGTTAGAAGCAATCAGATTGGGAATCCTTCCTGCATCAGCTTTGCTCTGTCTTCATTTCCTCCTCTTTCAATGGATGACGCTTCCTGCTTCTCTCAGAGGGACACTCCCACTTGGGGTCTGCGTTAGGGGTTCACTCCTCTACTGGGATGATTCATGTTCTAATACCTCCTACCTTTCCCATGGCCCCCACTGGCTTTGGGTGCTTTCCTCTGCTCTCCATCATAGGGTCACGTCTTCAATGTCCTTTTATTGTACTTCCTCATCATCCATTCCCTCTTCTGCCGCCAGCATCTGGGCTGAATATGACCCCCCCACCCCTCTGCTACAGCAACTGCTTTGTCAGGGCATCGTCAGCCTCCAGGCTGGCGAGTTCAAGGGTCTCTTCCATGTCATCATGTCTATTTCCTAGTCACATTTCACACGGCTGGTTCCCCCTCTTTTTTTTTTTTAAATACTATTTTTTTAAATTACAGTATAGTTGCTTTACAGTGTCGTGCAAGCTCCTGCTGCACAGTGAACTGAACCAGCCATGCGTATACACATATCCCTTCTTTTGGGTTTCCCTCCCATTCAGGTCACCACAGAGCACACCATGCTATACAGCAGGTCCTCACTAGGTATCTATATCCTTTAGCTTCTTTTTTTAAAAAATAAAATTTTAACTAATTTATTGGCTGCTTTGGGTCTTCATTGCTGCCTGCGGGCTTTCTCTAGTTGTGGCGAGCAGAGGCTACTCTTCATTGTGGTGTGTGGGCTTCTTATTGTGGTGGCTTCTCTTGTTGCGGAGCACAAGATCTAGGCACGCGGCCTTCAGTAGTTGCAGCACATGGGCTCAATAGTTGTGGCTCTCAGGCTCTAGAGCACAGGCTCAGTAGTTGTGGTGCACGGGCTTAGTTGCTCCGTGGCATGTGGGATCTTCCTGTAGCAGGGATCGAACCCGTGTCCCCTGCATTGGCAGGTGGATTCTCAACCACTGCGCCACCTAAGAAGCCCCTTCTTATAACTGCTTTTGGCCTCACTCCCAAAGCTTCCTCCAGCTCCCACTCCTCTCTCCCAAGCTGTCCTCACGCAGTCTGCTCTGCTGGGTCCCCTCCCCTGCTCTGGGTCTGAATGTTGGGTCCGTCCTGGGTCCCCTTTTCTACTTTACCTGCACGCTCTCCTTTGGTGATCTCATCCACTTTCATGGCTTTAAATACCATCTTCGTGATAATGACTTCCAAATTTATATCCCCAGCACTCACATCCTGAAGCTGCAGACTCATATATCCTGCGACCTGACATCTCCACTTAGATGACTAATGGGCGTCTCAACTTAATACATCACAAAAAGTCTTCATTTTCTCACCTCACCTCCAAAGTTGTCCCCCTCTTACTGTTCACCATCTTGGTAAATGTCACCATCTTCTCCCCAATCGCTCAAGCCCGGGGATCATCTTTAATTCATCTAAGCACTTCACCCCCACAAGTGAGCCCTGTGGGTGCTCTCCTTAAGAGAGATTCTGGATCTGTTCACTCGTCTCTGTCGCCTCTGCTGCTGCTGCAAATGCCGCAGACGCCACCATTTCTCCCTGAGCTGGTACAGCTGTCTCCCACCTGGTTGCTATTCTGCCTGTACTGCTTCCTAGAACCTGTTCTTTAACTAGCATACTGAGTGCTCTTTGAAAACTGTAAATCAGATCTCATCTCTCATCAGCTTAAGGACCTTCAAAAATTCCCACTTGCATTAAAATTTAAAGTATTTGCCGTGCCTAACAAATTGTGACGTGAGCTGACCCCCGCCTAGCTCTGACTTCATCTCATACTGCACTTGGCTTCTCTCCATGTATTTTGTCCACTCTGGCCTTCACCCTTCCTTCCTACCTTCCCCCCTTCCCTTGCTTCCTTCATCCTTCCCGCCTTCCTCCCCTCCCTCCCTCTGTCTCTTCCTTCCTTCCTTCATCCCTCCCTTCCTTTCCTCCTTCCTCTCCTGCCTCCCTCCCTCTGTCTGTCCCTCCCTCCCTCCCTCCCTTCCTGCCTCCCTCCCTCCCTCCCTTCCCCCTTCCCTCCCTCCCTCCTCTAAACATCAAGTCCATTTCGGCCTGAGAGCCTGTGATGGTTTCTCTTGCTGTGTAGTAAGTGGGCAGAAACTCACCAGCATGTCTAGTAGCTGCTCCATAAAGCTGGCTCTCTCTCTCTTCTTGCTCCCAGTCTGTCGTGGGGAGTCAGATGTCTTGGGGGTGTGGGGTGGGGAACAGGGGACAGCTTAACAAAGGGACCTGAGAGGAAGCAGAATAAAGCCATCCAGAACCTTCTTCCTGCCCCAGCCTCTTCAGCAGAAGTCACCCTCTATGACCAATCAGGAGCTGGAAGTCCTAAGGCTGCAGAGGACAAAAGGAAATAAAAACATCACGTAAGGATAACAGCCCCGATCTGAAAGCTCTGTGGTGAGGAGTCGCTCTTACCCTGTAATTGTCACCAGGCTGTATCAGTGCAGAGGCTGGGAGTCACTTTGGAGGGTGTGACAGGAGGAGGGATGTTATGTCCCTGGGGAGGCTTGCATGTGGGTCAGTCTGGAAATGGGGACAAGGCCATGTTCTTCGGCTGCCAGCACAGCTCAGTGCTGGAGGCTGGCAGGGCAGACAACAGCGTGGGGGAGAGATGGGAGGGAGACCAGCCTCTACCTGCTGCCTCCTGTGGTCAGGCAAGTGTTGGGCTTGCCACCCAACTCAGCACCAGCCACACTGGACGCTTGCAGTCAGTGACAAGACTAGCTTTTGCTGACCATTGATCTGGAAAATATTTCTTCTCCCCTTCTCCTTGGATAAGCCCTATGGATTCTTTCAGCCTTGACTCAGATAATATATCCTCCGGAAACCTTTTTCTGATTTCTCTTCTCCAGACTGGAAGAAGTGTCTCTCTACTCTCCTATAGCCTCCAGAACTTCCTTCTTTCTTACTACAGTATAATTTGCTGCTTTTTAAAAAATTACAATTTTTTTTTTCTGCATTGGGTCTTTGTTGCTATTTACAGGCTTTCTCTAGTTGTGGTGGGGGGCTACTCTTTGTTACGGTGCGTGGGCTCACCATTGTGGTGGCTTCTCTTGTTGTGGAGCATGGGCTCTAGGCACATGGGCTTCAGTAGTTGCAGCCTGTGGGCTCAGTAGTTGTGGCTCACAGGCTTAGTGGCTCTGCCACATGTGGGATCTTCCCAGACCAGGGATCGAACCTGTGTCCCCTGCACTGGCAGGTGGATTCTTAACCACTGTGCCACCAGGGAAGCCCCTAATTTGCTGCTTATTCTTTCTGAGCTCTTGGAGGCCAAGGAATGTACCTTTCTTTTTTCCTTCTCTATTGTACCAACACCAAACACATTGTTTGGCAATTAGCAAGCGCTCAGTTTGTGCTGATGTAATGAGTCTCTAATGAGACTCTCATGGAAATCCTGACACCCACTTGTTAAAATCAACATTGTAACTCTCACGTTTCAAATGAAGAAACTGGACAAGACAGCAGTAGCATAACTTGCCCAAGGACGCAGTGCTAATGCACCAGAGCCTGGTTTTGAGTCACCATTATTATGAAGTCAATAGTTTCAATTTGCGGAGCACCTACTGTGTGTTAGGCCCCGTACTTGATTCTTCACATGTGTTATCTCTTATCCATCCTCACATTAATCCTGGAAACTATATATTATCCCCCTGGTATGGATGGAAAAACTGAGGATCAGGGGGACTTATTACCTTCCCGAGGTCATGTAGATAGTGTAGTGATGAGATGCATTGGGATCCAGGTGCGTCTGCTACCAAAACCCTTGTTCCTTTTGCTGTAGCGTGCTTGCTCCTAATCTGTTAATAGAAGGCAAAGCAGATGCAAAAAGGAAACAGTGGAAGATATGTTTGATGGGTTCAGAGTAAGATGGGTGTATGTTCTCAAAGTCAATGTGTAGTATGAAGACAGAGCATCGTATAATCTTTGCTGGCAGGGACTTGACTGTAGCTTAAGCAATGATAGAAGATCATTAAAAAAAAGGATGTGTTGGACTTCCCTGGTGGCGCAGTGGTTAAGAATCCACTTGCCAATGCAGGGGACACGGGTTTGATCCCTGGTCAGAGAAGATCCCACATGCCACAGAGCAACTGAGCCCATGCACCGCAACTATTGAGGCTGCGTGCCACAACTACTGAAGCCTGTGAGCCTAGAGCCCGTGCTCCGCAACAAGAGAAGCCACCACAGTGAGAAGCCAGTGCACCACAACAAAGAATAGCTCCCGCTCGCCACAACTAGAGAAAGCCCATGTGCAGCAACAAGACTTAATGCAGCCAAAAATAAATAAATAATTTAAAAAAAAAAGGACGTGTTCCCAAAGTAGGATGGATGATGCCACAAGAAGAAAGCTGAGATTCAGAGAAGCAAAGTTGGTCAGTGAGTAGGGCCAAGAGACCTTATGCTTTGGGGGGTGAGAGTGAGTGCCCTTTGCTGTTGTTGTTTCATGCTGACTTCCTCTGCTGGAGTTGGGGCTACTGAGGGCAGGGTCTTTATTGTTACGTCCCTGCATACGGCCCATGGATGGCACAGAGTAGACACTCAGTAAATAAGTCTAGGGGGCACAAATGTGCAAATGATCCCAATCCTTCTGATAACTAAAGGGGTATCTTTTGGTCCATCACCAAAATATTTCATTGGATTTTCCCAAGTGGAGGTGAACTACTTTTGACCTCCGGAAAAGCATTCTAGGTTTGTTGTTGTTTTTCCGTGCTCCATGCTGCTCAAGTAGCTTTACTAAAAAGAGCTTTACTGAGGATTATTGACATACAGTAACCCGCACATATTTAAAGCATACAGTTTGATAAATTTTGATATATGTATGAAGCTATCATCACCGTATGGATAGGAAACATTTTCTTTTTTACTGTGGAACTCATAACTTCGTGTACAATCCATTGTGCCTCAGACATTGAGATAACTATCCTCTAGCATCAAAGTGATTAAAACAGCAATACTTAATTCCAAATCAAAATAAATTAAAAAGAGGAAACTATTTTAAATTGAAGTATATTTGATTTACAATGTTGTGCCAATCTCTGCTGGGCAGCAAAGTGACTCAGTTTTATACAGTTTTTTAATATTCTTTTTCATTATGGTTTATCCCAGAAGATTGGCTATAGTTCCCTGTGCTATACAGTAGGACATTGTTTATGTATTCAAGATGGAAAACATTTTAATCACCTCCAAAAGTTTCCTCACGCCCCTTTGTGATTTTTCTCTCCTGCCCTTCTTGCTGTCTTGTCCCCTGTCAACGACTGGTTTGCTTTCTGTCACTATACATTAGTGTATATTTCCTGGATTTTTATATAAACAAATCATACAGTATGTACTCTTTCTTGCTTGCTTTTGTCATGTGGCATAATTACTTTGAGATTCATCTAAATTGTTGCGTGTATCAGTAGTTTGTTCCTATTCATTGCTGAGTGATATTCAAATGTATGCATGTACCCTAATGTGTTTATCCATTCAATTGGTGATGAACTTGCGGGTCATTTCCAGTTTTCAGCTACACAGGTAAAGTGTCATGAACATTCATAGGTAACTCTTTGTACGAACATATGCTTTTTTCCCCCCAGCTCTTTATGGGAGTATAATTGCTTTACACTCTTGTGCCAGTTTCTGCTGTACAACAAAGTGAATCAGCTGTAGTTATATGTATATCCCCATATCCCCTCCCTCTCTTTTTTTTTTAATCCCCTCCCTCTTAAGCCTTCCTCCCACCTTCCCTATCCCACCCCTCTAGGTCATCGCCAATCATCAAGCTGATCTCCCTGTTTCATGCAGCAGCTTCCCACTAGCCATCAGAACACATGCGTTTACTTCTCTTGGGTAAATACCCAGGAGTGGGATGGCTGGATCATATGGTGGGTATAAGTTTAACTTTTTAAGAAACTGCCGACTGTTTTCCAAAGTGGTTGTACCATTTTACAGTCCCACTAGCAGTGCATAAAAGTTCCATTTCCTCCACTTCTTCACCCACCCTTAGTGTGGTCAATTTTCTAAATTTTCTCCGTTTGAATAGGCGTGTTGGGGTATCTTACTGTGCTGTTCATTTGCATTTCCCCAACGAGTAATGATGTCCTGTCATCTTGTGGTCGTGAGGGTAGCTGGTATGAGCCACACACCATCAGTCTGAAGATGGTGCACTGCAGAGAAAATGGGGAGATCTTGGGTCCTTGATAAAGTCATTGAACTGTGACTTAACCAGTCCTGGAAAACCTATGCTGAGATTCTTTTATGTGAGCAGATAACTCTTCCTCATCGCCTAAACTGTTCTGAGTCTGTCCCTTGCAGGAGACAGCATTGTCACTGGTTTTCTAGTTGACCCAACCTCACTCCCTACAAGCTGGAGGGGGTGGAAGCAGCGCTGGCCTTCAGCCCTGGAAAGTCTCCCTGGTGAAATGGTCATTGTGACAGGGCAATTTCTCAAATGTTGATAGCCCTCTGTAGCCCTTTCTCATGTCCTGTGCCTTTATATGTCTTTACTCTAAGCCCCCAAGATTGTGGCATTACCTTTGTCTTATAGATTTTCATTCAGATTAAAGTGTAACAGCTCTGAGATAACAGCTTTGGTGGGACTCCAACGAGGATTTTTGTTGGTGCAGCAACCAAAACTCTGATGGTGGAATTTCAGGTGTGAGCCTGCAGAGGAGATGGAGTTTGAGGGGAGTTAGGACTATTTGTGCTGAGAAAAATCATCGAGGACATTGTGTACTGTGCTATATAGGTGGACCTGGGGCCAGGAATCATGGGGATTTTCCTGGCTTCTTGGAGAATGATGGCTTGTAATTTTTTAGAGTAATGTGTAATTTCATAGAAAGCCCGAGGGTCTGGAGCAGAAAAGAGGCTGCCTCTGATCTGGGGAGAAGCAGTCCAGTCCGACCATCTCTCCACTCTTGTGAGGATATTTCTGGTAGCCATGAAGGGGCTTTGGGGGAAAGGGGTCTCTTGGGTCAGGTTCCCCAGCCTCAGACCTTGAAGCAAGCACTTGTGTGCATGTGGCTTGTGCAGGAAGTCCTCTCGGGAGAAGCTAAGTGAAGGGGTGGGCTAAGTGTGAGCAGAGCTGGGAAGGGGAGGGACGGAGCCAAGTCTGCATTTTGGCAAAGTCCTGAGAGGACACCACAGCCCCAGCCCTCAGGGAGCTCTGGAGGCTAAGCTGTGCCTTGGCCTGGAGGCTTGGGCCCAGAGGCGGGGGGGAGCTGGGTCATTCTCCAGCACCTGGGGTCCCCGGCTGAGGACCTCCAGCAGGGACTGCTTGCTGCCATCCTTGAGCCTGCAGGCAAAGAGCTTCAGAGCCCTGAGGGGGGGTCCCCTTGTGAAAAGTTTCAGGTTTGGGGTTGAAAACAAAAAGTACATTCAAAAGAGACCTGCAGAGTCTGGCTACAGAGGAGAGGACTGCTCCCACCCCCCCCCCCACCCCCGCCCACTTCTCCTCTGAGTGGGTCAAGAAAACTGAGAAGGAGGGACCTGCTCTCCTCCCCTTGGAGGTGTGAGGTGCTAAATAAATGCAAAGAAGCACAGCCCTAGAAAGCAGAGGTTAGTGTCTGAGTGGTGGCTCTCTTATTCATGACGCGTATACCTGGGCAAAGTAATGAACCTGAGCCTCAGTTCCTCATCTGTAAAATGAGGACAGACACATTTACCTGCCGGGGCTGCTGGGAGCGTTAAATCAGATAGAGAGCTTTGTAAACCCTTGTTTAAAGTTTGGGTGTCAATGTTTTCCAAACAGAGGACGTCCTGTGATGCTGGTGACCATTTCTGGGGGGGCTCCTGGATGAAGGGATGTGTCTTGATTTGGGGGAGACCCAGACAAGCACGGGGTGCTGGTGAAAAGAAATGCGGAACAGCTCCTGTGTTCCAGAGGATATTATTTGGTTGCATCTTCTCGATAATCCTATAGTTATTATTGCTTCTATTTTATAGGTATGGAAACCGCGGCTCCGCGTGTTCTGGGCATCTTCCTTCCTCTCCCGGAGCTGAGCTGGGTAGACCGCTTCCATGGGTCCCTTGCCCTTTGGCTTCTGGTTGGGCGTGTCAGTGGGAGGCAGTGGGAGATGGAGGTGGAAGGAGAGGGAGCTTCTGGTGCTTCTGCTGCGGGTCGCCTGCGTCCCCCTACTGAAGGCTGCAGCTCCTGTCTGCAGCCCTCTCTGCACAGGCGATTCCCTTCCACCCTTCAGGCTTCGGCTGGTCAGGGTCCCTTCCTGTTGTTGGTCCTTTAGCTTTCCTCACATCCTGCCCTTCCCTTCTGAATAATTTTCTGCTAAACTCTCCCCACAGTACTCCTTCTGAGTGTGCTACCTGTTCCCTGCTAGGATGCAGAAACCAAGCAATTGGCCCAAGGTCGCACATCTAGAAGTGATGGGGCTGGGATTGGAGTTCAATCTCACTCGAAGCTCATGTTTCTTTCTGCAACATCATGAGATTCGTGCCTGTGCTCTGCCTGGACAGCCATCGGCAGGCTGATTAGCCAGAGAAGACCACCATCCCCAGGGGGCTCCTATTCTTGTCTACATCTGATGTGTCCTTAGGTCCAATCAGAGTGGGGAAAAATCATCCCTCCGGGGGAAAGAGAGAAGGCCTTGATGGGATGTGGTGAGTGTGCCAGATGGCCTGCCACTCATGCCTGCCCGTGTCTCGTCTGTAAAGCAGACTCCTTCCTGAAAAGGCTGCTGAGTTCTGAGATGGGAATTCCCGGGGGTCCACCCAGGGTCAGCCAGCTGTGGGCTTCAACAGCTGTAAAAGATGAAGGGCCCTGCACAGCCAGCAGACCTCTGCAGTGACAGCCCTGCCGTCGGTGCGGGACACCCCCCGCTCACCTGGCCTCCCTATCCTGGGTGGATGTCCTGCGCTGAGGCATTATCGGTAGGCAGAGCCCTGGCCGAGGGAGCTTGGTCTGAGCAGTGAGGCCCAGGAAGAATAGGAGGGGCCGTGCTGAGCGTCTGGTGGGGACTCTGAGGGCTTCCGCCCAAAGTCTCTTTGGAGGTCCAGGGTCCCCGGGGCAGGACCGAGAAGATCAGGAAAGCCCCAGGAGGAAGAATCGGGGTGTCGGTGCTCTCTGATTAAGTGAACAGATGCCTTTGCCCTTCAGGGAAGGTTCCCTGGATGCAGAGAGGGAACAGGGATTTTTTAAGGGCTTTGGGGCAAATTATCACCACGTGGTGATATTGGTGAAA
Source organism: Hippopotamus amphibius kiboko (assembly GCF_030028045.1). Lineage (NCBI taxonomy): Eukaryota > Metazoa > Chordata > Mammalia > Artiodactyla > Hippopotamidae > Hippopotamus > Hippopotamus amphibius. The sequence goes on from NC_080190.1 coordinate 167,576,169, forward strand.
ATATATCTATTTTTTCAGGACAGTTTTTTTCCCCACCTTGGCGGAAACTAGCTTTGATATATAAAACATAAAGTGAGTTTATGTGTACGTATGTGGAAGAGATGCAGAGAGGCAGGGGAAGAAGAAAATAGCTGGAGAAGAGTGGAGACGCTGAGATAAGAAAAGAGCACAGAGAGCGATGGAGAAGCAATGGCCCCATCCAGGATGGAGAAGAGCACTGGGAGCCTGAGAATTCGTGCTGAGCTGAGTGGGTCGCAGTGTGGGCTGAAGGTCAGTGGGGCAGGGGAAGCCCTGTGAAGGGGCAGGTAAGCCCAGCCCAGGGCGAATTCACTGCTCTCAGCCTCTCCTTTCAATTTATTTTGGAGGGAGGAAGCTAGAAGACCCAAGGAGAGTATTGACAAGATCAACTTCATGATAGAACAAAAATTGATTTGTGTGTTTAATGTCTTAAATGGTTCAGCAAATGCTACACACAAAAGTATTTTTAAAGGCATTTGTTCTTTTGTTGTGCTTCAGCCAAAAAAAAGCACAGGACCCATGGATGGCAAGGTAGAGTCAGGTGTCATAGGCCACCCTGTCAGCTCCTGGATGAAAAGCCACCCAAAGCACAAGCTTGATGCTGTCAGTCACAGACCAGGTGACCTTGGGCTAGTTGCTTGACTCCTCTCCACTCACTTTATCCCAAACATTGGGCATCACACATGGACATGTCTGTGTGTTGCTGTGAGGAAGGAATTAGATGGTACCTCGAGTGTGAGGTGGGTTAGGGTCAGGGACACAGATGGGACATGGACCTGCTTGGCCACTAACTCCTTGGGCTTGTGTGGCTCTGCCCATCCTGGGGAAGTCACTCCTCTTCCAGGTTCTGTCCTTACTGCCCCCAGCCCAGCAGGAAAAGTGAAACAAAGCCAAACAGAGGCTGGGGATGAAGCTGTAAGGCACCATGAAAAGTGTCTTCACCTCTTTTGTATTTGGGGGTATGTCCAGAGAAACCACAAGTCTATGAATTTGGGCAAATACCTTATAATTTCTAGAATGTGGGGCCTCTGTTAAACTGAGCTGGGGACTGTGGCTTCTAGCTGGGGCCAACACAGGTCTTCTTACGCATCTCCCCTAAAAGGAAGAGAACCAGGTCTACAGAGGAGGTGAGCTCTGCCTTCTCTGCCCACACAGGGGCCACAGCAGGGAGCCCACAGAGGGCCAGGCCCCTTGGGCAAGGGTGATGCAGAGGAAGTGGGCCCCTGTCCACAAAGCCCACTTGCTGTCCTGCTGTGGTTTAACCCCCTCAGTCTTCAGGCGGTGACCATAAATGTTGAACATCAAAAGGATAGGGCTTGGGGTCTAAAGCATTTTGTTCCACAAAGGCTCTTGGGTCCCTAGGCCAATATTTCCATGTTCTTCTTAGAGGAGAAGGACAGCTTTTATCAAAGTCCCTGTGTACCCTGCCCCCAGTGCTGTTCTTCCTTGCTTCACATGTATATAATTAAATGGCCACTAAAGTAAATTATCCAAGGATTTATTGTGTTCAGTATAAAAATAAAACAAAGCAGCAGACAATCTTCAAATCCTAACGGCTTCTTTCAATTAAAAACAAAACCATAAACCAAATTCCAGATCTTCCCATCAGAACCCCAGGCTACAGCAACTGTCCAAGACTACAGGCTGTGGCCAGGAGGGGTCAGAGAAGGATCACGGAGAAGGGAGAATTAACATCCGGAAGGAGGAGACCCAGGTGGGAAAGGCATCCCACCTTCTTTGAGGAGATTTTCAGAGGCGTGGATGCTCCATCTGTGTTTGGAGGAGGTGCTCTGTAGGCTGTTTCTGTCTAGGATCCAGGGTTTGGGGAGTATAGGCTTTGCTGGTGAAGGCAGTGAGGTTGGAAAAGAAGGATCTGGTAGGAGTTGGTGATACCTTGTATTTATAACCTGACTGACACTATCCACAGGGCACCTGGACCCAGTTATCTCTAAAGCCCGAGCCACTTCCCCACACATCTCAGGCATGGGAGTCAATGAATTCCCTTTCTGTCCATCTTGTTTGAGTCGGGTTGTGTTATGTGCAAACCGAACTTGTTCTTAGAATTTAGAAATGATGGGAGAAGCCAGGAGAGTGTGTGACATGTGTCTGTGATGGGGGAGCACACAGGGTGAGGGACTGGATGAGCAGAAACGTTCATGGATAGAATGTGTGCAGAAAGGTGGAAAGGGCATGCGATTCTAGGAAGTTGGAGTTGGTTTCCAATCTTTCTAAGTCCTCGCTGGGGTTCTCTAGGGAGACCATTGCGATATTTGAGCCTCAGTTTCCTCATTTGTACGATGGCGGCAATATTGAAATACTGATACAGTCTGAGGGTCAGATGAGGTCCCGTGTGCTTCAGCATCCTGGCGTGCTGTGCCGTGTACACGAGCAAGGACGAACACCGCGGGCTTCTGGTCACTGTAATTTGCCTCTGTGCAATACCTGTTGTGTCCCATTTTGTTTTCTTCAGTAGTAAGAATGGTGATTACACTTTACACGCTGGGGTTGTACTCACCTCGAGGTGCTATCACTTGCGGTTTCCTTTGGATGCATTTTCCTTTGGGTTCAGGTGGCTGCCGTGCTCGGGAAAGCGGCTGGGGAGACGTGGAACTGACATATTAAAATCATTTATCTCTTGCAGGTTTCGTGCACACTTAACCCCGTTTAATTATCTCAACAAGCCTTCGAGGCTGGGATTGCTATTTGCATTTTCAGATGGGAGACTCGGTTTCTGTAAGGTTTGTTGACTTGCTGTGGGTCTGGCAAGTGGAGGAGCCTGGATTCAAAGCCAGGCTGGAAGGGCAGCCAAGCCCCACCTCCCGCCTGGGAGCGAGGGGTGGGTGGTGGTGGTGGTTCCACCTTCTGGCTTCAGCCAAGGAGAGCCCCTGGCCTGGGGTGGGGGAGAAGCGGGAGTGAGGTGCCCCCGCTTCCTCCACCAGCATCCTTGGGCCCGTGCCTTGATTCAGGGCTTGCAGGAACCTACCTCCTTGCTCACCTCCACCTGCCTCTCTCCTGTGCCTTCCCTGAGGTAGTGGGATTGGCCCCGTCTCTGGATAATTAAGGCTTTCTTTTCTTGATTTAAATACCAGCAAAGCCACCTCCTCTTCCTCCCACCTCTCAGGATGGCTGCTCAAAAGCAGTTGAGCTGACAACTCAGAAGACAAGGTAACTCAGACAGCAGCAAACTTTCTCTGGCAGCTCCCAGAGGGAGCCGGGAACAGGGGAGATGTCTATACCTGCAGGAGCACCAAATAGTCTCCAATGGTGTTTTTTTCTTTTTTAAAGAAAAGGGTTTAAACAAGCCCCCACAATCCTCTTATTAAATGGAATAAAATTACAAATGGATATACTTCCCTGGGGGGATATGTTGGTGGAGTCTTTCCTGCAGTACTCATATCAGTATCATTTTTCTAGACTGGGAAGCTGCCTCTGCCATCTATCTACCTGTCTGTCTGTCTGTCTGTCTGTCTTTCTATTATCTATCTATCTATCATCTATCTACCTATCTATCTAATCTATCACCTATCTATCATCTATCTATCTATCATCTATCTATCTATCTATCATCTCTCTATTTATCTAATTAAATGGGCCACTTTTTATACTATGCACTGGGCATTGTGCCAGATATTAGGGGCATGAAGATGAATAAGATTCGATTCCTGTCTTAAAGGAGGTCACGGCTCATGGGAGGTGAGATGAGAGATACTAGGTCAATGGGAACTTGTAATGAAGGATGCCACGAGGGTCAGTCAGGGTGCCCTTGGGGCACAGAGTATGGTAGGATGGCACCTTGCCTTGGAAGGGAGCCTGGAAGAAGCAGAGTCTAAGCTAAAAGTGCACGAGAAGTAGGTAGAAAGGTACAGGAGAGGTGGGGAGAAAGAGCAAAGAGCATTCTTGTAGAAGAAACAGCCTGGCCAAGGGCTCAGAGATGAGAAAGAACATTTCTTTGGGGAGACCTGAATACAGCTTGGTTACTTCCCAATGTTTATTCCTCCCATATAAGGGTGAGGCAGGCAGACTCTGGGAACTTTGTGGTTAAGTGTGTCTATAAGGAGATGGGATGCTATCAACCAGCAGCTTGATGGCATTTGGCAATTTACAAATGCTCTCACAGCTAAACTCACAGCTAAACCCTCATCTCACCAGCATCCCCCAATGGTCCGGTGAAGTGTGTGTGTCTGACCTTGCTGTGACAATTCCAGCTTTACACTTGGGAAAATTAAGGCTTAGGAGATGGCCATGTCTCTTCTGAGCTTAAAAGTGTGTTGCCTCCTGCTTTAGATTCTTTTTTTTTTAATCACTGACTAACAAATGAGCACGCATGTAGCAACTTTTAACAACATTTATGGTCCCCCAGTGTCCATAGGCCAGGAATCTGGAACAGAGGTTATCTGGGTTCTCTGCTTCAGGCTCTCACCAGCCTGTAGTCAAGGGGTTGGCTGGGCTGTGTTCTCAACTGAAGGCTTGGCTGGAGAAGGACCTACTTCCAAGCCTTCTCGGTTGTTGATGGAACTCGTTTCCTTGAAGCTGTAGGATTCGTGGCAGCTTGCTTGTTCAAGGTCAGCAAGGATCCTAGAGCAATCTGCTAGCAAGACAGGGTTTTAGATGATGTTGCGTAGTCACGGGAGTGATATCCCATCTGTTTTGCCATGTTTTATTAGTTAGAGGAGGCTCTGCCCCTTCTCAAGGGCTGAATATTACACAAAGGCGTGAATAGCAGGAGGTGGGGCTCATGGGACCACCTTGAAGTCCATTTGCCACACACTCTACCCTTTACTCATGCTGCAGCCTTTACTCCCCTCCCCTGGCTCTCTGTGGAAAGTCCCACCCACCCTCCAAATTGTAGCTGAAATGCACCCCCACTCCCTGTGGGAAGCCCCCCGACAGCCTCTCGCTCCTGCCAGGGTGCTACTGCTCTGCTCTTTCCCACCTCTATCACAGCTGTTACTGTGAGATATTGAACTCTCACCACTGATTTGCAAGTTTCTCTCCCTCTAGGTGGGAACAGAGCCTTTCTCACTTTTGCATTCCAGGTGCCTGATGCATGGTGGGTGCTCAGTATTTGTAACTAATCAAATTGATGCATTAAGTGATTCGCGTTGAGTTCCAAGTCTATTTAGGAACTTGAGCCTGATTCCAGGCCACAGTCCACCGTACCACCACCTCTCCAATTTCTCAAAAACCAAAACCAAAACTCATTAGCATTGTGGATACTCCTGTTAGAACTGATTGAGTTTAAAGGAGCAGCTCCCCATAAGATGTAACGGAGGGATGTCCCTGGTGGCGCAGTGGTTAAGACTCCACTCTCCCAAGGCAGGGAGCCTGGGTTCAATCTCTGGCTGGGGAACTAGAGCCCACATGCATGCCACAACTAAGAGTTTGCATGCCACAACTAAAGAGCCTACCTGCTGCAACTAAATAACCTGGTGCAACCAAATAAATAAATAAAATCAATATTAAAAAAAGACATAATGGCAGTGGGTGATACTACATCACATTGTAGCCATGTGTTTATTTTCCAAAGCACTATCATGTCCAATATTACACTCTATTCCTTCTATATTCAGTTGGGTTTGATCTCCTTATATATAGTGTAAGTATCTGAGACTCAAAGAGACTAAACAATTTGCTTAAAACTGTACAGAGGAAAAAAATATTGTAAAACTGTGACTCAGTTCAGAGCTGCTAATGCCAATCATTTAGCAAATGTTTACAGTGGTGCACGTTCCATGTTAGACATCCCTGGGGATGCGGATCTAAATAGGATTAGCATCTTACCCACAGAGAGTTCATGCTTTCATGATGGAAACAGATTGCTAAGATTGTAAACATAAAATAAATTGGCAAATGCAGTGCTAGAGTTATGTAGGGTAGGTTTTGGGAATTAAGGGGAGAAATACATTATCCAAGTGGGAAAAGGGTGTCTTCAAAGTGTGCACATAAAGTCACTAGGAGCAGGTAGGCAAAGGAGAGTAGGAAGGCCATTCTTTTTTTTTCTTTTTTCTTTTTTTTTGGTGGCTGCGCTGTGTGCCGCACGTGAAGTCTTAGTTTCCTGATCAGGGATCGAATCCATACCCCCTGCAGAGGAAGCACAGAATCACTGAACCACTGGACCACCAGAGAAGTCCCAGGAAGGACATTCTTGGCAAAGAAGAGTCTGAGCAAAAGTCCACAGAGAAGAAGGCCAGTGTGATGCATTTGGTTGAACCGTGAGAAGCTCAGTGTGAAGTCTGAGACAAATGACAGGTGGGGCATCTAAAAGCGCCCCCTCTTCTCTCTCTTACTCTGGTTTCTTGAGCATCTTCCTCTCCTTCGGGGCTACTCCTTCTGAGCATTCCCTGGACTCCGCCCTCTCCTGCCGTCTCACAACTTCACCCTTGTTGGTTTCCCTCTTTGTCCTCATGGTCAGCCTTTCCTTACACTTGGTTCTCATTGATTCTCTTCGACAACCCCCCACCCCCGCCCCCCGGGCTGGCTTCCACCCCACCTGTCTCTCCAGGACTGCTCACCGTAAGACCACCAGTGACCCCGCACCGTGCTGAATTGTTGGACACTGTGAGCCTTGTCTCATGTGAGCTACCATCAGACCACGGAGTCCACTGATCTCTCCCTCCTGAGATGTTCTCCTCACCCAGATTCCTGACACCACTCTCTGAGTTACTGCTCCACATCCCCAGCTGTTCATCACTTGCTTCCTATTCTTAGGGGTCCTTCAGGATCTTGTCTTCCGCCATCTTCTCTTCTCCTCTTGTCCAGAAGGGGGAAGGGCTGCCTGTGCAAAGGCTCTGAGGTGCGAATGCTCTTGTCATGTTTCATGGGTTATAGAAAGCCTGTGTGACAAGAGCTTAGCTGGTGACAGAGCCTGTCTCCTTGGAGATGTAGGCAGAAGCTGGGTTGTGAAGGGTCCTGCAGGTCATTGATAAGAATGGCATTTCTTTGATATAACTGGAAGTCTTTGAAGAGCAAGAAGCAGGGGAATGACATGATTCTCTGATATTTAAAAGTCTGCCCTGGTTCCTCTAGGAAACTACATGGGAGGGGACCACAAGTAGAGGAGGAGAGACCAGATGGTGTATGTTAAAGGTAGAAGTGCCAGTATTTGCTGATGGGCCAAATGCAGGGCCAGTCCATGGAGGGCCTCTCATGGATGCTCCTGACGTGGGCCGTCCCTCTGTTAGTCTCTTCATTGTACAAGACACTTTCCTTCTCTTTGTTAAGCACAAGGCCAAGGGCAAAGGCTGACAGATTTGTCCAGTCAAGATACGACCATCCATGTTTAGATGGAGACAGTTTATGACTCGTGTAGACAGTGAAAGGAAGAGGAGCCGAAGCCACCAGCTCCTCAGGTCCCTGTCCCACACCCCCAAAGGAGAAAGCCAAAGCCGCAGGGGTCAGATGACAATGCAGCGAAGTTGTGGGACACCCCCTGCTGAGTGCAGCTGTGAGGGGCGTGGGAGGGGTGAAGAGTCTCATATCTCATCAGAGGTCAGGAGAAACTATCTCCTAACAGCCTCCTGGGGGTGGGGGATGGGGGATGAGTAGAGATGAGTTTGTAGTGGCTTCTTATAAAGCCTCCCATCCCCTCAGGTTCTTCTGCCAAGACTCAGACGGCTGTGGTTTGAGGCTTTGTCTACCCAGTTTATGGGCAAGTGTAAGGTCACCAGGGCACGGGGAGGAGCCTGTGTTCTTTAGTGTCACTGGTTACAGTTAGCATCCATATCACAGCAAACACACTCACGATGAACACTTACTGTGTTTTAAGTACTCTACACGTATTCGCTCACATGTTGAATCTTCATAACCATCCTACGAGGTCGGCACTATTTATTTAGGTCGATTTAAACATTTTTAAATTGTGGTGAAAAAGGCATAATATACAACTGAACATCTTAGCCATTTTAGAGTGTACAGTGCAGTAGTCTCACGTATATTCACATTGTTGCACCATAATGCTCTAGAACTTTTTCATATTGCAAAACTGAAACTCTATACCTATTAAATGACAAGTCCCCAGGGTCCCCTTCCCCCCACCCCCCGGCAGTCACCATTCTAATTTCTGATTCTATGAGTTTGACTCCTTTAGCTATGTCATCTAAGTGGAATCAACAGCATTTGTCCTTTTTTGTATGGCTAAGTTCACTTGGCATAATTCAAAATTCATCCATGTTGTAGCATGAGACAGGATTTCCTTCCTTTTTAAGGATGAATAATATTCCAACATATGTATATACCAGTTTTTCATTCATTCATCCATCTAGAAGTAGGCACTATTTTTATCTTCATTTTTCAGATGAGGACCCTGAATCAGAGGATAAGTAATTTGCCCAAACTAATGAGGGATGGCGCTGGACTGGAACCCATGAGAAAAGGCATTACGTCCATGTTGTTCACCCTGATTTCTCTGGAGCTAGAAGCATGTCTGGCACGTACAAGGAATGTGACAAATATCAGGGAATTAATTGAAGACTAAGTCAAAAGCTAATCAGATTTAGAGTTGATGGATGTAGGGCATGAAGGAATTGGGGGGGTCAAGGGTGGTCCCTCACCTTCTTGCCTGGTGATTAGAGTGTTTGCAGTGCCACCAATTGAGGTAGGGTATTAGAAGGAAGGACACATCGGAGGGGCAGGTGAGGAGCTCACTGTTGGACATTTTGATCTAAAGATGTCCGTGGGCTACCTGTGTGGAGATGTTCAGCGAATTGTTGAGTAAATAAAGAAAAATGAGATACAGTTTTCTCCCTTCAGGATGCTCATGGAAGTATCAGAGATATAATCACAATTCAGTGCACAATAAAGCTGGGAAGAGAAGAGGAGAAAGGATGAGCACAGGTAGCACAAGCCTCACCTTTTGTATCATCTTTTGTCATCCTACCCTGACGCTATTTCGCAGTGTTGGGGAGGAAGTGGAGTCATCGATCAGACTTTGGGAAGCTATTCTGGTCTTGACACTTCAGCAGTGGGGTGTCTGGAACTGAATCTATTCTTGTTAATAGTTCTTCCCAATTGTTCTCCCAATTAGGTGATGTTTCAGCTCTCTTTCATACTGGATTTCCTTATTTTTTTTTTGAATAGAGACTCCCTATAATAACTTGCTTTCCATAATGAGCTTAAGATGCTGTTCACCCACCTCCTGGTTGATGGTCACGTGACTTTGGTAGTCAGGTGTCCAGTTAGGGTGGACACAAGGCAGGACCCAAGGTGTGTACTGAGACACAGATTCAAACGGTCCTTTAGGGACACCTGGGCAGGGGACAGTTGTCACAAGAGATTCCGAACTCCTAAGAGAGGAAAGACCTTGAGGATAAATACTTCTGAAACGAGGGTGAAAATTGCAGTGGAGTGTTTACTGCTTCTATCATTTCTGACCATATATTCTCCTCCACCTTTATCCAGGGAGGTAGGTTTTTATGATGGAGATTTTGAAGCTGGGAGAGGACTAGGAATGGTTACAAGGGAAGGCTTTTGGTTAACATGGACTATTTCTGTGAACCAGGCTCACGGAACTCACATTTCTGCCTCTGTGTTGGCCCCATGCCTCTGGGAAGATTGAAAACTCTCCCAAATTACCCCTGATCTGATGAGTATTTATCTTCCTGCACCATCATTGCAATCCTAGGCACACCCAGTCATAGAGGGGATAACACTTCCACTGATATACACAGCTCGCATTTTGCTTACCCTGCAACTCTGTGGGGTCTAAACTGCTATTTATCTCATTTTATTGAATAAGAAATTGGATGTTTACCGTGATGAGATGTCTCCAGGATCATACGGCTGGCAGCGGCAGAATCAGAACTGGTTTCTAGATTTCTCGATTCTTAGCCCAAAGCTTGTTGCTACCACCCCACAGTGCTTAGGGGGTGCTCATTGACAGAGCCCTTCATCCCCTAAATATCTTCATTTTTCTCCTTCCTTTATCTTAGTGGCTTATTAACCTGAGTAGATAGGGCAAGTGTCTGACACTCACTGTAGGCATGAAAATCACAGGAATGGCTTCCCATGCCCCCCGCCCCCCAATCCACCTGACACGAAGACAAGCCTGAAATGTGGGTGGGTCACATGAACGCTGCATGATGACTGGGAGACAAAGGCGTGTCTGCATGATGCCCCGATAGCCAGGTGGGAAGGTGGAAAAGAGAGGATGCTGGAAAGGAAGTCAAAAGACCTGAACCCCAGGCTTGCTTCGTCCTCGCTGTAACTCTATTTGTAAGCCCAGTAACCTCCCTGGGGAGCCATGTCCCTGTCTGTCAATTAGGGAAGCCACTCTGCCTGTCCCTATAAGACAGGGAGAACTGGGTGATCTGTCAGGCTCTATACAACTCTAAAGCAGTGCTGTAATTATCCTAGAGGCACTTGAACCTGAAACCTGATATATAATTGCTTCTCTCCGGATGAAATATGGTGAGACACTTGTTCATTTCACTCCCCCACTAGGGAATAGCAGTTATCTAGGGGGCATTTGGTTTGGTTTTTAATCATGCACAGGTGGTGTAAGATTCTGGCCGAACAGAGCCTCTTTAGGGGCCCCCTCACAATCTCTGCATGTAGAGACAGAGATAAGATTATTTACACCCCATTCCATTATTCACAGCCTCTTGGAATGTAGCATTAAATAATTCAGAGACCATACAGGCTTGGGGATTGATGGTGAGGCTGATGGTTTTTGCAGATACAGCATGCAGCAGCTATAGAAAAGTCCAGATTCTGGTACAAATGCGTATGGGAACAATACTGGGTACCCACACACTCATCAGGACTTTGAAGAGACGCCTTCGCGCTGGTCTAAAAATGACTCTAGATCAGAGGGGGTGGGGAGCCTTATCTCTCGTGTAAAATGTTCACCCTCCAGCCACCTTCTAATCTAAAGCCCCTTGAGCGCCTTGAAATTATCCACCACACTGGCATAGATCCAGCTTCGTGGTAAGTGTTTGATCAAATTTAAAGCAGTGAACGGTCTTCATTTCCCAGCTGCTGGTTGTCTATACTATGACAGATGTGGAACAAGCAGAGCCATCGGGCATTGGAAGACCATGTCCTAGTTTCTGCTCACTAGCTTGATGGTTTTACTGACCATGGGGAAGTGTAGAGAAAGAAGAGGAGAGAACATGAAAACTGAATTTGGAGGAGAAGCAGAGGGCGCGGAGGATGCTGAAGAGGCGAGAGTTTCAGGTAGGAAGTGTGGTTGGGGGCTTGAGGGGGGATAGAGCCGTGTGACATTCGAGGAGGAAGAGTCTTGGGAAGTGACCACTGGGTCTGACAATGAGGATGTTGGCCACGCTCATCTCTGACCTCCTACGTGAAGCCTTCTTTCTCAGGCGCTACACCAAGGCAGGCACGTGGGCAGCAGGCGGGTTCGGACCCACCTGGCCACTTAGCTGTCTGGCTGTCTGGCCTTTCACTCCCTGCGTTGGCTCCTGAATTCTCAGTCGCATCGCTGGCTCTGATATCTTCTCCTGGCCCCTGCCCTCAGCGTTCATGCTGGCCAGACTCTCCTCTGGCTCCCAGAGCTCTGGGCCGCCCTCATGCTGGACTCCGAGTTGGCTCTTGATTTCGGAGCTGCTTGCGGCTCTGGACAGGAGGACCTGCATCCGGGCCCTCGGAATCTTCCGCGGCCGTGATAGTTCCTCATTCCAGGGTTCAGAGGGACACCCCCAGTGACCTCCCAAAGGGAAATTTAGGTGAATCCTTAGTTAATGTGCTAGATGTTAAGTGTTAGAGCACAATAATCAGCACGCTTAGGTTGTAAGTGGAAGACACCTGGTGATGGAGCCGGGTCCCAGATGCATCATGGGAGTTGCCGGAACTCTCCTCCCCGGGGAGCAGGACCACGGCGCTGTCGGATGCATGCGTGGGCAGTGTCAGGGCAGGGCTGTGGTTTCCTGTAGCCATAAGGACTGTGAGCATTGCAGCCAGGATGAAGGAGCGAGACATGAAGGAATGGCGTGGAGGTACAAGCCCGAAGGAATCAGGCTGCGAGGAAAAAGGCGGTTCTGTCATTAGCAACGGGTAAGACTGAGCTGTGATGGAGGAGCTTAGAAGAAGGTGGAAGGAAAGACCCTCTGAGGCTGGTTAGGCAGAGAGAGGGGCCTTTCAGAGGGTGCTGTTGCCTTGCTGGAATGTGAGGAGGGACCAGAGAGAAACTGGAACCAGCTTGGACAGGTAGGGCCTGCGGATGTGGGTTGAGGGGCTGGACTGAGACAGGAGAAGGAAGACCTTTTCCTGAGAGGGGAAAGCAGGGTGCTGAGGGGAAGAGGAAGGAGCCTGAGGGGCCAGCTGTTGACGGTGCAGAACTTTCGAGAAGCTGGCAGAATCTCAGCAACTTCCCTGGAGATGAGCGTGCTTTGGGGGTCAGGAAATGCTTGGCTACATGGAATCACTAAGGAGCTGGGGAGTCAGTCTTCCGAGGGGCAGGCGGGGAAGTTAACATTAGTCACCCGGATTCACATGTTAATGGGGCTTCTATTCTATTTCAGGTACTTAATGGGGGCTCTTTTGCTCCTCAGAACACTGTGCTATGGAGAATGCTCTTCCCCGGTTCACCGATGAAGTCATGGAGGCTCAGAGAGGTTAATTCATATCACCAAGGTCACACAGCTGGAAGTGACCGAGATGGGAGTCTAATCTTAGTCTTTCTCATTACAATGACCATGCTCTTTCTATTTTGCCCACGGTTAGGGAAGTGGGCACAGCAGCAGTTGTAACATAAACTCTGTTTAAGAACATGATCCAGCTTCTGAACAATAAGGATCATGACAGTTATAAGAGTGTTAATCGCTTCTACCTGGATGGCTTTTCTGTCTGTCATTTACTTGTTTCATCAGATTCTGATCTTTATACCCTCGATTACCACGGGACGATTGGTGTAGATACTACTATCCTGTCAGCAGGTGAGAATAAAATTGACCAGAGAGGCCCAGGGCCCCCTGGGAAGTTGGTGCCCCGGTTGTGGCTGGAACCAGGTTTCTTTTATATTCTTTTTGTTTTTTAAGCTCTTTATTAGAATATAATTGCTTTACACTCTTGTACAAGCTTATGAGGTACACCAAAGTCAATCAGCTGTATTTATACACATATCCCCATATCCCCTCCCTCCCACAACTCCCTCCCACCCTCCCTGTCCTGGCCCTCTAAGGCATCACCCGTCATTGAGTTGATCTCCCTTTGTTATACAGCAACTTCCCACTAGGTCTCTATTTTACAGTTGGTAGTGTAGATATGTCTATGCTACTCTCTCACTTCGTCCCAGCTTCCTCTTTGCCCCCTGTCCCCCCAGCCGCGTGTCCTCCAGTCCATTCTCTGCATCTTTTATATTCTTATTCAGGCCTCTTTTCTCCTCATTCTGCTTTGTGTACGTTTTTGGGTTCACTTTGCTTACAAGGGACTGATTAAAAGAGTGACTCAGTGACGTGTGTGTCCCGATACCACTCCAAGCTCAGGCCTTGCAGTGCGGGGCTGGTGTTATCATTTACACTCACAGGCACAGATCACAGGAATGACTACAGATTGAAAACCTGCTATGTGCCAGGTTTGGAACAGACGTTATCTCCTTTAGTTCTCCAAAAAAAAAAAAAAGGAAAAAGTGTGAGAGGTAGATCTTGCTAATATATATCTTGCTAATATACCCATTTTACAAGCGAGGAAAAGTGTGTCCAGTGAACGGTGGCACCTGATCTTGTCCGAATCTAAAGCCTCTCCTCTTTCCACAGCCTCCATGCTTCATCCAAAATGCTCCCAGGCACTGGATGTAGGTCTGCCTTTAACAACCTTGATGAGAATTAGAAATATCTCCCTCCCGGCTCTAGGAATCATGCTTCCTCTGACTGAATCCTTATCAAATTGATCACAATGGTTGATTTCATTGCTTTCTTTCTTGCTGGGTTGTAGATTCTGTGAGGCAGGAACAGGTTCATTTTGCTGACCTTGATTTCTGTGTGTCTGGCATATTACAGGTCCCCAGTAAATATGTGTGGAATGGATAAATCCCATTTTATAGTCATGGGATCTCCATTCCCGAGATGTTAATAAAACGTGAGATTGGGATTCAGATTCACTCTCTGCTTCTGAGTTGGCCCACCTTCCACTTTTAAGAGATTTTGAGATGGGTGGTAGTGGTGTGTGTGAGGGGGGAGGCTGAAGCTAAGGTTGGGAATAAGTGATTAAATTAAAACGTCCCAGGGAGACTGTATCAGTGCGTGTCCGAGGGTGGCTCTAATAAGTTGACGAGGAGAATTTCCAGCAAAGCTGCTGTGCTGGTTGATATGCAATCCCCAGGCCAGTGATTTGAAATGTCACAGCCACTGGTGCCACACTCTTGCTCTCCATAGACTGTAGGCTGCGTGGGTTTGCTGGAAACTGGTCACCTTGGGCCACACGAGGAGTGAAGAGAGCCAGAATGCTGGAGGTGAAGGTCCAGCCCTCAGTTCAGACCCTGCCTTGTGTTCTCCGTGCCTCTCGTGGTTAGTTATTAACTGCCTGTATCACATGGGCAGCACGTGGTGAAGAGTGTGGCCCTTGGAGCCACCCTGCCTGAGTCTGAATCCCACCTCTCCTGCTTTGTGACCCGGGGCAGGTAACTAATGGCCTGCTGCCTTGGACTCTGGTCTGCAAGGTGGGCTCTGCAAAGGCCTGATAGGAGGATTAAATTAAATGATAAATGGGAAGTACTCACCGAAGTGCCTGGCTCTTTACAAGTCCTGGCTTCGTGGGCTTGGAGCTATTTTAAGGTTCAAATGAAATAATGAGATGAAAACACTTTGCAGAAAATCACAGGTGGTGCACTCCACCCTGTGCACCAGAGGACCCTGTCACCAATTACACGGGGTCTCCTGAAGGATTTTTCACACCTGCGACTATATATTACTTGTCCTGTGTGCTCGTAGTGACAATCTACTACCTTGGCTCTCCAGCAAACTCCTACTCATCCTTCAGTATCCATAAATGTCACCTCTTCTGTGCAGTCTTCCTTGACTTTCCCAGGTTCTGCTAGTTGTTCAAGTCTCTGCTTCCACCAACGTTCAGACTCACATGTGTTGCCTTGTCCTGTGATGAGCTGGTGTGGTGTCAGCTTCTCCACCCCTAGGCTCTGAGCTCAGAAGACTCAGCTCTTTGAGGTCTTGCCAATCAGTCCCACTCAGCTCTGGAGCCAGCACAGGGACTGGCACACGCACGGTCTGAAATCCATCTCTGCTGTCTTCAACTGAAGGTCTGGTGATTCACGGGGGACAAGAAGTCATTTGGGAAATACGAAAAGGATTATCTGATCTTTTGC
Organism: Hippopotamus amphibius kiboko; assembly: GCF_030028045.1. Taxonomy (NCBI): domain Eukaryota; kingdom Metazoa; phylum Chordata; class Mammalia; order Artiodactyla; family Hippopotamidae; genus Hippopotamus; species Hippopotamus amphibius. Next base: position 167,591,458 of record NC_080190.1, read on the forward strand.
AGGCTGTGATACAGAAATAACAACTGGGCTATGAATAGAGATTTAAATTACTTGCTTTCTTCAATTTTTAAAAAAAAACCTTTTAATAATGGAAGAAAAGCCACCAATGGGTTGTGCAGATGTATGCAATTTTTTTCCTCCAAGAATTTGTTTTCTGCCTCATTAATAGAAACTCTCCCACACATTGCAAGAAGAATCTTTCCCTCGCCTTTGCTAGGAAGGACAGTTAAGAAATGACTTGTGCTTTATTCTTTTCATGGGCATGAGTAGATAATTGCTTAAAACTGAATTTTGGACTGCTTAGTAATCCAATTAGGGTCTTGGGCATAATTGTTTTGGGATAACCTGATACCTCTTATTCTCCATGGTTCTGACTTTTGAAGCTGGTTCTCTTGGCAACAGCATATCTTTCTGGGGGAGAAAGAAGTAGAACCCTTTGGGGGTGTTCTTTGCTCAACAGATAAGAGGTAACATCTGAAAAAATAGAGCAGCAATGGTGGGCATTATTAGAATAACGATTGAGACTTTATGAATATGCAGATACATCAGTGTCTGAAAGAGAATGAAAGCTATCTAAACCTTGACGTGAGCCCAGTGTTTCTTTCCTCCCACCTCTTACCTCACGGTCAGAAGAGCAGGAAGTAAATTATCTCTTTTGTGCCTTGTACTCTGGCCAACTGACCTGGCCAGGGTGGGGAATCTGAGTTTTGATGCTGCTGTGTTGAATTTGTAATCTTCCTTTTCCACTTCACTCCAGAGAATCAAAGGAAAAGGAGCAAGGTGCGATGGAAGAGCCCAGAAATAGGTGACAGGACATGTGGATTCTGGTTCTGGTGGTGACAGGCCACTGTATTGAACTCACAGGATCTCAGTGTGCTTGGCTGGGATGGGAGGGAGATGGGTTAGACTCAAAGGTCATGAGCCATCGCCCCAAGGGACAAATCTAGCCGTCGGAAATATCTGTTTGGCTTATATGGTCCCTAAAATAATTAGAGTTAATTATCAGCATTTGAAAGTCACCATAGGTTTTATACATGGACCCCAATATTCATAGCAACACTATTTACAATAGCCAGAAGACGGAAGCAACCTGAACGTCCATCGACAGAGGAATGGATAAAGACGTTGTGGTACGTATATACAATGGAATATTACTCAGTCATAAAAAGAATGAAATAATGCCATTTATAGCAACATGGGTGGACCTAGAGATTGTCATACTGAGTGAAGTAAGTCAGACAGAGAAGGACAAATATCATATGATACTACTTAGATGCGGAATCTAAAAAAAAAATGGTACAAATCAACTTATTTACAAAATAGAAATAGTTACAGATGTAGAAAACAATCTCATGGTTAACAGCTGGGGAAGGGGGAGAGGGATAAATTGGGAGATTGGGACTGACGTATACGCACTACTATGTATAAAATAGATAACTAATACACACCTGCTGTATAGCAGAGGGAACTCGACTCAACACTCTGTAAGGATCTATATGGGAAAAGAGTCTAAAAAAGAGTGGGTATATGTATATGTATAACTGATTCACTTTGCTGTACACCTGAAACTAACACAGCATTGTAAATCAACTATACTTCAATAAAAATGCAAAAAAAAGTGAAATTTCAGCCTTCCATCGATAATGGGAGAAATCGCGAATTCCTGAGCTCATGTCAATGAACGAAGCTGGAATTCAGCAGTTCTCTGAATGAGAAGACTTAGTTCGCCACAGTCCCCACCACTCCCAATTGTATAACACTAAGTTTGTTTCACTCATTTTATTATCTGCCCAGCACCTACAGGCATTTGAGTTTGTGACCCCTGGACTAGGGAATCTTGAATTTCCCATTTAAACTTGTCAGTATTTGGCTAAGACACATGGGACAATACTAAGTTGTCCTTATTTGAATATCAGTCCCCCTTTTATGGGTGTAGAAATTGAGGTTCAGCACGATCGATGACCATGTCCTTGGTCATGAGGGTTATAAGTGGTAGAGTCAGTAATAGGATTGTGGGGTGCCTGACTCCCAGTGCAGTGGCTGTCTCTGGGAGTTACGTTTTCTACTTCATACCCAGCACCTTGTTGGTTCTGCATGTACTTATGCCAAGGCAATCAGATGATCTGTATGTTCAGAACTACAATCAAATGACTTTTAGAAGCCACTTGAAATGAACCGGAGTTATCACTTGGAGCATTTTAGAGGTGAAACCGCTGATTCAGGTCGATCTTGAATCTGAGAAGAACCCCGACCACTTTAAATGTTTAGGAAAAAATGGTCATCCCCTAAGTTCTGAGCACTTGGCAGTTTTTGTAGTGCTTTCACTACTGATTTTAAGAAGTGTAACGATGTGGGACTTACTGAGGCGGATGGGGTGTAATAGTACTTAACAACACCCATTCCTGATTTTGTGAATTGTGTGTGAATACTGACTTTGACACTTTCTACCTGTGTAAACTTGGCTTCTTAGTCTGCAACAAGGGGATGATCATAGCCACTCCCGACCTCACACTCAACGTGCAGTTACATGTGATGTGTGTATCACATGCTTTGCACAGTGTGTGGCCGATATGGAGACTCGACTGTACGCCTAGCCCCAGCCCGCTATTTTCCAGACATTCACTCAGTGGATGGTATTATCCCCATTTTTATTCATAGAGTTGAGTCTCAGTGGCAATTAGACATTTTTGAAGGTTACATGGCTAAGATATATTGGAATTCTGCTTAATTTCAAACTGCATCATAGGAGGGTGAGTCAAAAATTATCCGCACTCCGGTTATATTAAAACTTTTGTTGGCCGCACTGTCTTACCAGTACTTTCCGTTCAAGCCTACTGTCTCCCCCAGCCACTTCTGTGCAGGTGTGAATATGTTACATCAGTTCACTTGTAACTGCGGTGAGAGCAAAAGTGGACGCCCCACTTGTGATTTGCACGAAAGAAGAGCAGTGTGCAGTGATTCGTTTCTTGTGGTCTGAGGGTGTACCTGGTGCTGTCATTTATTGAAGACTTTGTGCACACTATGGAGAAAGTGTTTCATTGTGAAGAAGGTCACCTATAGTCCTGATCTTGCTCCATCAGACTTTCACCTGTTTGGTCCCCTGAAAGCAGCCCTATGAGGATGAAGTTTCACTTCTGATGAAGAAGTGAGGACAGTGGTGCATTTGTGGCTTGCAGCTCAGCTTAAAACATCTTTAATGAAGGAATATGAAAACTTGTTGACAGATGGACAAAGTGTATTAAAAGCAAGGAGATTATGTTGAAAAATGATGGATTTGTCTTTTCTAAAAGTTAATTAGAATAAATTTTGCAGCCAGACTGTGGATAATTTTTGACTCTCCCTCGTAGTTTTCACTATATCCCAGCTGTTCCTCTTCATCCTTGTCTTTGTACTTCTTCCTTTACTGAATTCTCAATAAACCCAGCATTGGGTCTTGGTTTCCCGTCTGCAAAATGAAAGAATTGAACCAGACGAGCTTGTAGGCCTCTCCCAACCCTGAGAATCTATGACCCAAGTATTGAACGAAGAGGAAAAGGACAGTATTAAAAAAATACAAATACAAGTGTTAACTCCATTTTAGTTCATTACTTAAATAGGATCAGATTATTAAAAAAATTAGGTGGAGCATAAAGAAAATAGTTTTTTTCCTTACGCTGTATTCTCATTTTCTATCTCTGTCCCCCTGGGAAAGTTCATTTGTAGAGGAGAAACACTGGAGCCTAATCAGAAATCCTCCTCTTCTACGGCCCCAGTTTTGGTCCAGAAAAGAGTCCTGGCACACTGTTATTGATGAAGATAAGCCCAGAGTTACAGGAACAAAAGCTCAGCACCTCGTATTAGCTCTCAGCCAGCAGGAGACAAAAGGGGAGCGACTATTAAAGGGAATTTGAACACATCCTCTGACTTTTAAAATTAGTCACAAGATCCGTGCTTTTTTCTTTTTCCTGGGGTGATTATTACAGGGGCAGCAACAAATAGTCCTCTGTGACTTCCTTTCTCTTTTTTGTCTTTGTTTGGAGGTGACAAAGCCAGGTTAGATGATCCCAATTTTGGTGGTAACACCCCAAGCATCCGCAGCCACTTGAATGTCCTCCTCTTTGCTCCATCAGACCCCATCTAGAGGTAGACCTTGGCCCATCAAGGTCATTGAACTTCATCACAGCTTGTTTGATCTGTTGCTTGTTGGCCTGGACATCTGCGGTGGACATGAGCATGTAGTTGATCTTGTTTGTGGCTGACTCCATCGTCAGGGGAGTTTGGTGATAGAATACTGGTTGAGTTTGTTCCTCTTGGCGGTGCTCTTTAAACTTGGGCTGCCTTGAGAGCTGCCGGTCTTAACTGATGGAATGTGGGTGACATGAGTCTTTTTCTTTTCTTTCTTTCTTTCTTTTTTTTTTTTGAGTGGACACCTTTCTCTACTGCTTTCTTGGCCTTCAGAGCCTTTGCTCCGGCTTCCATTTTAGGGAGAAAGGGCTTTCTTCTTCTCTTTTATCATCATCTTGGTGAAAGTGTCCTTTCCTTCTTAAACAAGCTTTTTTCCCTGAATAAAAATAAATCAAAAAAATGAAAGAAAAATAAATAAATGAAATACTATTTGTGGTAGAAATTTTAGAGAATCTGAAAGTTTAAAAAAACTGTAAGCCTATCATCAGCTCTAAACTCTGTTATATTTATAATGTATGTGTGTGTATTTGTGTGTGTGCATCCTTCCAATTTTTTTCCTATAATGAATATGTATGTATATATCCTGCCGAACATACAGACTTGTATCTAGATCTTTCACTTAACTTTACGTGTGAACATTTCTCCCACGTTATTGTATATTTTTAAAAATGACTTTGACGGCCGCATCCTGCATGCACAGATCTGCTGCTTTGTACTCAATCTTTTGTCCCATGTGTAGCTTGTTTGTAGTTTTTTGCCATCATAGACGATGCTACCCTGGATATCCTTGTAGATTTATCTTGGCTCGCATCTCTGACTATTTGAACCAGTAGGCATTTCTCAAGACTTGAAGTGTGGGACTGAGTGTCCCATTTGCTTAAACAAAAACCCTGGCAAATTCCTTGCCTCTGTCCTCTCCCTGTTTCTCTACCCTCTGGAGAAATCCCAAGCTATTTGGCAAGTGTTTGAAGGCTTACATGATGCGGTCCCTTCCAAAGCACCCAGGCCCGTCCCCACAGTGTCCCCACACCTAGTTTACAATTTCATCAGTTTAAATTGCCTGTAGCATTTACCTGCTCCTTGCTGTTTCACACCTCTCTGCCTTCGCTCAGTGCTTCTAAAGCTCCAGGTACTCAGGTATCACCTTCACAATTTTGCCATAGTCACATGCCACCTGTGCTGTTATTTTGTTAATATTTATTTTAAAGATTAACTGTTACTTAAAAAGTAGGTTTTATCTTTACTATGGATGCAAAAGCATGGATTTAATATGCTGTACATGTGTATGTGTGTATGTATAATTTTTTTCTAATGCACAGGAAAATAAATGTATGACTATTGAAATAAAAAAATAAAGATTCTCCCCACATGACCTAGAATTATCTTCTGTGGTGGCCCATGCAGCCTGTTTTGGGAAACACTACGTTAGATCCATCTTCCTAGTATATTAGCTCCTCTTTCCTGATAGACTAACTCCTATTCATCTGTTGAGCCCTAGGGAGGCTGCCCTGACCCTGAGTCTGAATTGGAGTCGTCTTTCCCTGAGGTCCTTCAATACCTTGTGCTTTTTTCATCTTAGCACTCAGCACACAAAATTGTAATTGTCTATTTCCTTATAATCTTTACCCCTAAATAAACATTTATTGAAGTTCTTTATATGCCGGGCTCCACATGAGGACGTAGTGATGGCAGAAGAATTACTGCTGCCCTGGAGTTGCTGGTAGCTGGGGTTGCTTCTGCTTTGGTTGTGGGAACCCAGAAAAAGTCTTCCAATTTGGTCAGGGGCATGGGCTAGATGCAAGACAGGGTCAGGGAAGGCTTCCATGCGGAGGTAACCCTGAGCTGGGTTTTAAGGAAGGTTAGGTTAGAAAATATCCATTTTACACAAAGGAAGGCAGCAAAGAAGAAAGGAACAAATCAGACAAAACTACGTTTGAAATTCAGCTCTGTCTCTATTGTGTAATCCTGGTTAAGTCATTTTGCTCCCTAAGCTCTAGTTGCCCTGCCAAGAAAATGGAAATAATAAGGACCTACTGTACAGCACAGGGAACTATACTCAATATTCTGTAATAACCTATATGGGAAAAGAATCTGAAAAAGAATGTACATAAAAATATATATATATACATATGTACGTGTATATATATATACATGTATAACTGAATGACTTTGCTGTACACCTGAAACTAACACGACACTGTAAATCAACTATTTCAATGAAAAAATAAAAAGAAATAAAAAGAAAATGGAAATAATAATAGTATTTACAATACAAAGTTCATCCATTCACTTATTCGTTCATTCAACAGATGGTAATTGAGCAGATATGATGATATTTAAGAGCTCAGCCAGATGTCAGGTACCTTAACTTCTCTCCATTATGAGATTTTCCCTATATTTGGTTCTTGGTTGTTTTTCCTTCTTATGCTGCAATCTTCCCTTGTGTGATGTCATCACCTCCATTGCATGCTCTGGACCTGCCTGTGCTTGGGTGACTCCCTTCATCACAGTGTCCTGGGACACATTTCCTCTCAGCCACAGAGGCTTGTATCCATCACCTACTGGCCACCTTTCCCAAGACGTATGGTAGATTCCCCAACTCAGGATGCCCCCAAGTGAACTCCTTGTCTCCTCCCACCTGCTTCCTCTGCTCCTCCTCCCTTTCTGTTCCTTCTCTCAGGGAGTAGGGCCACCAATTCTTCAAGAGCCAGAAACTCTTCCTGAAAGCTTTTCATGATTAAGTGTTTCCCTCCATATGAAGAGTAACTCCTCCAAGACTTCTCACAGATGGGTGTGCTAGACAGTGTCCAACTACAATTTCAAGTTTATCTCATACAGTTCTTGTCACAATCAATATTTGTTGAATTAAATGAGTATAAACTAATGGTGAGAATTTCATGCACCATAATGGGATTTGAGGGAAACTATTTTGGGGCATCGAGTGAGTTATTGATCTCTCTGAAATCACATCACTTAGACAACTATACATTTTATCATTCCTAAGCTGAGAGCCGGGGCTTCGTAGATAATGAGATTGGCTCAAAATTAATTGATTGATTGATTGATTGACTGATTGACTGATTCTCTCATCAGGCATACACATTTTGAATACCTACTAGGTGTCACACACTTTTCTGGGTTCTGAGGATACTGAGATGAACAGAATATAATTCCAATGACCTCATGATCTGTTTTGGGGAGAGACTTGAAAAAAGCATATGTAATTCAATGTGTGCTCTTATGAAGGGCTGTACAAAATACTCTGTGCACATAGGGGACAGTGGGAGAGGCTCTGCTTCTGAGAATCGGGGTCAGCTTTGTGGAGTTGATAATATTTGTTCGGGGCTTCTATAGGGAGGAAGAGTTTGCCAGTTGGAGAAAGAAGTTGGGGTGGAGGAGGAAAAGGAAATCTTCAGTGGGGGACAGCACGTGTATGGAGGTGGGAAAAGATGGGGCATTTGGGCACTGGCAAGAATTTCTCTGCAGCCAGTGCATATGACGTATGTGAAGGTGAATGTAAGCAGTGAGACCAAAGGGACCAAAGGCTGCAGACGTCCATCCAGTTGAAGAGTTCTCAGTGCCAGTGTGCATCAGAATCACTTGAACATCATCTAAAGAGGAGGACTCCTGGCCACCACCCCCTCTCCCCGCCCCCGACCTGAGGAATCCCCATTGTTGTGCTGGCACCCGTATCACGATGGAGAAATTCTGCAGAGGTGATTCAAATGCAGAGATGTGTTGGAGGTTCAGTCAGTGAGGTCAGCGACCTGTCCATCGTCACACACAAAGCGGCAAAAGCAGATTTCCCACTCAGGTCCCTTGGGTGATTATTAGAAGCCCTGAGGTCTTGGGCTATTGGTCCCAGCTGCCTGCTGGACTCCACAAACTGTCACAAGTCCTGATTTTCTTGGAAAGACAGCGCCTTCCCTGGCCTACCTTAAGCGAAGGGCTACAGCTGAGTCCAGAAATTGGCATCCTCCCCAGCCTCATCGGTTCCGTAGATAATGACAAATTCCTTTTGCTTTTCCCCATTATTTCATTGTAAATGAGAAAGTGATAAAGTGAGGCTGCAACTGGACTAATTACATCAGCTGTTTCTAATCCCATCCATCCAGGGAAAGAGGGCTGTGCAGGGCTGGAAGGGAGAGAGGCTTCTGATTCAGAATAAACCACATACATTTCTGTCACAAGGTGGGAGCTGAAGAGCAAGCAAGAAATCTCACAGAATCTGGAATCTGAGCTCTGCTGGCGGGGGGGGGGGGTGGCATCCTGTGGCTGGAGGGGAGACCCCCACTCCTCCTGAGAGGCTGCTGAGGGAGCTGGAGAAAAGAGACATTGTTCCCTCCTCAGGACAGAGGCGTAATGCTGGAGGAAAGGCTGGGGGAGTGAGAATCTCAGTCCTTGTTCTGGGGAATGAATGATGGGGTGTATGTGTGTGTGTGTGTGTGTGTGTGTGTGTGTGTGTGAAAAATCAGAACCATTGGTGGCAAAAATAAATACAGGCGGAAATAAATGGAAATTTAAAAAGAGACCTGCAGAGGTGTGTGGTTTTAGGGACTGACTGAACCACACTACTTGGCATTGAGTTTAGTGGCATCTTTTTCATTCTCTTCCGTGGCAGGTCACTTTTGTCAGTGGTGCGGATGCACCCAGGGCTCCTCCCCACCCCATCCCCAGCTGGGACGCCAGCTTTACCTTCCTGGCCTCCAATTCTGGACTGCGTGCCATTCCTTGAAGACACCAGGGTGATCCCCACACCCTTGCCTTCATCCATGCTACACCTTGCCCCTCCTCCAGAGTTTCTCAAAGTGTAACCTGTGCACCTTTTCCCTTGGAAAGACTTGAGGACTTTGCTGGGAGTGTGAAAGCCTGACCCCAGCCCATTCCTGCTGCCTCCCTCTCTGGGGGCTGGTGCTCAAGGGTTGAGATTTTAGCAAACACGATGGAGGCTTCCTAGCAACCCTGGGGTTTTAGAACTGATGACCACCCTGTTCATCTGTCCTTCACAGATCAAGCGTGTTGAAATAGGAACAGGGCTCTCTGTTGCTTTAGGTTGAGAAATGGCCAAAAGCATTTCTTATTTCCTTATCAACATACCCTAAAATATTTTACAGCCCAACATCTGAATAACAAAGTACTTTTAATCTAAGTGATTTGCCTTTTAATTAAATGTTCCTTTTAATTAAAAGCTGATTCTCTTCTTCAAGGAAGCCACATTTCTGATGAATCATTTTGCTTTCTTTTTTTTTTTTTTTTTTTCAATTTATTTATTTATTTATTTTTTGGGGGGGGTACACCAGGTTCAATCATCCGTTTTTATACACATATCCCCATCTTCCCTCCCTTCCTTGACGCCCCCCCCCAAGCCCCCCCCCTCCCCGCCCCAGTCCTCAAAGGCATCTTCCATCCTCGAGTTGGACTCCCTTTGTTATACAACAACTTCCCACTGACTATTTTACAGTTGGTAGTATATATATGTCTGTGTTACTCTCTCGCTTCGTCTCAGTTTCCCCTTCACCCCCCGCCCCCTCCCATACCTCGAGTTCTCCAGTCCATTCTCTGTATCTGCATCCTTGTTCTGGTCACTGAGTCCAACAGTACCATTTTTAGATTCCGTATATGTGAGTTAGCATACAATATTTGTCCTTCTCTTTCTGACTTACTTCACTCTGTATGACAGACTGTAGTTCTATCCACCTCATTACATATAGCTCCATCTCATCCCTTTTTATAGCTGAGTAATATTCCATTGTATATATATGCCACATCTTCTGTATCCATTCATTTGTTGATGGGCATTTCGGTTGCTTCCATGTCCTGGCTATTGTAAATAGTGCTGCAATAAACATTATGGTACAAGTTTCTTTTGGGATTATGGTTTTCTTTGGGTATATGCCCAGTAGTGGGATTACTGGATCATATGGTAGTTCTATTTGTAGTTTTTTAAGGAACCTCCAAATTGTTTTCCATAGTGGCTGTACCAATTTACAGTCCCACCAACAGTGCAGGAGAGTTCCTTTTTCTCCACACCCTCTCCAACATTTGTTGTTTCCAGACTTTGTGATGATGGCCATTCTGACTGGTGTGAGGTGATACCTCATTGTGGCTTTGACTTGCATTTCTCTGATGATTAGTGATGTGGAGCATCTTTTCATGTGTTTGTTGGCCATCTGTATGTCTTCTTTGGAGAAATGTCTATTTAGGTCTTCTGCCCATTTGTGGATTGGGTTATTTGCTTTTTTGGTATTAAGCTTCATGAGCTGCTTGTATATTTTGGAGGTTAATCCTTTGTCCGTTGTTTCATAGGCAATTATTTTTTCCCACTCTGAGGGTTGCCTTTTAGTCTTGTTTATGGTTTCTTTTGCTGTGCAAAAGCTTTTAAGTTTCATGAGGTCCCATTCATTTATTCTTGATTTTATTTCCATGATTCTAGGAGGTGGGTCAAAAAGGATGGCGCTTTGATGGATGTCATAGAGTGTTCTGCCTATGTTTTCCTCTAGGAGTTTGATAGTGTCTGGCCTTACATGCAGGTCTTTAATCCATTTGGAGTTTACTTTTGTGTATGGTGTTAGGAAGTGTTCTAATTTCATTCTTTTGCATGTTGCTGCCCAGTTCTCCCAGCACCACTTATGGAAGAGGCTGTCTTTTTTCCATTGTATATTCTTGCCTCCTTTGTCAAAGATAAGGTGCCCATATGTGTTTGGGCTTACTTCTGAGTTCTCTATTCTATTCCATTGATCTTCCTTTCTATTTTTGTGCCAGTACCATACTGTCTTGATCACTATGGCCTTGTAGTATAGTTTGAAGTCAGGAAGCCTGATTCCACCCACTCCATTTTTCCTTCTCAAGATTGCTTTGGCTATTCGGGGTCTTTTGCGTTTCCATACAAATCGTAAGATTTCTTGCTCTAGTTCTGTGAAAAATGCCATTGGTAATTTAATCGGGATTGCATTGAATCTGTAAATTGCTTTGGGTAGTACAGACATTTTCACGATGTTGATTCTTCCAATCCAGGAACATGGTATGTCCCTCCATCTGTTTGTGTCGTCTTTGATTTCTTTCATCAATGTCTTAAAGTTTTCTGCATACAGATCTTTTGCCTCCTTAGGCAGGTTTATTCCTAGGTATTTTATTCTTTTGGTTGCAATGGTGAATGGGAGAGTTTCCTTCATTTCTCTTTCTGCTCTTCCGTTGTTAGTGTATAGGAATGCAAGAGATTTCTGTGCATTAATTTTGTATCCTGCTACTTTACTAAACTCATCAATTAGTGCTAGCAGTTTTCTGGTAGAGTCTTTAGGGTTTTCTATATATAATATCATGTCATCTGCAAAGAGTGACAATTTTACTTCTTCTTTTCCAATTTGGATTCCTTTTATTTCTTTTTCTTCTCTGATTGCTGTGGCTAAAACTTCCAAAACTATGTTGAATAATAGTGGTGAGAGTGGACACCCTTGTCTTGTTCCTGTTTTTAGGGGGAATTCTTCCAGTTTTTCTCCATTGAGAACAATGTTGGCTTTTGGTTTTGCATATATGGCTTTTATTATGTTGAGGTAATTTCCTTCTATGCCCATTTTCTGGAGAGCTTTTATCATAAATGGATGTTGAACTTTGTCAAAAGCTTTTTCTGCATCTATTGAAATGATCATATGGTTTTTATCCTTCAATTTGTTGATATGATGTATCACATTGATTGATTTGCGTATATTGAAGAATCCTTGCATCCCAGGGATAAACCCCACTTGATCATGGTGTATGATTTTTTTAATGCGCTGTTGCAGTCTGTTAGCTAGTATTTTGTTGAGGATTTTTGCATCTATATTCATCAGTGATATTGGTCTATAGTTTTCTTTTTTTGTGACATCTTTGCCTGGTTTTGGTATCAGGGTGATGGTAGCCTCGTAGAATGAGTTTGGGAGTGCTCCGCCTTCTGCAATATTTTGGAAGAGTTTGAGAAGGATAGGTGTTAACTCTTCTCGAAATGTTTGATAGAATTCGCCTGTGAACCCATCTGGTCCTGGGCTTTTGTGTGTTGGGAGATTTTTAATCACTGCCTCAATTTCCGTACTTGTGATTGGTCTGTTCATGGTTTCTATTTCTTCCTGGTTCAGTCTTGGAAGATTGTATTTTTCTAAGAATGTATCCATTTCTTCCAGGTTATCCAATTGATTGGCATATAGTTGCTTGTAGTAGTCTCTCATGATCTTTTGTATTTCTGAGGTGTCCGTTGTTACTTCTCCTTTTTCATTTCTAATTCTGTTGATTTGCATCTTCTCCCTTTTTTTCTTGATGAGTCTGGCTAATGGTTTATCAATTTTGTTAATCTTCTCAAAGAACCAGCTTTTAGTTTTATTTATTTTTCTTATGGTTTCTTTCCTTTCTTTTTCATTTATTTCTGCTCTGATCTTTATGATTTCTTTTCTTCTGCTCACTTTAGGGTTTCTTTGTTCTTCTTTCTCTAGTTGTTTTAGGTGTAAGGTTAGGTTGTTTATTCGATCATTTTCTTGTTTCTTAAGGTAGGACTGTATTGCTATAAACTTCCCTCTTAGAACTGCTTTTGCTGCATCCCATAGGTTTTGGGTTGTTGTGTTTTCGTTGTCATTTGTTTCTAGATATTTTTTGATTTCCTCTTTAATTTCTTTAGTGATTCCTTGGTTGTTTAGGAGTGAATTGTTTAGCCTCCATGTGTTTGTCTTTTTTGCAGTTTTTTTCCTGTAATTGATATCTAGTCTCGTGGCGTTGTGGTCTGAGAAGATGCTTGATATGATTTCAATTTTCTTGAATTTGCTGAGGTTTGATTTGTGACCCAAGATGTGATCTATCCTGGAAAATGTTCCATGTGCACTTGAGAAGAACGTGTATTCTGTCGTTTTTGGATGGAATGTCCTATAAATATCAATTAAGTCGAGATGGTCTAATGTGTCATTTAAAGCTTGTGTGTCTTTATTGATTTTCTGTTTGGATGATCTGTCCATTGATGTAAGTGGGGTGTTCAAGTCTCCCACTATTATTGTGTTCCTGTCGATGTCCCCTTTTATAGCTGTTAGCATTTGCCTTATGTATTGAGGTGCTCCTATATTGGGGGCATAGATATTTACCATTGTGATATGTTCTTCTTGGATGGATCCCTTGATCATTATGTAGTGTCCTTCCTTGTCTCTTGTAATAGTCTTTACTTTCAAGTCTAATTTGTCTGATATGAGTATTGCTACTCCAGCTTTCTTTTGACTTCCATTTGCATGGAATATCTTTTTCCATCCCTTAACTTTCAGTCTATATGTATCCCTTGGTCTGAAGTGGGTTTCTTGTAGGCAGCATATAGAAGGGTCTTGTTTTTGTATCCATTCAGCCAGTCTGTGTCTTTTGGTTGGAGCATTTAATCCATTTACATTTAAGGTGATTATTGACATGTGTGTTCCAATTACCATTTTCTTAATTGTTTTGAGTTTGTATTTGTAGGTGTTTTCCTTTTCTTGTGTTTCCTACTTAGAGAAGTTCCTTTAGCACTTGTTGTAAGGCTGGTTTGGTGGTGCTGAATTCTCTTAACTTTTGCTTGTCTGGAAAGCTTTTGATTTCTCCCTCAAATCTGAATGCGATTCTTGCTGGGTAGAGTATTCTTGGCTGTAGGTTTCTCTCTTTCAGGACTTTCAGGATATCCTGCCATTCCCTTCTGGCCTGCAGAGTTTCTGTGGAAAGGTCAGCTGTTATCCTGATGGGTTTTCCCTTATATGTTGTTTGTTGCTTTTCTCTTGCTGCTTTTAATATTTTTTCTTTGTGTTTAGTTGTCGTTAGTTTGATTAATATGTGTCTTGGTGTATTTCTCCTTGGGTTTATTCTGTATGGGACTCTCTGTGCTTCTTGGACTTGGTTAATTATTTCCTTTCCCATGTTGGGGAAGTTTTCCACTATAACCTCTTCAAATATTTTCTCAGACCCTTTCTTGTTTTCTTCTTCTTCTGGGATGCCTATAATTCGAATGTTGGTATGCTTAATGTTATCAGTGAGGTCTCTGAGACTGTTTTCTAATCTTTTTATTATTTTTCCTTTTTCCTGCTCTGTGGCAGTTATTTCCCCCATTCTATCTTCCAACTCACTTATTCGTTCTTCTGCCTCAGTCATTCTGCTGGTTATAGCATCTAGAGTATTTTTAATTTCAGTTATTTTGTTGTCCATTGCTGTTTGTTTTTCTGAGTTCTTATGAACTGTTTCTTGTACTTTCTCTATTTTGTTATCAAGATTTTGTATCATTTTTACTATCATTACTCTAAATTCCTTTTCAGGCATTTTTCCTATTTCCTCCTCATTTATTTGGTCTTGTGGGTTTTTTTCTTGCTCCTTTGCCTGCATGGTGTTTCTTTGTTTCCTCATGGTTGTCCAAACTTTTGGGGTTGCTTGTCCTTGGGTTTTTTTGCGTTATTCTGTGACCAGCAGAGGTTCCTTTATTGTTCGTCTGTAAGCGTCGGTGTGTGGGGAGGGAGAGGGTACAACAGTGGCTCCTTCTCCTGGGAGGGAGTGAGCAGTGGCGCACTGATGTCTCAGTCAGGCTTGGAGGTGCCTGTTGCAGAGGGCGCCGGTGGCTCAGGCGTAAACAGAAAGTCTTAGAGTTGGGTCTCTCTCGAGGGTTTTTTTCTTTCCTTTTTTTTTTTTTTTCTCTCGGCAGCCTCCCTGCTGCTGGCGTTGCAAGGGGTTTTAATCTAGCCCCACCCGAGTGCCTGAGGGTACTTGTTATCCCTGAGCGCCTTAGGTGGCCCGCAGGGCGTCTCTCCACTGCCTGTTGCAGAGGCGCGGAAAGAGAGAGAGAGGCTATGCGTGTGGCTCCTCCCAGCCGCCAGTGAGCCTGCAGCCTCCAGCCGCCATCATGGCCGGGCAGCTCTCAGGAACGGGCACTCTTCTCCGCGGGCCTCCTCCCTCCTGTCCTCTCGGTCCGGCAACAATGTTTCCCACACTGAACCAGCTCTCCTGCTCCCACACTCCCGCTCCTGGACCCTCCGTTCAGCCACGGATCGATGTCTTGGTCCGGGAACGCTGAGCTGCGCTGCGGACCCTCCGAATGTTTCTCACTCCCTCCCGTCTGCCACAGCTCCGCCGCTTCACCCTCTTTGAGCCGTCGTAGATGCCTCCCTACCGGCTATGTCGGGCTCCCCGCAGTCCCATCCGGTGTCCGAGGCCGTCTGCTGGTGTTCAGCTGGTTCTTTGTGAGAATTACTGCGTCCTTCCGTGCATTCCCAATGCATCTGTGGGGAGGGATGCACTCCACGTCTCTCTACTTCGCCGCCATCTTTTCCTCCCTCATTTTGCTTTCTTAAGGAGGGGGGCTGACGTTATCCTACAACCAAGAGTATCACCTTAATGAAGATGCTTTTTGAACATCCCTGGTGGGCTGACCGACCCCCTCTGCTGAGCTCCTAATCTCTTACCGTTGTGATGCCTCAGGGCCCCTTGACATTCACCTGTAGACCTCTAGACTCTTACACTTTGGGGAAGGGAATGTACCTTTTTCACTTCTGCACAGTAGCCTCTCCTTATCTGTGGGGATACTTTCAAAGACCCTTGGTGGATTCCTGAAACTGGGGACAGCGCTGAATCCTATATATACTATGTTTTTTTCCTATACACACACACCTAGAATAAAGTTTAATTTATAAATTAGGCACAGTGAGAGAGTAACAACAATAACTATTAATAAAATAGAACAATTATAACTATATATATACTATAATAAATTTTACGTGAATGTGGTCTGTCTCAAAATATCTTTTACTCTACTCACCCTTCTTCTTCTTCTGTTTTGTTTTGCTTTTTTGCACGTGGGATCTTAGTTCCCTAACCAGGGATGGAACCCATGCTCCCTGCAGTGGAAGTGCAGAGAATTAACCACTGGACCACCAAGCAAGTCCCCTCACCCTTCTTCTTCTTTTGTTTTGTTTTGTGTTTTTGCACGTGGGATCTTAGTTCCCTAACCAGGGATGGAACCCATGCTCCCTGCAGTGGAAGTGCAGAGAATTAACCACTGGACCACCAAGCAAGTCCCCTCACCCTTCTTTTTCTGATGATGATGTGAGATGATAAAATACCTACAGGCTGAGAGGAAGTGAGGTGAATGACATAAGCACTGTGATGTGATGTGTGTGATGTGAGGGGTGGGGATTCAAGTGGGGCAGAGTGGGATGGCGCAAGATTTCCTCACGCTCAGAATGGCATGCAATTTAAAACTTACGAATTGCTTGCTTCTGGAATTTTCCATTTAATATTTTATGACCTGGAGTAGCTGAAACTGTGAATAATCTGGGGGAGGGCTGTATTCTCAGCACCTAGCGCAGTGTCTCCCGCGGAATAAGTTCTCAGTGGATATTGTTGAATCAAATAATCCATGGAAGAAGATAGAATTGTGGTTAAGTTCTGACATCACCCATGAGAGGAAGTCCTTGGAAGGTATTTAGAAGACTAGGTCCCCTCAGCTCTGCTCTGCTTTCTCTGTCAGAGTCCACCAATTCAAATTCAGTCACAAAGTGAGTTCTGTTATCTATTGTGGAAATTTATACATGGAAGTAGCATAATTGTGTCTAGGTTTTAGGCAACATCTCTTTGGCAGCAATGGAGGAAGGATGGGAAGGGGCAAGACTACAGGTAGGGAGCCCCCCCAGGGTGGATACTGCAATAGTCCAAGTACCAGATGGAGAAGAAGCAAGAGATATTTTAGAAGGTAATAAAAATGCTACATCTCATCAATGGTCCACTCTGTATCAGGCTCTTGTATACACTGTGGCTGTTCTTCATAACAGCCCTGAACTGTATTCAACCTTGCCTTTTCTCATAAGGAAATGGAAGCAGCTAGATTTGTCTGCAAACCCGGAGCTAATGAGAGCAGAGTCAGTGTACTAATCCCGCAGCATCTGGCATTAAAGCCCATGCACACTCCTGTGAACCTCACGCTTGACCTGGATACTGATCTGATGGCCTCACTGTGCCTCTGAAAACTCCAATGTGGCAGTGACAGAATAACCACAGCTTTGCCAGGCATGTGGGTGCTGGGCCAGCTCACAGAAGGGCAAGAGGCAGCTTGGAATTTAAATGTGTGCCGCTGCTGAGGGAGAGGGGTTTCCGGGGATGAGGTCTATGTTATTTCATACACAGGATGGCAGCTGGGGTGGAAGATCTCTGCTCCCCATCTGGTCTGCCCTGGTCTAGGGCAGGTTGTGCAAATGTGGCCAATCTGAGGTTGGGTGGTCCCTGCTGGTCCAGATGTATGCTGTGAGCTGGGATGGAACCTGGCGGTCCTGCATCCTAAGAAAAGTGCAGGCTTCAACCAAAGAAAGACAAGAAAGAGATTATCTGGAGCTTCTGTATTTTATCACCACACTGGGGGCACTGTGAGAGGCACGCTGGCAGTTTTCTATTCCACCTCACCCGTGATTTTTTGCCTAGTGGACTGTAGGGCTGGGGCTAGAGGCAAGCCGGGCACTTAGGGCACAGGATTTAAGGAGATGCTCCCTCTCAGGGCTGTGGGCCTGGTGCACCTCGCTGGTCCAGGCCCTCCTGGACTCTCTTGGTAATCTGTGCACTTTCTGCATGGCCCCCACTGGTCAGGAATGCACTTTCTGCATGGCCCCCACTGGTTGAAATTCTCTAATTCTGCAAATCTTCTTTGAGTCTTTCCCATCATTTCCCACTGCCTTGCTTCTTTCTTTGCTGTCGATGAATATCTCAGGAAACCTTGGTGTTTGAAACTTAACCTTGTGATTTTGACTATTTGGTAGAGTCTCTGAAGAGCCATGTCATGACAGTTTGTAACATTGTTGAGGCAAAGCTTGAATTTCAGGGGCCGTGAGACGAATTTCAGGGGCCGTGAGACCAGCTTGCCAGAGTGAAGGCTGAGCTGGTGAGCGAGCCTCTGGCTGCGTGGTATCCAGGCATTGTCGTGCGATAATTAGGAAGAGCTGCTGCCAGTTCTCAAGTGTGCGTTCTGGGCCAGGCACTGTGTTACAAGAGCCACAAGCGTCATCTCATTTCTTCTTTGGAACAACATCGCGAAATAACGTCTCATTTTGCAGAGACCTGGAAGCTCAGAGGTATTAGGTAACTTTCCCTTAGTATCTCATGCAGCAAGTACCAGAGCCAGGATTCAAACCCAGCCCTTCTTCCCTTCCAAAGCCTGTGCTTCCCATTGCTGGAGAGACTGCAGTGTTCTTTTTTTTTCCAGCTCAGGAAGGGTCACAGTTAAGGTGACTGCAGTAAGGTTCTCGTGGAATTCCTTTATTTAACAAATATTCACAGAGCTCTGATGGTGTGCCCGGCACTGTTCCATGGTCATTGTTATTACAGCCGTGAATAAAAAGGGACAAACAACTCTGCCCTCATAGAGCTTTTGTTTGAATGGGCAGAGACAGATAATAAACTACACAACAGACACAGTGTATGTTGGAGAGTGACAAGTTGTTACGGAGAAAAAGAGAGCAGAGAAAGGGTAGGGAGTACAGGGCAGAGTTGGTTGGGGGTAGTGATTCAATTTTAAGTAAGGGGAACAGGCATACCCCACAGAGAAGGTGGCAGAGAAGGTGGCGGCATGCGTGCAAAGGCGCAGAGGTGAGGTGTGCGCTGTGCAGCGGGGAGGATGTGACAGGAAGAGAAATGAATGCACAGGCCCCCAGCCCCGGCAGGGAGTGTCTGGAGGGTTCAAGGTCAGCCAGGACGCCAGCGCGGCTGGGGGCTTAGCCAGAGGATGGTGTCAGGAGAGGAGTCCAGACAGGCCATGGGGACAGGCCAGAGAGGCCAGCAGGCCGCTCTGCAGACTGCAGCTTCCGCTCTGAGGGAGATGGAAACCATGGGGAGGTTTGCAGCAGAAAAATGTCTCGCTCCATCTGGTGTTTTGAATCAATGAGAAGAATTGACTACAGGGAAGCAAAGGCAGGAGGAGACAAGGAGTCCACTGGGGAGAGGATGGTGGCCTGGACCCGGGTTTGGTTTGGGGGCTGGTGAGATGTGGTCAGACTGTGGATGCACTCTGAAGGCAGAGCCAATAGAATTTTCTGACCGACTGGATGCAGGAGGCAACCCTGAGTTTATTTCAGTGACAGAATTTACTTAAACAGCTTTTTAAGTGTCCTTCATGTTATCTTAAAAGGATCACTCAGGTCTCAGAGGCGTTCCTTAGATATTTTGATTATCCTGAACCCCATTTAGGGGGAGGAAGCAATTTGCCAGCACAAACGTGGACATCAGCCACGATCTGGGCTTGTAAGCCTCACAAATGTCTAAAGTGTGTGTGTGTGGCTATTACCTGGCTTGGACTTGGATCAGGGACAAGAGACTGGGAAGATGCTGCTAGGCTCTGAGAAACTGAAGTGGTAGCTCATCCCCGAGGAGGTGAGAAGCCAGAAACCACGACGGGAACAAGCTGAGGTGGGGACGGCAGCCTTCTGTGCTGGGAAAACCCATCGTTCCAAGAGGAAGGTGCCTGTGGAGGGGGTGGGGGGCCCATCTTGGCATCGCAGACCCGCAGATGTCTTTGAGTTTCAAAGCAGCAGATTGGAGAAGAGTTGAACGCCTCAGAACAATAAGGACAGGCAGGGGCGTCCACATTCTCTGTTCTGGTGGCCAAGCTGGCTGGAAGGAAGCATCTCTGAATGGGCACCGTGGTTACCAGTCTGCGTAGGGTGGCCAGCCCGCAGCATCCGGTCTGCCCAGGAAGTGTGGGGTTCCCTCGAGTGCCTGCTATAGCATTTCCAAGCCTTCCCAGTAATTTCAATTCATCTCTGGCCTCAAGTGCTCTAGACTGGGGTGGAAACTCTGATTGCAAATCTCTCCTTTGCCACCTCCTAGCTGAGTGACCTTGAACATATCATTTAACCTCTCTAAACCTCCGTTTTTCTATCTGTACAATGGGGTAGTAGAGTATATCACTGAACATCCATACTTGATGCTCCTTCCTGCAGGGGATTACACTTGTGATCCTGTGACTTGCTTTGACCAATGAAAGTGTGCAAAAGTGACATTGACATTTCTGCGTTAAAGCTTTAAAGAGTCAGTGCCTGGCTTGCCATGTTTTCTCTCCTTTATCTCCCTAACTGTGGAAGTATGGATCTAGATGAAGCCTCCACCAGCTTGGGTTCTTGGGGAATTACAATGTGCAGAATCCCCGTCCACCTATGATGGATCGGTAAGAAATAAAGTTTTTGTTGCTTTAAACCTTTAAAGATTTCTGGGTTGTTTGTTACCATGACATAATCTAGTCTATACTGACCGATACAAATGGAAATGCTAATCTCTCTTCAGGTAGTATAGCACAGGACTGTCCTGAGGAGTGAATGTAAGTCTTTCCTCTCTCTGGAACTTTCTATCCCCTTCTCCACTCCAGGCTAACTCTAACTTACTTTCTAGTGGTCAGCTGAAATGTTGCTTCCCTGCTGAGGCCCTTCCTGACCTTCTCAATGAGTTGGCTCCTTCTGCTTTTAGAATTTCTGTATAGCACCTTGCTTCCTCTTTTGTAACCTAGATCTCATCTATAATCTCTTTTTCTTCTTTTTCCTTTTTTGGTAATCAAATGGAATTTTTATTTTGCTTTGCAAATACTTTTGTTAAACCTAGGGTCTTCACAGATGATCATACTTTTAAGTGTAATTTGAAGGTATATGTTATTACTATTCATAATAATCCCTTCTTTGAATAGCCTGTCACACCACCACCCTTAAACCCTATGAGGGCAAGCCCTTGCCTGTCTAGGTCATGGGCACCACCACCTTGCACAGTGCTCGTCATGGAGTAAGTGCTCAGAGATAAACGCACATGGCAAACAAACAGAGTAGCTGGCACAGAAATGGTGGCCTTCTTTTTCTCTCTCACCACCAAAGATTCCTCTATAATATTTCTCTTCTTCCTTCAGGGGCTCCATATTTAGAAAGGTTTCTGTCTACCAAAGAAACTGCATTTATTACAAGGCAATTCATTCTTATTACTCAAAGGCACGTGCAGCTCCTGATAAGAGCTTGTGATCAGCAGGAGATAACACCATGACCACATCAATGGACACAATTCCAGCCCCAGGCAAAGCAAACAGACGTTTGCATTTGTGTAGCCTTACAGAACCCTTAACTGACAGTTGCTTCAACCAAAAGGACATATAATGTTTGTTTAACAAGAGGTCCTGGGGAGGCATTTCTGGGGCTGGTCGGGCAGGTCAGCCGTGTCACCCAGGACTCAGTCTCCTTCTATCTATCATCTATCTATCATCTATCTATCTATCTATCTATCTATCTATCTATCTATCTATCATCTATCTATCTACCTATCTACCTATCTATCTATCTATCTATCTATCATCTATCATCTATCTATCTATCTATCTATCTATCTATCTATCTATCTATCATCTATCGTCTCTTCTCTGACATCTTCTCTTCATGCTGTTGCCTCCTGGATTTCCCAAGATGTCTGCAGCCGCTCCAGGGGTCATGCGTACACTGAAGGCCGGGTGAAGGGGCAGAGCCAGCAAGCTCTCCTCTCTGTCACCTTCCCCAGGAAATCCAAAGATTCCTCAGACACTCCTCTTCAGACTGCTTCACATTTCCTCCATGAGAACTGTATTCCATGGCACCCTCTAGCTGCAAGGGATTCCAGGGAAGTGAGCATCTGGCAAAGCATCGTGGGAGTCCTGCTGGGCCATTACCTGGGCCTGGCACATGGCCCTCTTGGGAAAATTGGGTGCAATAGCAGGAGGGGTCCTGGGGGGAGCTGCCTCTGGGCAAGAAACAGACAGCATCCACTGTGTCTGCCATAAGTAACGAGAGCCTGTGGCCGCATTGCTTCTTTTTCATTCAGGTAGTCAAACCCACTCATTTAGCAGATGGAGACAATAAATATCCAAAAAAAAGGGAAAAGTCCAAGGTCTCGTCTTGATTTAGGGGCAGACAGGGGTTAAACTCTAAGTCCCCAACTCTCTTCAGTCTTTTGCAGAAATAACCTCAAGAGGCCTGTAGCCCAGGCAGGTTGCTCAGCACACGCAGAGGGACAATGCTGAGTGTCTGTAGGGGGTGTAGCATGAGCAGTGACCCGGGTTTCCATCTCAGTCCTGCTTCTAACCAGCTCTACCTTTGGGCAAGTTACACAATCCACTTAAGTTTTGTTTTAGCCGTCATTATTTGCTTTGATTTTCCAGGCAAGGACATTGAGACCCAGCGAAGTGAAGTGACTTGTCCAAGGTCAGACAGCTCACGAGTGGCAGGGCAAGGACTGTTTCCTCCTTGACTGGCGTGTTTGGAAGAGTCTCACGTATTACCCGAGTGAGGGGTTGTTAGGGCTGCACATCCTCTCTGTTGCTTAGGGCACAACAGTTAACTGTGTTAGAAGGAGGGGTTGACCGGGTTCAGTTGTGTTAGTGGGAGTTGACCAGTTTTAGTTGTTCACACGTGGACTTATAACAGTTGGCTCTCAAGTTGTATTTATAAAGTGGCTCTTTGAGTGAATAAATCTGGATATCATGCGTGATTGCAGAAAATGCCCATGTTAATCTATGCATCAGTAAATTACCCATGGCTGCAGTCACAGGGGACAGTAAGAACAGGACCATTTTCACTTCTTTTTGTCACTTTTTGATGATGAATTTTATTTGTTTAATATAAAACATACTGTTGTAACCATATTTCACTGCGCACTTCAGTGGCAGGACGTACATTCACATTGTTGAGCAACTCTCACCATCATCCAGCTCCTGAATTTTTCACCTTCCTAAAGGGAGTAAGAACAAAGAATTCCAGCTCTGGCGGTGACTCCCACCCCTGTCTAATCATCACAATGGCCTGGAGAGAAACTTTTTTTTTTTAGCTCTTTATTGGAATATATTTGCTTTACACTCTTGTACCAGTTTTTGAGGTACATCAAAGTGAATCAGCTGTATTTATGCATATATCCCCATATCCCCTCCGCCCTGCGACACCCTCCCCCCTTCCCTGTCCTGGCCCTCTAAGGCATCACCCATCATCCAGGTGATCTCCTTTTGTTATACAGCAACTTTTTTTAAAGCACAGATTCCAGGGCTTCATCCCTCGGGCAGGACTTACAAATGTATATCTTTAAGAGTCTTCCTCAGGAGATTTTGAGAATCGGCTCTGTATTTAGATCACTCAGTGGACAGGATGGGATTTCTTAAAGCAGCCTTTGGACATGTTTGAATTTGTTCACTGGCTTTGCTTTCAAACAAGATGTGTGTTAGCCCCGGGTAGATGGATGGGACTCAGTGATGACCAGATGGAAGAAACTGCTGCACTTCTCAGAAACACTATTCATCATGGGAGTTATTTGCTTTATAATTTGAAAAATATGTACCTTCCCTTTTTAGGGGAACTGAAGGTCAACTTTGAGTACTATTTCAGTCAAATAGAGGATGCTGCCAAAACAACATTTAAAAAAATATTAAAGCTAAACTCACAAAGTGTCATCAATCACCACTTAGATCAGTGGTTCTCAACAGAGGTGGGGACATCTGACAACACCTGGAGATGATTTTGGTTGTCACAGTTGGTGGGGTGGGGGTGCTGGCATCGAGTGGGTAGAGATCAGGGTGCTGCTGTACACCCTGCAATGCCCACGGCGGGTCCCCCAGCAAGAATTACCTGGGCCCCCATGCTGATAGGGCGGAGGCTGAGAAAGACTGCTTCAGACGCTCGAATATAATTTCCTCATCACTAATCTTTTAGCTTGGCATTTGTGTGTGTGCGTGTGTGTGTGTGCATGTATGGGGTGTGTGTCTGTGTGTGTGTGTATGGGGTGTGTGTCTGTGTATGTGTGTGTGTATGGGGTGTGTGTGTGTGTATGTATGTGTGTGGGGTGTTTATGTGTGTGTGTGTATGGGGGTGTATGTGTGTAGTGTGTGTGTGTGGGGTGTTTGTGTGTATGGGATGTGTGGTGTGTGTGTATGGGGTGTGTGTGTGTGTATGTATGTGTAGGGGGTGTATGTATGTGCGTGTGCGATGTGTGAGTGTGTGTGAGATGATATATAGTCATGCTGTCCATGACTCTAGGACGGTCTTGTGTGAACGTTTGTGAAGTCTGCCATCTTTAGCCCGTGTTGAGGAGACTTTTGGGCACCACGTCTGCCTCATTCACATGTGGCCATCCGTCCACCAGGTAACCAGCCGCCTCCTCTTTGGGTGCCTGCGGCTGCCGAGACCTCCCGGCACTGCTGTCATTCCGCGGGGAGCCCCTTGGGCCGCCCTTTCCCAGGGTGAGTCGCTAGCTCTGTCTGATGACTCCTCTTTCTTACTCTGCTAGGAGACCTCGTTCCCGTCCCCTCCTCTTTGGCTTGTGTGAGAATCCACTTACAATCTCTTGTCAATCAGTGTTTACTGGAAAATACTTTCCTCTGTTTTTGAAGGGCTTACAAAAAACCGACCAGATTGAAAAATTCAACCATACACAGGAGGTGTTTAAGGCCTATGCACTAAACAGTGCGTATTCCAGAAGCTGCTGGCAGAGTCGAAATAGTTCTGCCAGGGGAGCCAGGAGCCTTGGGTTGGACTCACGATTCACCTCCAACTTGGCTGTGTAGCCTTGGGCAAGTGAATTCCCTTCACTGGTCCTCATTTGACTCTGTGCAATAGGCGGCTGGTTGAAGAGAATTCTCAGGTTCCTTCCTGGTCTGACACTGAAAACTCTGAAGTTGGCAGAAGTTTCTCCCTGACAAGGACCCACAGATCGAACAGAAACAGCGCACCCCGTGAGCCACAACCTGCTCCCATGTTTTCCTTCTAAATGCTAAGAGGAACATTCAAGCTTATCATGCTGCAGAATCCTACACCCACACTGACGGATGTCAATTCTGGCATTTATTAGGGTGCCAGTAAATCTGCAAAACAATAAATATCTCATTACTTTGCTGATGATGTATCTTTAAGTGCTACTTCAAAATGCCTGTCCTTGCTGGGCATGATTGATAACAAGAACTCGTTTTAATTTTGCAGTCTTTCATCTTGTGCAAGCGCCTCGTTGGACCCTGATCAGATTTCTATAAATCCCTTCGAGCAACTGGAGAGGAGGCCAAAGTGGGTATTCCAGGGATGGTGGGGTCCCGAATTGTGGCAGGTTTGGAATCTGATTTCCTGACCTATGACTGTCAGTTGAAAGGATACCAACTTGAACGTCACACAGGCCTGAGTTAATATCCCATATCCTCTTCTGTCACAGGCTGGCTGGGTCATCTTGGATAAACTAACGGAACCTCTCTGAGCCTCACCTGTGAAATACGGGATCACAATTTCTTTGCAGAGTTAAATTTCAGAGGAAACGAGGTGACACATGGACAGCACCCATCCCAACGATGGAATGGAGCAGATGCTCAGAAAGTGGTGAGCTGTGAAAATGATTATGACTCTGAAGAAAGAACTGAGAGCTTCTACTCAGAAAGCCCTAGGGGCTAATGTCAGGGACTGTAAATCAACTCCTCTTCTGTTTTAATACTGAATTAACAACCAGGAGGGGGGGGGAAATGGGACATTTAAATATTTAAACGAAACACTTAATTTTTAAACATGAACATTCTTTTTATAACTTGGACGGCTCTTCAAGGCTTGTGGAAAATTCCCCGAGCCTCTGCTGTCGGCCCTCCTTCACGGTGTGTGCTAAAGAACACTGCTAACCTTGGGTGCCTCTGAACTTGGCAGGGGATGACACATTTGTTTTATTCAGAAGAAGGCACATTTGTGTCCTAATAAAGATATTTCTGACGAGTTTCTGCAAAGAAAGAGGAGTAAATCCCTGTAAAATCAAAATGAAAGTAAATCTAAAAGAAAAGGAATGATTTCCTGTGATTCTTGCCTCCTGCTCTCTGTCAGACACAATTCTAGGCTTTTTATGTGATTTCTATCAAATAGCACCAAAAGCCCGGCAAGGATTTCATTGTAAATCGTCTTTTTGTCCACAGGAAACTGGGGTTCGATGAGGCTAATTAAGTAACCCAGCATCATGCTTTTTGGACAGCAGACATATTTGCATTGTCTATACCCTCTTCTTCCGGCAAGGACCTCTGATGTCTGCTTCAGGATCCGCTGTTTCCTCCCGCTCCTTGTGGCTGCTATTTGTGGAACTAAATACACCTGTAATTTGTGTGTTTTCTGGATCTCAGAAAAGTGACCATAGTGCTCAGGTCAGGACTAGGCATGTGAACCAATAGCAGCCAAAGATGCCCTGAAATGTCACTGGGGTCCTGGAAGAAGATGTTGATGCTTTTGGCCATCTCGCCATTAGGAATGGCGAGCCTGTGAGGAAGAGGCTGGTAGAAGCTAGAAGAAAGAGATTGTAAGTAGTCTAGTTCAGTCTCTGGGGTCATCACTTCTCTTTAAGGCAAGGGTTTCTCTCCTCTTGATGACTTGTTATTTATTTATGCATTACTTTCTCCTTCTTAATTAATGTAACAAACAGTAGCAACGGCAACCATATAACCCTCTAGTCTGGCTCCCACCTTTGGAGTTAGCACACACTTGACTCTGAGGATGTAACTTCTTTCCCTCCCATGATTTTTTGCACCTACTTGTAAGCTGTCCCATGGCTTGTAGTCTCAGACGCCCAAGCACAAAGCTGCTTTCTGTTGAGAGTGTGGTTCTTAAAGTGGGTCCTACTCCCT
Organism: Hippopotamus amphibius kiboko; assembly: GCF_030028045.1. Classification (NCBI taxonomy): domain Eukaryota; kingdom Metazoa; phylum Chordata; class Mammalia; order Artiodactyla; family Hippopotamidae; genus Hippopotamus; species Hippopotamus amphibius. The sequence continues at coordinate 167,618,228 of NC_080190.1, forward strand.
TTGTGGTTGTAAATCTGAGTTTACTGCTGAAAATCTTTGATCTCTGCCTTCTCCAGGGAGTTTTTGGCATCTCTCTCCAACCATTATCACATTGGACTTTGGTTTTCTGCTTGGTTTTCCCCCTAATGGACCCTGAGTGTCTCCAGGCAGGGCTTGTGTTGTTGGTCATAGGGATCCTGTAGAAGGCTGAGTGGCATGCTTAGTCCCTCTGGATTTAGAGGGAAGAGTCCTGGACCTCTGTCCCAGGTCTCCTGCTGTTGTGCTGTGTGTTCTTGGGCAAATCACTCACCTCTGGGAACTCCAGTTTCCTCAGCTGTAAAACGAGGGTAAACATCACTGCGGTGGAATGCCAAAGTGGTCACTGTGGTTCACAATTTCCCATGCATCCCCTTCAATGTGTGACTTTGAAACTTTTGTTTCAAAGTTGGAATCCGTTTCTCCACCGCTTGAGTAGGGGCAGGTCTTTTGGTTTGCTTTTGCTCACAGGCTACCGTGAAAGGGGTAGTTTGTCCATTTGGAACTCAAAGTTCAAGAAGCCTCGGTCACCTCTGCTAGCTCTTTTGAACCCCTGCCTCTGCTATGAGAATAAGCCCCTGGGACCCTGCTGGAGGTCAGGAGCCCACGTGGAGCAGATGTGAGTTATCTCAGGGCACGCTTCCCTGGACCAGCCAGCTCCCAGCTGGCTCTGCAGACCACGTGTGGAGGAGTGACCCTCGGGAGGCAGAAGAGCCACGACGCTGAGCCCTGTCCAAACTGCCAACCTGCAGAATCATGAGCTAAATACATAGCTGTTGTTTTAAACCATTAAGTTTTGCGTTCGTTGGCTATGCAGAATATACTCACTCACTCCTCAGATGATTGTGAGTAATAAGTGGATAATGCGTGTGAGTGCTTAGTAAACTGAAGCATCGTCTTTGCCAACCTGCCCTTCTCACTCTCAGGTACCCTTCCTCACACCCGTGGACGCATAGTCCTCCCTTCCTTAACACTGGAGAGCATCTCTGGACAGAAGGAGCTGTGGCCACATCCCCTCCTCCCTCTGATACCTGGCCCCGACTTCTCCATCTCATGGAATTTCAGAACTTTTGTCCACTCCAAACTCTAGCAACTGCTCAACCCTTAGCATACGCTTTGTTGGATTGATTTCTCCTAAACTCTTGCCTGTCTTTAGACCCTGATAACTAATAGAATGAAAAAAAATCCAAAAATGACACGCCAAAGACTTTTGTTCAAGTTTGTAAGTTCAGGCTGTCTGACATGCCAGTGGTGGGACCGTGGACTAGCTCTCTGAGACTCAGTTATCTCATAGTCAAAAACAGTAATGTGCTTTTTACCCTTTCCTCACACGGGTGCCCTGGGAATCATGTGGTAATCATGTGTGTGAAAGCACTTTTTCAACTATAAAGCCTTGAAAATCTGTGTGGTATTACATGCCCATCCCACAAACATTTATTGAGTTCTACTGTCTCTGGGCACTATTCTAGAAGCTTGGGCTATTTCAGTGAATAAAGCTGACATTAATCTCTGCCCTCATATGATCATATTTTCATTATTTGGGGTTGTCCAGCCCTGCTGTGACCCATGACCTTGATGTGCTGTTTTACTAGAACTTACCTTTGTCGTAGCATGGGTTTCTTTTTTCTTTTTTTAAATTTTGTTTTTTATTTTAAAATTTTTATTGGTGTATAGTTGATTTAATAGCATGGGTTTCTTAGGAGATGGAGAAAACCTATGTGCTAATGCTCTATTGGTGGGTAACATCGCCGAGACTGGGGGTAAAAGGGAAACAGAGGCAGGGTAGGGGAAGCAAAGATAAGGTGTGATATGGAGCTGCCCACGGCTTCATACCAACACAAGCATTTACTGGGTCATGCAGGATGTCTCTGAAGAGGACCCACAGAAATATTGTGTCTTGGAAGACCCCATCCAGGGGTGAAAGGAGCTTGTGCCTTCTTGTCTCCCATCTCTCAATGGTCAAAGGTCACCCAGTGGGAGTTAGTTCTCCCATACTGCCAGGTGTGTGACCTGACCCACTTGGCAACCACCTGGCAGCACTAAGCGGGCAGGAGCCTATGGCACTCCCTGTGGACCTGCAGCCTGCATCCCTGTAGGAGCAGCTGGGGGAGCCAGCGCATATGGGAACAATGTGCTATCAAGTGTCTTTCCCTCAGTGTCAATGGGGAATCCTGCGCACGAGGCACAAGGCGGGTGGTATAGGACGTGATGGGGCACTGTTGAGTCAGCCACATGACATGGGGGACCAGGCTGCAGAGGGCTTGGCTGCTCAAGCAGGAGGAGTGCATTGACAACATGGCCTGTGTTGTGAAGTTGGTGAGAAATGTAAGCTTTTTTTTTTTTTTAAAGTTTTATTTTATATTGGTGCATCATTGATTAACAATGTTGTGTTAGTTTCAGGTGTACAGCAAAGTGATTCAGTTATACTCATACATGTATCTATTCTTTTTCAAATTCTTTTCCAACATAAGCTTTCTTGAATGAAGATGAAAATCTTTTCTTTCAATCTCCAAGAAATGTGATTGGGGCCATTTGATCTTCCCAAAGCAAACTGAGGAAGGGGCATGAAGAGGATGCCTTTGAGGACCCATTTGGACAGTGTCACAAAGGTTGGTATAGCAGAAGGAGGAATGGCCCCAAGCCAGAGGTCCCCTGTCCTCTTCTCCCATGAACTTGCTTTGTGACCTTGAGCACACTCCTCTGTGCCCCGGCTTCCCCACGTGTGCAGTGAGAGTGGTCTCCAGGCAGAGCCCTTTACTCCTGTGTCATGTTGGAGCCCTCGGGCTATATGCAGACCCAAAGCCCTCCTCCCTGACCCCCTCCTGTTCTGTGTGTGCCCAGGGAGCAAAGAGGAGAGGCAGGCTCACCAGGAGAGAGTCACAGAGGGTAATGAATAGCCAAGGTCATGGGCAACTTCATCCTGCTAGTGTTGTTACAGTCCAGGTTAAATATAGCCACCAAAGTCTTCCATCCAATGCTGATGAACTGCAAATATTTAACACGTCCCGCAGTGGAAGCAGTGGCCAGCGATCACCAGCAATCAATGGCGGTGACTCTGTGAAGGAAGCCGAGGGCAAAATTTCACTGGTATCAACATTCACAGTTGGCATCTGTCATGACCAAGAGACGCCTGAAGCCCCTGCAGACTGTGTGTTTAAAGGTGACCCTCTATTTATTTATGAGGCAGTGGAGTCCTGTACATTTTGAACTTTTTGATGGGTTGAGCCTGCCAAAATGTGACTCCAGAAACATTTTGAGTTAAGTAATTATTTTTCCAAAAGAACAAATATCACTGACTAATGACTGTTGTGTGTTTGCCCTGTGCCTGTCATGCATTTTTATGTGTGCCTCTCTTTTCACCTTCACACTGCCTCTATGAGGTGGGTCCTAATCTGTCCTCACTTTATTAGTAAGGAAACTGAAATTCGTAGAGGTTAGGTAATTTGCCAAGAATGACCCAGCTACTAAGTGACGCAAACTGCATTAACTCAGAATCCGGGTTCAAGCTTTTGACAACTTCGTGATTCTGTGTCTCTTCATCAAAACCCTGAATCTAGGGCTGTCTATAGGTGGGTGACCATACACTTTACCATCCAGACCCCTTACACTCTTGGGAGTAAAGGGGGCAACCATTAATTGTCACTCCAATATAACAAGAGTGAATGAGGACTGTCTCTGGCAAACAGGGACTTCCGGTCACCCCAGAACCCAGGGAGTAGACTAAAAGCTAGCATCTATGCTGACCTCACCCCTCCTTCTTATTCTCCATCTGGATGAGCCTTAGGCCACCAAGTTCTGTAACTTACTGAAACCACAGTGACTGACATACATGTGAACATTCATTGTAAGCTGAGAAACACTATACACGTCCAGTTAATGCACGCAAATCCCGCGTACTAACCCTGGTAACATGCTGGGCGTCGTGATGGCGCTTTACTTCATTTAATCTTCACAGCAACCCTGCTGCCATGTCTTACTCCCATTTGACAGATAGAGAAACTGAGGCGAGGACGGGTTAAAGGGGACCAGAAGGGGACAGCAGTACGGTTTGAGATACACAGCTTCCAGTGTAAACGTCTAGAGCATGTTGTCCTACACAACTCGCATTTTTTTAAATTAATTTTGTTGGAGTGTAGTTGATTTACAATGTTGGATTAGTTTCTGCCATACAGCAGTGAGTCAGCCATACATACACGAGGGTGTGTCAAAAATTATCTGCACTCTGGTGATATTAAAACTTCTGTAAATTCTACAGCCAGAGTGCGGATCTATGTATGAGGGACTCACCCTCATACATAGATCCACTCTCTTCTAGACACCATTCCCGTATAGGTCATTACAGAGCACCGAATAGAGTTCCCTGGGCTGTACAGTAGGTTTCTTACTAGTTATCTATTACATATAATAGTCTGTATCTGTCAATCCCTGTCTCCCAATTTATCCCCCTCTTTCCCCCTTGGTGACCATGAATTTGTTTTCTACATCTGTGACATAACTCGCATTTTTTTTTTTAAAGGGGACTTTTGTGCTTAATGTTAAGCAGAGTTCTTGGGAGAGAAACATGGTTTTACCTGCCTTCCTCATCCTGAGCCTCAGTTTCCCAGAGCCCTGCTTCTCTGACATGACAGTGGTGTTTGCATTAGGCGATATGCCTATTTGTACCAATGTAATAGCGATCATTTATTGCCTTTCCCGGAAAACTTCATGCTGTAACCCTGAAGGGTGGTTGCCAGTGCTTAGAACACCTTGATGTTGGCTGGGAGGTTTTCAGGAAAGAGTGGGAAGCTATTGTTATATCCTTCAAAAGCTCCATGTGTGGGAGGCATCCCTGGATTTTATTTATTATTTTTATTTTTTTAAGAACTTTTATTGAGATATAGTTAACAGACAATAAACTGCATGTATTTAGAGTGTACAATTTGGTATCCCAATCTCCCAGTTCATTCCCCCCCAACCCTCCCCGCTTTTCCCACTTGGTGTCCATATGTTTGTTCTCTACATCTGTGTCTCTATTTCTGCCTTGCAAACTGGTTGATTTGTACCATTTTTCTATAGTCCGCATATATGTGTTAATATATGATATTTGTTTTTCTCTTTCTGATTCACTTCACTCTGTATGACAGCCTCTAGGTCCATCCATGTCTCTACAGATGTCCCAGTTTCACTGCTTTTTACAGCTGAGTAATATTCCATTGTATATATGTACCACATCTTTTTTTTCCATTCATCTGTTGATGGACATTTAGGTTGTTTCCATGTCCTGGCTATTGTAAATAGTGCTGCAATGAACATTGGGGTGCATGTGTCTTTTTGAATTATGGAGTCCTCTGGGTATATGCCCAGCAGTGGGATTGCTGGGTCATATGGTAGTTCTATTTTTAGTTTTTCCAGGAACCTCCATGCTGTTCTCCATAGAGGCTGTATCAATGTACATTCCCACCAACAGTGCAAGAGGGTTCCCCTTTCTCCACACCCTCTCCAGCATTTACTGTTTATAGATTTTCTGATTATACCCATTCTAACCGGTATGAGGTGATACCTCATTGTAGTTTTGATTTGCATTTCTCTAATAATTAGTGATGTTGAGCAGCTTTTCATGGGCCTCTTGGCCATCTGTATGTCTTCTTTGGAGAAATGCATATTTAGGTCTTCTGCCCGTTTTTTGATTGGGTTGTTTGTTTTTTGATATTGAGCAGGATGAACAGTTTATATATTTTGGAGATTAATCCTTTGTCTGTTGATGTGTTTGCAAATATTTTCTCCCATTCTGAGGGTTGTCTTTTCGTCTTGTTTATAGTTTCTTTTGCTGTGCAGAAGATTTGAAGTTTCATTAGGTCCCACTTATTTATTTTTGTTTTTATTTCCCTTACTCTAGGGAGTGGATCAAAAAAGATCTTGCTGTTATTTACATGGAAGAGTGTTCTTCCTATGTTTTCCTCCAGGAGTTTTATAGTGTCTGGCCTTACATTTAGGTCTTTAATCCATCTGGAGTTTATTTTTGTGTATGGTGTTAGGGAGTGTTCTAATTTCATTCTTTTCCATGTAGCTGTCCAATTTTCCCAGCACCACTTATTGAAGAGGCTGCCTTTTCTCCATTGTATCAGCCCTGGATTTTAGGCTCCAAGTGAGGCTCCAAGTGATGGGAACTGGCTGCAGTTCTGGTCCCATCATGAATAAGCTCTTTGGTCTTATAGATCACTTGTCCTCTCTTGGTCTCAGAAACATGATGGCCTGCCTTTCCGCACCATTTGGACAAGATCTGCAAATATGTTCATAGCCTTTGACTCTGTAACTCTTTTTCTGAGAATTTACCCCAAGGAGACAATCCTAAATATAGAAGCGGTTTTCTGCAGAGAGGAGGAGGAGCCCAACAGAGTCAAGGAGAACAGAGGCTCCAGCAATCCCAGCGAGAGGGGCCTGGTGCAGGAGGAAGAGAATGGGCCCTGCGGTCAGACTGATGTGGGTCTGAATTTCACTCTTGCCACTGATAATACCTGTGAGACCTTGGACAGGTCACTTAAGCTCACTGAGACTATTTGCTATGTGTATGACGTGGAGATAGTGATGCCTTTCTATGGGGTTGTTGAAAAGATAAACGGGATTATTGATGGGTTAATACCTATCTACAAAGTATTTGAGGTATTCTATCAGAATTTATATACTAAAAGAGAAAAAGGAAACAAAGAAAAAAAAGTGAGATAAGGTTGAAAGAAAGGACATAGATATGCAAACATAGGAATCCCAAGTAGTCATTAAAATTGGGCCATAAATTGGATTTTTTGCCTCCTGCTGGACAAGGCAAATGAGGAAGAGCCATCAGTGACATGGTTCCTTCTGTCCTCAATTCCAGAGGGGACATAACACCAGAGAACCTGCCTGCCACATACTGGTGCCCATTATGGTAAGTTTTCTTCCCTTTCCCCTACTTGGCTTATAAATACTTTGTAACCACTAGCCTTTTTTTTTTTTTTTTGCAACAGACTAAGGTTCTGTGGCTCAGTGCTGATGTAGACATAGAGTGGGGCAGAGAGACTTGGAGGGTCCCCATGGTCTGTTTTCTTAGATGAGCCCACCCGGGATGCTTAACAGAGAAGCTAGCCTCCCCTCCCACCAAAAGGGAGATTGGGATGTGGTCCTGTATTTATTTTTGTGTGTTCAGCTTCCATTGGTGGACTCCCCCACCTGGTGTCACACACTAAGCTAAACAAGCATCGCTGCTCCTCTGTGCTATTCACACCAACCCTTTGAAAGACACACTTTTATATTCTCATTGTATACGTGGAAAAGGGAACCTCAGAGAAAATAAATAACACCCTTAAAATCACATGCTTATGGATGACAGAACTGGGGTTCCTATCCAGGACTCTCTGGTCTGAGTCTGTTAAGCTTCGGATATGAGGTACCCTGCCTGCCTTCTTTCTTTTAACATTTTTATTGGGGTATAGTTGATTTACAAAGTTGTGTTAGTTTCAGGTATAGAGCAAAGTGAATCTGTTATACATATACATATTTATACTCTTTTTTTAGTCTCTTTTCCCATATAGGTCATTACAGAGTATTGAGTAGAGTTCCCTGTGCTACATAGTAGGTTCTTATTAGTTCCTGACTGCCTTCTTTATGTGTTGCTTTGATGAAAGTTGGGGAGGGAGCCTTACTGATGACATATCTTTTGAGTTTCTAACCTACCCCCTGGAAAGAAAAGAACCACATTTGCACAATCCATTACTCCAGTGACCTAAGAGAAATCCATCCACTGATTAAGCAAATAGAGATTGTCCTCCACATCCAGGCTCTAGAATACAGCAGTGAATAAAATAACCAAATTTCTGCACTCTAGGGAACTACATTTTGTCGAAGAGACACATCTCAAGAATGAATTTCAGGAAAAGTCATTCCTGTCTATTGTTACTTAGAAAATATCCATAGCTTCTGCTTCCCATCACTGCCTCCATTCCCACACTGGTCGTGTGACTAGCATAATAGGTATTTTCCGCTGAGCACCTACTATGTGACAGGAGGTCTGGTAAGTACTTTATATATGTTATCTCATTTCAATACTGTAATGACCTTACAAGAAAGGTAAACCATGCCATTTTTTTTTAAGGATCAGGTCTTTTTTTTTTTTTTTTAAATATATATTTATCTATTTATTTGGCTGTGCTGGGTCTTAGTCATGGCATGATAGATCTTTTAATTGTGGCATGTGGGATCTTTTAATTGCGGCGTGTGGGCTCTTAGCTGCAGCATGCGGGATCTCGTTCCCGGACCAGGGATGGAATCCAGGCCCCTTGCATTGGGAGCGTGGAGTCCTAACCACTGGACCGTCAGGGATGTCCCTAAACCATGCCTTTTTAAAGATGAGCAAACTAAGGCCCAGAGAGGTTGGGTATTTGCCTAAGGTCACACAGCATAACTGATAGAGCTGTGATTGGAAGTAAGTCAGGCTGAATCTAAAGATCCTGCCTCCTCTGTTATATTATCATAACTTCCTACAGGTTCTAGCCTTGGTTCTGCTGATCAATAGCTCTATAATTTGGATAAATAGACTTTCTTTTTGGGACTTCAATCGTCCCTTCTATAATATGCTAGAGTTGGACAAAGCGACTCATCAGGCCCTTCTAAATCACATGCTCTCTGATGGTGAGTCTCTGAGAGGGGTGACGATGGGAATTTCAAGGAATGCCCAGAGCATCCAAGAGGTCTGGCTGGCTGGAGAAGTGGAGGAACTTGCTTCTTTTAAAGTCGACTTGGGCTACCCACTCCCAGAAAGTGGAGGAAATTACAACTCTTCCACGAGGAGGTCCAAGGCCCATCGGATGCATGAAGGCTGCCCCCTTTCAATTACCATCAGCCTATATTTGGTATTCAAAGCCAGCTACGTGGCAACTCAGGTGGAGGCAGAATAGCCATCACCCAGGTAACCATGAAGCTGGTTTTGTTGCCACTGACGTCGGATCCTTCCTAAGTTATTCACTTGGGTTTGTTGTGACCTAACATGAACCATGCATCTAATTAGAACTAATTAGAGAGGTGACTCCACATCTGAAGAACTAATCCTGGAAAGTAACAAAATAAAGCTGCTTCCACCTCTTCAGCAGCCTTGAAGACGCCTTGGATAATGAGGGGGAAGAACAGACATTTTTCTATCCATTTGTGGATTTCGGGAAGTTTGCATTAGGATGTTATTATTGGTTTCGTCAAAGCTGTTTCTGTTTTCCTTAAAGTGGTATTATGGTATCCTAAAAAGGGCTCCAATTTTGACGTTAGTCGGGTCTGGAATTGAATCCTGGCTCTGTCATCACCATCTGTTGCGACAGTACTGGTTAAGGTGACACTAGTTGCTAGGCTGCAGGTTGATTGTGAAAATGGCCCCCTTTGTTGACCTCTCACAATGCGATCTTGCTGCCCCTCCTATCAAGAGATGGGCTGTCTTCCCTCACTCCATGAGGATGGCTGGGCCGGTGACTCGCTTTGGTCAATGAAATGTGGCAAAGGTGATGTCAGTCAGTCCCAAGCCTTGGCAGCAAGAGGCCATGCATGCTTCCACGATGTCTTGTGGGCCCCTGTCACCACTATGAGAACCAGACTGGGCTACCCTACTGGAGTGAGAGTGACCATGTGGAATGAAGTGGGGTTATCCCAGCCCAGTCCATTCTAGACCATCCAGCCCACTGCTGGCGTGGCACTTGACCTCAGATGAATGGGTGAGCCCAGCCGAGATCAAGCCCAGTCCATTCAAGATAAGTCAGATGTCCACGTGACTCATTAATTTGTGAGATATAACAAATGGTGTTGTTTTAAGCCGCTGTCTTTGTCAGTTTGGGCTTCTAGGACAAAATGCCGTAGGTGGGCTGGCTTAAACAACAGAAATTTATTTCTCACAATTCTAGAGCCTGGGAAGTCTGAGATCAGGGTGCCAGCAGGTTGGGTGCTGGTGGGAGAGCCCTATTCCTTGTGTGCAGACGGCTGTCTTTTTGCCGCGTCCTCACATGGCAGAGAGCAGAGAGAGAGCTTTCTGGTGACTCTGCTTATAAAAGCACTAATGCCATTATGAGCTATCAGGACCCTCACAACCTGATCCCATCCTGTGGGGGGTTAAGATTTCAACATGTGAATTTTGGGAGACACGATTCAGTGCATAGTTGTAACTAAGTGTAGGAGCAGTTTGTTTCACGTAACGGCTAACTGACATGCACAATAGAAGTCTCAGTGGTTTGACACAAGGGAATACATTTCTTGCTCATGTGGAGCCATTGGTAGAACCCCCTGTACCATGTAGTCAGAAGGCCATGCTGAAGAATTTCAAGGTTGCCTGGAGCATTTAGGGAAGAAGATGGGAAGGAAGGAGAGAGAGGGAGAGAGAGGATCTCACGGGAGTTTTTTATGGGCAGCACATGTATTTGCTCTGTTTACCTCTTTGAAACAATCACATTACCTGATGTTTTACGACATCTGTATAAAGTAGGCATTGCTTCCATTTTGTAGACAAGGAGACTGAGGGAAACAGAGCTTAAAATAACTTACGGAGGGTCTACAGTTACCTGCTGGACCACCAATCTGCCTGATTCCAAAATCTTGCACCACTATATCTCCTTAAAGATAGCTTGACTAGGCTTTGGTCTCTACCCTGCCTATCTCAAAGAAAGAAGGGAGAAAAGCACCAGTTTCTTCCTGCCTTTCTCTTTTAAACAGGTAAGGAGGCGTTGTCTGCCTTGGGTTCACAGGACCAGAGGACTTTGAATCTGTAATGCCTTCTGCAGACGTAGATGAGAAAATATTGTTATTAACTCCTGCTCGTTCCTAAGGAAGATACTGAGACTCCGTGACCACATGCACTTCTGATTGGGTGAACTGCCCAATGGGACCCCCTAGAACCTCAGCCTCCAATCCCAGTGAGGGAAATCCGGTCTTCTCTTGGGCAGAAAATATAATATTTGTGTGCGGAGCACACGGCTGGCTTGGGAGAGGGCCAGGATTCAACCCCACGTCTGCATGAGCCCAAGCCTTTGCTCTTTTCACTCCATTGCACGGGACTTTCACCAGCCTGCCCCCTGAGAAATGGACGTTTGTCCCTCATGGTGGCTGTTCTGGGGCTTGAAAGTCATCTAGGTTTGCTCCGTCATCCCCTTAACACTCTCTACCTGAGCGAGAGATGGATGGTGGAAAGACAGTCTGGAAAATTTGTCAATGATTTTCAGAATGACCGTGGGAATGACGTGTAAAGTGGTCTGAAAGTTGGAGGAATCTGGGTCACCTTAGTAATAGGGAGGGAGGCAGGTGGTTTGCTGCGAGAATCTTAACTCCCAAATGTTTAATGGATTCAGGCATGTAGCCAGGGAAGGGCACACAGGCTGTTCTGGTTTTTCTTCTCCCCTTCTTTTTCCTCTTCTTTCTGAGTCTTCCACTCAGGGAACAACCCCATCTACATAGTCAGTCGGGGCTGGAAGTGAGAGTGGGAGGACTAAACTGGGAAGTTTCTCTCCCCTTGTTGTCCTAAATGTAGTCTCCACTGCCATGCTCACCCCTCAGTAAGAGCTCTCCAACAACGTTCCTGGTAGGAAGCAAGTTTGCAGAAACTTACTGCTCTGCTTTTCAGATCAAGACACGAGGAAAGCATTGCTCAGGGTTAGGGTGGCTTCCCAATAATTTTTTCATCCAAACAGGGACTCTTTTGAAAGTGAAAAAAGGGAGTATTACTGATGATAGTAGAACACAGGTATAAACCAGGACTTTCCTGCACAAAGCAGGACATATGTATCCCATTTGCTGTGGGCTCCGTGGGACCAGAGCTGAGACACCGTGTTGAGAAACAGGAACATATCCGCAGACTCAAAATTAGCTCCACTGGGGAAGGCTGGAAAAGGCTCAGGATTTGGAGTCCGTCCTAACGCTTAGTTAGGTGCTTGGCAAGTCACGTACCCCCACGAAACTTGGTTTCTTCATCTGTAAAATAGGGCTATGATAATCCTTCCTTTAAGGATCATTGCTAAGATGAGAAGAGAGGGACTCAGAAAAGATTCTGTAAATGTAGTTACTCTCCAAATATCCCGCCCTACCCTGAGGTTCTCGCTGATACATTTTATGGCTGTTTTTACTTTCCTACATCCCTTCAGCATTTTCCATCAAGACTGCAGAGTTGAGGAATTGACTACATACTAGCTTATGCCTTTCCCTCTCAATTCTCATATTTTTTTGGTTTTAATAATAACCCTACAGGACTTACCTGGTGGCACAGTAGTTAAGAATCCACCTGGCAATGCAGGGGACACGGGTTTGAGCCCTAGTCTGGGAAGATCCCACATGCCGCGGAGCAGCTAAGCCCATGCACCACAGCTACTGAGCCTGTGCTCTAGAGCCCATGAGCCACAACTACTGAGCCCACGTGCCACAGCTACTGAAGCCCGTGCACCTGGAACCCATGCTCTGCCACAAGAGAAGACACTGCAATGAGAAGCCCGTGCACTGCAAGGAAGAGTAGCCCCCGCTCGCCACAACTAGAGAAAGCCAGCGTGCAGCAAAGAATACACAACACAGCCAAAAATAAATTAATAAATTAGTTAAACAAATAATAACCCTACACATGTGATAACCCCTTTCAAAAGTTTATACAGCATCTTAAACCCTATTATTTTGTTTAATACTTTCTGCTACTTAATAGCTGTGTGGCTTTTGAGAAGTTACTTAATCTCTCTGTGCCTCAATTTCTTCACAGTGGGGATAACAATACCTCTTAGGTTTACAGTAACCTCATAGGATTACAGTGAGGATTAAATGAATTAGCATTTAGAACAGTGCCCGCCATGGGTTTCTCATTCTGGACATTCCAGCTTTGCAGTAGCTGTGGAATGAGTGTTCTTACCTAGAAGATGTTTATCCCATGGTGTCTAGGACCCCCTAGAAAGCTAGCATGTATCTCCAAAAGCTCCCAGTCTGAGAAAGGTCATTCTATGCCATGTCCATGCGCTATCTAAGCCCCTAGTTATTTGCATTCACCCTGGGGAGGAGGTCATTTCTCACCGGGAAATATGCCACTGAAACCAAGGGCAGAAGGACGTCTGTGAAGTCTGTTGGGTTCACATGCAAGCCTGCCATCTTTGTGAGACACCAAGTTTTTCAATAAGGAAGGCTGAATTGAGGAAGGTCAGGACAATGGAGGATCGAATGGGACCTCTCAGGAGTGATTTGATCACCCGCCGTCTGGGGGGTAGATTGTGATTATTTGGATGCCAAGTCTCAGTAGAGGGAACCCATTTGGCTGGTTAATTACCCTTGAAAGAATAAGGTCAGAGGAGGGCATGAATGACAAAGTCCATTGAGCCTGCTGGATGGAGGCCAAGTCCAAGCTGCATTGACCTCCTCTTTCTCCTCTGGAGGTAGCAGTGGCTGCTTAGGGAGTGGGTACCAAGGAAGTATTCTGATGCCTTGGAGAAGGCTGATCTATGGGGCAAGGCTCTGAGCTTGGAACCAGGTCCTCATCCTTCCTTTTCTCCTCCCTCAGCGTGTGACTCTGAGCAAGTCCAGTTCTGTTTCTTGATCTTACCCTTCTCCCTTAAAAATGAGAGTTTCATCCCAAATGATGCTGGGTGGGGGATGGTTTCCTGCTCCAACACTCCTTGGATGTTAACGTGGGGAAAGCAGAAGCAGCTCACTGTCAACCACGGTTTTGGGATTCATCTCTCAGAAATTTGCCAAGAAACAAGGTTGACCACACGCTGAAAATTGTTGAAACTGGATGAAGGGTACATGAGGTTAATCATGTCTTTTGCTTTACTGTTACATATGTTTGGAAATTTCCATTTATAAAAGAAGTTTTAAGAATCTTCTAAAATCTTTTAAGGTTAACGGCAAGAATGATCAGATCTAGTTCATTTGTGAATGACCAGAATTTCTCATACATCGACTCTGGCAGAATGTGGTATAATTCAAGGAAAGCCCACTTGATAAAAATGATCTCTATCACCCATTTTCACACTGCCTGTGTGGCTCCCAACATCTCTTGCTTCAAGAGGGAGTGCAGTATTGTGCAAAAAGTACTGGATTTGGTTATTTAGACAGGATTGGATTTGAATCCTGAGCTTCAGGTTTGTTTTGTTTTGTTTTTATCTGTAAAGTGGTAATACTTGTACTGAGTTGTAGTGGGTTTTTGGTGAGAATCAGGAGTGGTATACAAAGTGCTAAGAAAATGGTAACTCTTGTTATGATATTTTGATTTCCAGAAGATTATTTAAAATGCAAATACTGCAGGGAAAGTTTCACTCTTGTAACTGAATTTAAATGAAAGCATTTGCAAGCTGTAAAACAGCATATTTTAGTGGGGTTCTGGGTCCCTGATTTCTAGGCATGTGAGGGTAAAGGGAACCAGGCAAGTGGCTAGAAGCAGAGATGGTGGGTAGGAGAGTGAGGGACATGCTGAGACACTTCCCAGTGTTTCTGTTTCCCCATCTATCCTTACGACAAACATCTATTTTTGCACTGAACCTGGGTGTGTCTCTCTTCCTGAAAGAGCCTAAAAGCAGTGTGATATGGTGTCAAAAGAGCATGGATTTTGGTATCAAAGAAGAGATTTGAGTTCAGATCCTAGATCTGCCAATTCTAAGCTTGTGAATTTGACCAAAGTCACTTAACCCTTCTGAAACTTACTTCCTCATCTCCAGAATATGGAAGGAAATGTGTTTTTGAGAGCATTAAATAAATTTTCTGATTCATGGGTAGCTGCTCAATGTCTGATCCCTTTCTTATTACCCATACAGGAAACTCTGATGGTTCACATGTTCTTCCTTTTGCATTATGTGAGTCGTGCCATTAACCATACAATTTCCATATGAATGTATTCAGAACATATGTAATTCTTCATACCTGTGAGATCCCTTTGAATACTTGGAAGTAGTGGTTATTTTTCGTCAACTCTTTATTTATCTTCTCCTACCCCCAGTCTTCACTTTTCAAGGTGAAACCCCAGTGAATTTAAACCAATTCTCCTGTGTCTAGATGGTAAAACTGGTAAATCCGTGGTAGACTGCAGAACTGGCCACAACACTTCCCCTCTCTGTATCTTTATATTTACCTGAGTTTTTTTTTTTTTTTTTTTTTTTTTAGTTCTTCCTATCAAGAAGTGTGGTATTTTTCCACCCCTTGAATCTGCAGTGGCCATGTGATTTCTTTGGCTGATGGGCCATGAGACTTGAAATGTGACCATTGGCATTTACTCTCTTGAGATTCTTATCACCAACATCTGAATAGTCCTGGATGATGGTCCATGCAGAGAAGAAAAAGTCCAGCCACGACCATAAAAAATCACCCAAGTACCCTGGCCCATAGAATAATGAGCTAAATAAGTGGTTGTTGATTTAAACCACTAAGTTTTGGGGTGGTTTGTTTTGCAGAAAATCTGGTACATCAGACTTTCAGTACATTCATTCTCCTCTGCCTTGTTGGATATGCCCATTCTGCCCCCAATTGTTTTTTTTGGCATTTTTAAACCATCCATTTTCTGGGAACTTTCTAATTTACTGGGTTCTTGGCACAAGCAGTGCATTCTGTCTGTTCTTGACTTCTTCCTATTAAATTCAAACCATATGGTATAAAAGTACAGATCAATGTCCAAAAAGTCTTTAGAGCCTCGTTGGAAGCTTAAAAAATCCCACCCAAAACTTTTGCAAGGAAATCGTGCTTGGCCAAGGAGAAGGGAACTTGAACAGCTTGAGTTCTGCTCAGCTCTTCCTGGGAATGATAAATAATTCTATACTTAGGAGAATTTCTTTTCTAGGTTTGAATTAATAAGGTGGCCTCTGCACGACACTCAATGGGTCTGCACAGAATTTTGGAGCTGGAAGAAGCCTCAGATTTTCTTTGGTCCAAGTCTATCTTTTTACATATGGAGAAACCCAAATTATGGCAGTAGTCTGTTGAAAGTGACACAGTAGTGGATGGACCCCTGATTCCCTGAATCAAAGATTAGTGCTTACGATGGCCGCATTTGAGTTTCTATGGACATAGTGTCCTGCTTTCTGTAGTATTAGATGCAAGTGTGTATGCAAGTGTGTATATAAGGGCCTGGGAATAAAGGAATGGAGGGAAGAAGTGTGGAGTTGTTGGCCTCCTGTTGGCCATTCAGGAAGTCACTGGGTCCAACCAAGAGCTGTTTGAGAATCGGGATGTGGTTAATTTTGCACCTTCAAGCCTGGCATGGTGTTTGGCAGTATAGGCACTCAGAGTGTTGAAGGAAGACATAGGTTATAGGTTTAATTCCAAGGCTCAGAATCTTGGACAGGTCTTGGCAATTCCTGTATCAATAGTTCCTTTCCATTCTTTTTGCCATACACCCTTTATAAGGCAAGAATGTTTGTTTACAAAGGAAAAGACTCCTGAAAGAAGGGGGAAAACACATGGAAGAGCTATTGAATACATCATGATAATTGTGATGGGATGGGGGTACATCACCAGGTTATGAATGCGAGAGGGACACGGTGATATTTATGCTTTAGAAAGAGCATAAGGATGGGAGGATGTGTGGCAGAGAATGTTGGTGCATATCAAATATTCATGAGCTGCTGTACATTTCCTAGCCTTCTGTGAAATTAGGTCAGTGCCACATAAGGGGGTTCTGGCCAAATGGATGTGGGCAGGGACTTGTAAGACACTTCTAAGGCTTACAGTTCTAGAATCTTCTATGTCTTTCTCTTCTGTGAAGAGTGTGGAGGCCACATGTTTCAGAGGGTACAGACAAAAGGTGGAAGAAGTCAGCTTGATGTATCAGATGATGGCTTGAGTGAGAATGCTCATTTACTGCATCAAGTCACTGACATTCCAGGGTTCAGCCCTTGTTGCAGCAAAGCCGCTCCTCTCCTGGCTATGTCAGGGGACTGGACTAGAGACAGACCAGTTAAGAAGCTATCATGCGACTTCCCTGGTGGCACAATGGTTAAGAATCTACCTGCCTTTTTTTTTTTTTTTAATTCAGAGATAGAATCAAGATGGCAGAGTAGGAGGATGTGCGCTCACTCCCTCTTGCAAGAGCACCAGAATTACAACTAACTGCTGAACAATCGTTGACAGAAAGACACTGGAACTCACCAAAAAAGACACCCCACATCCAGAGACAAAGGAGAAGCCTCAATGAGACGGTAGGAGGGGCGCAATCGCGTTAAAATCAAATCCCATAAATGCTGGGTGGGTGACTCACAAACTGGAGAACAGTTATACTGCAGAAGTCCACCCACTAAAGTGAGGGTACTGAGCTCCATGTCAGGCTTCCCAACCTGGGAGTCCAGCAACAGGAGGAGGAATCCCCAGAGAATCAGACTTTGAAAGCCAGTGGGATTTGATTGCCTGACCTCCACAGGACTGGGGGAAACAGAGACTCCACTCTTGGAGGGCACACAAAAACAGGTGCTCACCAGGACCCAGGGGGAAGGGGCAGTGACACCATAGGAGACTGAACCAGACCTACCTGCTGGTGTTGGAGGGTTGCCTGCAGAGGTGGGGGGCAGCTGTGGTTCACCAAGGAGATGGGGACACTGGCAGCAGGGGTTCTGGGAAGTGCTCATGGGCGTGAGCCCTCCCAGAGTCTGCCATTAGCCCCACCAAAGAGCCTGTAGGCTCCAGTGCTAGGTAGCCTCAGGCCCAACAACCAACAGCCCCATCCATTGGCAGACAAGCAGATTAAAGTATTACTGAGCTCTGCCCAGCAAATTGGATTAAAGTCTTACTGAGCTCCGCCCACCCAGCCCTACCCACCATCAGTCACTCCCATCAGGAAGCATGCATGAGCCTCCTAGATAGCTTCCTCCACAAGAGGGCAGACAGCAATATCAAGTAGTATCAGCAGTATTTTGACTTGTGGAACTGAAAACCACAGCCACAGAAAGATAGAGAAAATGAAAAAGCAGAGGACTTTGTACCAGATGAAGGGACAGGATAAAAACCCAGAAAAACAACTAAATGAAGAGGAGATAGGTGCCCTTGCAGAAAAAGAATTCAGAATAATGATGGTGAAGATGATCCAGGACTTTGAAAAAAGACTGGATGCAAAGATTGAAAAGTTTACCAAAGACCTAGAAGAATTAAAGAGCAAACAAACAGAGATATGCAACACAATAATGGAAATGAAAAATACACTAGAAGGAAGCAATAGCAGATTAACTGAGGTAGAAGGGTGAATAAGTGACCTGGAAGACAGAATGGTGATAATAACTGATGTGGAAAAGAATAAAGAAAAAAGAATGAAAAGACCTGAAGACAGCCTAAGGGGCCTCTGGGACAATGTTAAACGTACCAACATTCGCATTATAGGGGTCCCAGAAGGAGAAGAGAGAGAGAAAGGGCCCGAGAAAATATTGGAAGAGATTATAGTTGAAAACTTCCCTAACATGGGTAAGGATAGCTACCCAAGTCCAGGAAGTGCAGAGAGTCCCAGGCAGGATAAACCCAAGGAGAAACACGCCAAGACATATAGTAGTCAAGTTGACAAAAATGAAAGACAGAGAAATGTTATTAAAAGCAACAAGGGAAAAATGACAAATAACATACAAGGGAACTCCCATCAGGTTAACAGCTGATTTCTCAGCAGAAACTCTGCAAGCCAGAAGGGAGTGGCAGGATATATTTCAAGTGATGAAAGGGAAGAACCTACAACCAAGAATACTCTACCCAGCAAGGATCTCATTCAGATTCAATGGAGAAATCAAAAGCTTTATAGACAAGCAACAGCTAGGACAATTCAGCACCACCAAACCAGCCCTACAACAAATGCTAAAGGAACTTCTCTAAGCTGGCAACATAAGAGAAGAAAAGGACCTACAAAAACACAAACAAAACAATTAAGAAAATGGTAATGGGAACATACATATCGATAATGACCTTGAATGTAAATGGACTAAATGCACCAACCAAAACACACAGACTGGCTGAATGGATACAAAAACAAGACCCATATATATGCTGTCTCCAAGAGACCCACTTCAGACCTAGGGACACATACAGACTGAAAGTGAGGGGATGGAAAAAGATATTCCATGCAAATGAAAATCAAAAGAAAGCTGGAGTAGTGATACTCATATCAGATAAAATAGACTTTAAAATAAAAAATGTTACAAGAGACAAGAAAGGACACTACATAAAGATCAAGGGATCCATCCAAGAGGAGGAGATAACAATTATAAATATATATGCACCCAATATAGGAGCCCCTCAATACATAAGGCAAATGCTAACAACAATGAAAGAGGAAATGCAAGGCAGAAATAGAGACACAGATGTAGAGAAGAAACATATGTACACCAAGTGGGGAAAGCAGGGAGGGTTGGGGGGGAATGAATTGGGAGATTGGGATACCAAATTGTACACTCTAAATATATGCTGTTTATTGTCTGTTAACTGTATCTCAATAAAAGTTCTTAAAAAAAAAAAAAAAAGAATCCACCTGCCAATTCAGGGGACGTGGGCTCCATCCCTGCTCCAGGAAGATCCTACATGCTGTGGAGCAACTAAGCCCATGCAACACAACTACTGAGCCTGAGCTCTAGAGCCCGTGAGCCACAACTATGTGCCTACAGCCCATGCTCCGCAACAAGAGCAGCCACCACAATGAGGAGCCCACGCACCGCAACAAAGAGTAGCCCCCGCTCGCTGCAACTAGAGAAAGCCCACGTGTAGCAAAAAAGACCCAACACAGCCAATAGATAGATAGATGATAGATAGATAGAGATAGATAGATAAATAAATAAATTTATATAAAAATAAGCTATCATAATATCTTATCATCTATTTTCAATTTAATATAGGTGCAGTTAAAACATATATGTGTTTATTTATAATCCTTTAACATTTACTGAAAATCTGTTTATGATGAAGTATATGGTCATCCTTGGTGAATTTTCCATGTTCAATTGAATTGTATTAAGCAATTGTTGGCAACGCAGTTTTTAAACTTTCACTGCAATTCTTTAACCGTTCCCCGCTCCCCATCAAGAAGCTATTGGAATAGAAAGGCTGGTGGTGATAAGGGCCTAAATGGTGATAGAGTCAGTGTAGACGATGAAGAAGAAACGAATTACAAACCAGCGTGGAGATGGCATAGCCAGGTCCCCAGTCTCCCAGGCAACTCACCTGGATTAGTACCACAGCCCTCGGCTTGTACCCCAGATTCCACCTGTCCTGTTACAGTCTCTTTTTAGTTTGACAATAAGAAATATCTGGTGAAAATGCCAGTCAGATTATGCCACTTTCCTGCACAAAACTCATCAATTGCTTCCCAACTCTCTCAGAGCAAAAGCTGAGAAAGTCCTATGGGCCAACAGGATCTGTCCTTTTGTTGCTTTTCTGGCCTGATCACCTCTTACTGCCATTTATAGCTCATGAACTCCACTTAGAACACTGACCTCCTGCTGTTCCCTGAACCCATGGGCACAGTCAGACCTCAGGACCTATGCACATCCTGTTCCCTCTGCCTCAAATGCTTCCTTCGGATTTTCTCATGACTTGCTCCTTCACTGTCTTTAAGTTATTGTTCAACTGTCATATTTGCAGTGACGCCTTTCTGAGCATTGTTTAAAATTACATTCCACCTCCTTCCAACAAACTTAACATCCCTTCATTGCTTTCTTTTTCTCCATAACCCCTCACACTTCCTTGAATAGTATATGTTTTACTTATTATTTTGTTTAATGTCTGTCTCCACCCACTAGACTGTAAGCTCCAGTTGGGCAGGATTTCTTATGTCTTTTTTTTTTTAAATAAATTCACTTATTTATTTATATTTATTTTTATTGGCTGCATTGGGTCTTTGTTGCTGCACACGGGCTTTCTCTAGTTGCAGAGAGCGGGGGCTACTCTTCGTTGCAGTGCTCAGGTTTCTCATTGCAGTGGCTTCTCTTGTTGCAGAGCATGGGCTCTAGGTGCACGGGCTTCAGTAGTTGTGGTACATGGGCTCTAGAGCGCAGGCTTAGTAGTTGTGGTGGCATAGTTGCTCTGTGGCATGTGGGATCTTCCTGGACCAGGGCTTGAACCTGTGTGCCCTGCATTGCCAGGCAGATTCTTAACCACTGCACCACCAGGGAAGCTGTCTTGTTATTTCTTTGTACACTGCTATATTCTCATTCCTACAACAGTGCCTGGTACATACTAGGCACTCAATTAATACTCACTGAATGAATGTTAACTAAATGAATTAACTGAATCTGAAGAATATTATTGGCATTTCAGCATAGGTCGGAGAACTATTCTTTATAAACACATACTATGTACTGGGTAGTAAGGTTATAGAGCAGGACTGGGAAAGCCTTCAGGGAGATTATGCTTAACAGTTTATGCCACTCAACACAACTTCCCTCGGCCATTCTGGGCCAAGAGATCAAACCTGTTACTCCCTTAAATGCCTTTTATGTCTTCCTTATCCTAGCAGCCCCGGAAAGATCATTACTAATTGGTGGTGGTGGTGGCAGGGTGATGAATCAAGCTTGCTCTGAGAGTCAGTGAGAGGCTGGATGGAAACTCTTGCCTATAATGGTGCATGACAGACAGCACGTGATCAATTATTCCCTATTTCCTTCCCTCACATTTTTGGCCTCATCGTTTCCTACCCTCCCTGCCTTTTCTTCTTCCTTCCTCTGCTATTTCAGCCACCTCAGTAGTGAATGGTTTGAAGACTATACTTATTTCCAGGTTAAGAATGGAGGCTGAGAGATAGGGAAGAAGAAGGAGGGGGGAAGGGGAGGAGAAAAGGTGGGAGGGGTCCTGCTCATGATGAATAGTTATTTGAGTTCCTTTCACTGGGTTTAGCTGAATGTTAGGCCATAAAGCTTTAATTCCCAACTTGAGAAGGATGGTTGAATACTCCCCGATCACTGCGACACTCAGCCTGCAGACGATTGAGAAACCCCACTGCAGCATTCATTGAATTATTCAAGTCCGGATAAATTCTGCTACCTCCATCCCAGATTCAATTTGGATGTTGCAGATGCAGAAAAGATGATGAATGTGGGGATGAATCTAATATCATTAACAGAAGCCTTCATATTCCACGTTTCCAATAAATATTGATATAGGATATGATGAAAATGCATGTAGCTGGTGGCATTCTTCCAGTCTCATCATACCAGTATATAGTATAGAGAAGCCACAGGAGGAATCTAGCTCAAGAGGCTTTGGGTTCAAGTCCCAGCTCCATCAGTCACTGGCTGGATGGCTCTGTGTGACAGAGCCTTCATTTTTCCATCTGTAAAATGGATATGATACTTGCTTTTCAGAAGATCCAGAGGAGAAAGTGTACCAAGTGCCTGGCACATTGCCTTTGGTATATAGTGTGTTTAAGGTATGTAATTTCCCTTTTCTCTCTCATCCTAAAGACTTCAAGACCATCCAATTATCTGGCTCACATTACCAATGAAATTGATATCATATTGCTCAGGCACAAGGCTCACCAGCTTTTGTGGGGTTGCCTTCTACTAATCCTGCTCCTAAATAGATGTCTGAGTATGTCCCATTGGGAGTATCACATGTCTTCACAGGACATCTAACATCAGGGATAAAATTTTGAGTTTCTTTCCCCCCAGGAGTGGGCGTGGACTTTTCTGAGCCAACTGCATCTCTGTCAGATGATGCTGTGGCCTTTGGTATCAGTCAGGATAGGCTGTGTGATGCTGGATTAACAAGCAATCCCCAAGTCTCGGTGGCTTACAAGAACCCACACTTGCTTCTCACTGATGCTTTATGTTCAGCATGGCTTGGTTGTAGCTCTACTCTGTGTCATCTTCAATCCAGAACCAGACAAATGGGGCAGGCTGTCTGTGTCCTATTGCTTGTCTCATGGAACAAGGGAAGAAGACATGGCAAACGATGTAATGGCTCTTCAAGTTTCCTCCTGGAAATGACACATGTTACTCTGCCCACATTTCATTGGCCAAAGAGTCACATGACGATTCTTGAGTTTATCAGAATAGGGCTGTATAATCCTCACATGGGGTAAAGCATCTTGAGGAGAGAAAAATGGAAAACTTGGTTAAAAAGTAACACAATACCATACTGTTTTTTTTTCCAAAATTCAATCATCTATATCCACCTTCATAATTCCACCATACTTATTTGACAGCTGTCATTATTTTCTTGTCATTTTTCTTTAAAAACCAGCATTACTTACAGAGGTTACCATAAAAAGTAAAACCAAGAATAACAAAAGAATGGTATTAAATTATTCCAGGATATTTTGTTTTTGAAGGCTCTGGACATGAGGCAAATTCTCTCTCTGTCTGTCTCCGTCTCTCAATGTTTTCTTTTGTTTTTTTTTTCTCTCTGTCTCCCTCTCTTTCTGTTAGAAGAGAAGGAAATTGGCAAGTTTTAAGATGTTAACAACATATGGTACCTAACTTAGATTTTTATTCTCAGAGTAATCAGGAGAGTTGGGGAAAAAATGAAAAAGAGAATGGATTTTATACTATGTAATTTGGTTATTTAATGTCTTACCTGTGTACAAACAAAAATTCTCTCTGTAGAGCTAAAAGAAAAAAAATTAAAACCATGTGTATCCACTCATGGTAAGTCTCACACATTTAGAAACACTGCACCACTAGGTCAATGGGATGACCTAGATTCCAGGTTCATTCATGTTTCTGTCTCTGCACTGTACCTGGCAAGTGTATGCTCAATAAATGTGTGTGGAATGAAGCAATGGCTAATTCTTTTTCTGGTAGAGATTCTTGCATATAAAAGATGCCCCAAAATAAATGTTTGTTAAATCCATAAACGAAAAGGCCTGGGATCCCCTTGTTTTTTCTCTGCTCAAGGTCCAGGCCCTCCTGGCATCACCTTTTTGCTTTTTTCTGCCTAGCCTGGCAGCTTAGAGCAGTCAAATTTTGAGATGGGTTTAGAGCATCACCTGCCATCAGGGTACGGCTCTGCTGTGTCACGCTTCCAGGCGAGCACTTCACAATAGTCATGTCAGGGTCGATCTGACGGTAATGCCAGCAAGAGTTTAAGCCATGGGTGCCGAGGTTGACCAATGGAGCTTCCCTTGTTGAAGTCCCTCAGAATAACTGGGTTGGTAAGCCTGTGTTCTGAATCACAGGGGCCTTATCACCCATACCCTGCCCCTTTTCAAGGCAACTTCTCTTGTTGCTCAGTCCAGTGAGCAGAAGGGGGCATGGGAGTTGGTGGTGGCGCCAGGAGGAAGCGGGGTGGCTTCATGGGTGTAACCGCTTTCATTGATTTAGCCCCATCAAGGTCTTTTGTAGGTTTTTAAACTAAAAATTAAATGAAAAGAATTTGTGAACATAGCAGAGGAAAATTTCAATGATAGACTGACATGAACCTAACACACAGACCGACACACACACACACACACACACACACACACACACACAGTTAAACTAGATACCAAAACATCCATTTACAAAGAGTGATATATTTTTTCAGCGAGAACTATGAGTGCCCTCTGCCAGAAGCTGGTGACTTCTTACATCTGGGATATGCCTGCGTAGTATAAAACCACTAGTGGATCCTTCCCTCAATGGGCCTCATTAGATGCAGTGGGGCTGGAGTCAAGAGTTCTTGGTTCGTGTCAATTTCCAGAATCCCACTGCCTTAGAGTTCACTTGCCCAAGCTCATATTGTTGATGAGCAGAGGATGTGGGACTTGAACCTACTTCTGTTTGGCTCCAAAGCAGGTGCTCTTAGACAAGCCACTGAACTGCCTCTTCAGTGACAGGAATGGTCATGTCCCCAGCAGTTGGTATCTCTGCCCTGGACACTGGTAGGTATGACCAACGAAACATAGCCTTTCTTTCCCATTTTGCATGCTGAAGTCATATGCTTAAACACTCATGACCAAACTACCATCAATATATTTTTCCTTGTGGGATTGGGGGATATATCGTCTTGTTCTAATATGTATTTTTTTTGTTTAACTTTTGGAGGGTGGGTCAACTGAAGCATTTTTTGGTTGAAATTAAGAGAAAATCCAACTCAGATTGGAAATGTGTTGTTATTTAGTTGAAAAGCACAGAGGCAGGGCTAGGGCAGAGAGGTCTGTTCAATAGCTCAGTGAAGTACTTGGTCTCATTCTATCTCTCCATCCTGCCTTCGATGATGCCCACTTCATCCTTACGCTGGCTCTCTTCCTGGCCCCAGTGGCTGCCCCCCACACCTTAGGGCTTCCATTCTTCCTTATTTACAACGAGCAAGAAAGCAGGAATGTCATTTCCTAGAATTCCAAGGAAAAGTCATGTAGTCAAATCAGACTTGTGTCATATGTCTGTTTCCAGGGAGATGGAATATTCTGATTGGCTTAGCCTAGCTTGTATCTTCCACACCTGGAGCTGGAGTAGGCTTCCTCAGAGCTTTCGTAAAAGAAGGAGGGGAAGTTGGATGCTCGGAAGGCCACCAAGAAGTCACTACTGAAGATGTTAAAATTATATCCTCATCCCTAGGTACCTGGTTGGAGTATGGGGGAGAGGACCCACTGCCCTTCTCCATCCCCTCCACCCTTTCCTTTCCATCCCCATCTGTCTGCCATAATGAACCGACAAATAGTGAGATCCAGACACCAGACATTGTGGGAAGTGGGGGAGGCCGACTGCATGGGCTCCTTCAATAAGCTCACCTGCCCTTGGACATCTGGTTGAGTCTGACCAGTGGGGAGCTCAGGAGGGAGCTTAGTAAGGTGGGCACGCAGTCCCTTGGCCCTCTCCCTATCAGGTTTTCACTCTTACTGAGAACCTCAGCTCCTGTTGGGAGACCCTCTCCATGTAGCTACTCTTGGGATTCCGGTAACTTCTCCCCTTCTTGGCCTCCCTGGACCTGGGGCATGGTAATAACTGGCCCTGCTTCTGCTAGCACACAGGTGCTGCACTGTCCCTTATTGGTTTCCCTCCTGCACGTAGTTCCATGGTTGAACCTTTGTTTGTCCGGCTTGCACGTGTCATGCTTCCCTGCCAGGGCCCTGACCAATGCGTACCTTTGTTATTTACACGGGGGTATTTCAGGGCAGGTGAAACAGGTGCCGTCTCGTGGCTGCATTCTCCCTCTGTCTCAGGGTCTTGCTCTCCCATTACTTAGTCCATCATCGTTTCATCATCAGAGTCTTAACAATATTGCAGTCTTAACAACGTGGTAGTTTAAACCACACAGCTACAAAGACTCCCTGTTTAGAGCATATGCTACTCACCTTGCTGTGATTACTGGAACCCGTGCAGTTATTCATGGCTGACTTTCAGGGGTCAGGCATCCTCTGTGGTGTGAATGGGTTGGCTGAGCTGAAAGGATCAGTGATCAAGTGGGCAGAGAAAACATATTTTGATATTTTAAGTGCTGAGACAGGGCTAAAGCTTCAGCTTAAAGGAAAAGTGAGACAGCCCAAGCCAAGGATGGAGCCTCCAGTTCCAAGCCTCTGGGGGCCTCCTGCTTTAACTGTCTTAACTGCAAAATGCACATTTAAAAGAGCAAGACTTCCCGGGCGGGGGCGGTGGGGCTGGGTATGATGAGAGGATGATGCCAGGGAAGCTGTCACACTCGCTCAGCCTCCATCCCACGGAGGAGCCCCGTGGGCCCAAGCCCTCGTCCTGGGAGAGGTGGCACTGCTTCCTTTGACGCTTGGTCCCTTGTCACCAGAGCTCATTATCTGCTCAGTGTGAGTCACTGAGTCCCACTCGGCAGCCCCCACACCCTTTAGCTGGAGGAGGCTCTGTGAGCCTTCCTGGTGGGAGGACGTGGAGCAGGGAGGGCCCCAGGTGTAAGCCTCCTGGGACCCAAGAAGAACTTGGGCTTTCTCTTTTCTCCTTTTTAGAGAGGCTTGTGAAACAAGGGAGGAGAGAGGAAGGAGCGGGAGAGTGGGAGGGAGAGAGCTTTGCGTTAGTCCCTGGGCTTCTGAGTCATGGCTGGTGGAGAGGAGAGAGACCTGGGAGTGTCTCCCGGGTTACAGAGGCGAAAGCCCGGTGCTGCCAAGACCCCACAGACACTACGTAGTCACAGCCGCAGCCCCACTCTCTGCTCCTTGTCTCTGGTCCTCCAGCCTGTCGCCCCCTCATTCCTGTCCATTCTGCTTTGGCATCTTTCTCCAGCCCGTCCCCGCAGTCCATCTATAACAGCACTGCCTGGCTCGGGGCCACGTCCTCTCTCACTTAGACTGTGGCCACCTCCTAACTGCGTTCTTTACCCGCCGTCCCTTCTGGTCCAGTCAAAGTGCCGTGTCTGACATGTCACTTACCCCAGCGGCAGCTGCCCTCCCAGCTCACACCCCTGCCCAATGGAAGTTGGTCCTCACATCCGTGTCCTTACACCAGAGTCCCGGGGGAGCCCTTGTCCCCAGTTCATCTCTACATCCCAGTGCCTGGTATGACGTTAAACCAGAGCTGCTTAACGGGGGGCAGTTGTGATCCCCAGGGACCTCGAGCAATGTCTGGAAACATTTCTGGTGTCAGAACTTGGGGTGATACTGGCATTTAGTGGGTGGAGGCCAGGGATGTGTCTAAACATCCCGCAGTGCACAGAAAGGTGCCCCCACCCTACCGGCAACAAAGAATTGCGTTGCCCAAATGTCAGTGATTTCAAGGCTGAGAAGCCCTGCTTAAGCCCATGGTAGCTACTCAAGTAATATGTGCTGAACGAATACCTCACATAAAAGGCTGTGAAATACTAGGTGCTTACCATCTCCCATTCACTGTGCTGTGCACTTGCCCTGTCTTGTCTTGAATCTTCCCTTAGACCTACCAGGAGGGTGTGGCTGTGTCCACATTTTACCTTGGCGCCTCTGTGTCTGGCATTATGCCTGGCACCTAGAGGGGCTTAATAGATGTTTGGAGAAAGTGAAACCCAGAGAGATCATCTGACCTGATCGTAGCCCAGCTGGACTCCAACACGGTCTGTCTTCTTTCCATGAAATGTAGCCAAACAAGAACTTTCTATAATTTCCGTTGGCTTTTACACTCGCAGGTGGACTGACCTTCAGAAATGCGGGTGAAGCAATTTTATTTGGCTGCCTTTAGAGGTGGGGAAGTTAAAGTAGTGACTAGCTGGGAAGTTAAAGCAGTGACTAGCTGGGAAGTCAGTGATGGGTCCCAAATCTCAATGTTTTCAGAAGAAATAACAGGTGAGTGGGTACGGGGAGCAGAGTGGGGTCTATTTCTTTTGAAGCTGAGATGAATAGCGTTTCCTCTGCCTAGCTCCTTGCGCAGAATCTAAAGTAACCATATCAGGGTTTGTGGTTAATGTCTGTAGGGCTTCATCCAGTTAAGTGGGGTTTTATCACCATTTCTAGCCTCAAAAGTGAGTTAGGAAGACCCCTGAATTAGGGTTAGAAGATCTGTGGACTCTGGCTCCGTCACCATTTGGGTGGTCTTGGCCAAAATCCTCACACTTGCCTAATCTCCTTTTCCTCACTGGTTAAGTGGAGAGGATGTAGTTGTGTGGGAAAACATGCATCCTGTCTCGAGTTCTATTCCAATGCACGGGATCTGTACGATGGGTTGATCTTTGCATTAAAAAGTGACTCTCGGTTATGCAAGGTGAAACAAGCCAGACAGAAGGGCTACTGTGTGATTCCACTTATATGAAGTATCTAGAGTAGTCATATTCAGAGACAGGGGGCAGAGCAGGCCTTACCTGGAGCTGGGGGAGGCGGGGATGGGTAGTTAGTGTTTAATGGGCACAAAGTATCTATTTGGGGTGATGAAGATGTTCTGGAAATAGTGGTGATGGTTGCACAACATTATGAGAATATATTTAATGCCACTGAATGATACACTTAAAATGGTAAAAGTGGTGCATTTTATGTTATTACAGTACCACAATAAAAACATATTAAGAATTGATTCTTGATTTTTCAAAAGGCTTTGTGTTTGGTCTCATCAAACAGAGTTCTTAACCCAGCTTTTCATGTTATGAATGAAGCTGTGGAGGTGGAGAGAAACCCAATGAGCGCTCGAGGACCCACACTAGTTGGACCACCAGGAACACAGGATCCAGATCACGTGACTTCCAGGATGCCGCCTTCCTCTTTGTCTCATCACAGTCTCCTGTGGGCAGGCTGCTGGTCGTCAGAGAAGCTGCCTGCAAAGATGCTGGGATACCCTTTATACGAAATAGGCATCCAGGACAAAGATAAAGAGTATTCACAAAGATCAGCAATCAAGCAGATGCAAGTGTTTGGGGCATCAATGCACTTGCTGCATGAAACGAGGGACATGTATTTTGTTTTGTGCAGCTGCATCTACATTGGAGTGTTTGGATCAGATGAGTCATGGCCACTCGAATGGGTGCAGTAATCCCAGAACCCACATGTCTCTCCACCCCCGTGTTCTTTGGGCTTGGCTCCCAAGTGTTTGTCGAGCGGATGCATAAATAAGCAAACACACTGAGTGGAAGGAGCTGGCATCACATCCGGTGTTGAGACTCAGATCTTCCCCTTACTACTTGAGACCTGGGTTAGAGTCGCTTACCCTTTCTGAGGCTCAGTTTCTTCATCTATAAAACGAGGATAATAATAGTACCTAATTCACAGGCTCCTCTGGAGGAATATGTATAGGATGTTATTCGCTTATCGATTAATCTATTTGTAATAGGCAATAATGATGCATTAAGCAATGGATTTATACTCAAGAGTCTTCTCTATTAAACACAGCACCAAAGATGGACGTCTTCAAGGGGCTTCCAGTATTTGGGGGAGATAAAATAGGTGGAAGACGATCCAAGACTGCATTTGACCACTGCTGTCCGAGGTGGTACAGAGAGCAGCCTCTGCCTTTGTGGTTTCGGGGAAGTCTCTCCTAATTCTGTGCTCAATTGTCCAGGAGGCACGACATTCCTCTTCTTGCTCAGCCCGCCCTTCACAGCTGTTGCAGTTTCCACAGGAGATAAAAATCTGCAAAATGCTTTTGTGGGCAGCAAAGTGCTGTGTATGTGAGTCACGGTCATGTCAGGTGCTGAGTGAGGGGTCGGGCCACGAATAGGTGCCTTTGCGCCTCTGGTGTTCCACGTTTGTCGTGTGAAATGGGTGTCCACTCCCCCAGGGGCTGGGGCCCAGCTGAGCTTGTTGCTCATAAGATGCTGTCCCTGGAATAGCAATATTTCTGAAATTCTCAGAAGTGCCCTGGCTGCTTGCAAGACAAGTCTATAATTATAATTTTTGATTTGGAAACTAGCATGACTCAAGCTTGAAGTGGCGAGCCGTGTGGGCAGTCACGCCTTGGTTTCTTTCCCAGAAAGTCCTCAGCTAGGTACAACACACCTTTGATGAATGTACAGTAGTTTTCTCTTTACTTGATTTTGAAGACCTCATTAATGCCTTCAGAATATTAATGAGTTCTATTTTCAGCCCTGGTGCGTGAACCTGAAGCTGAAACTTTTCTGGATCTTTCTCACTCCACGTGATTTTCTTAACCAGCTGTCCTCAGCTCTGGTCATATTAATACAGGCAAAGCGATAGCCACGGGGAGGGGAGAGGACTAGCAGGGGGTGAGGGCCTACCATGCCTGCAGGGCTCTGCAAACACGATTTCTTCAACTCACAAACACCCTGGAAGCTTGTCATTACTACCACAGGGTAAAGCCAGGCACCAGAACTCAGGGAAGTGAAGTGCCTTGACCAAGATCGTATGGGTGGACACAGACTAGCCTGAGACGTGGGACATGTCAGACACAGGCTTGTGCCCTCCTCCCCACCCACCCCCCGCCACTGAACTGTGGCCTCCTAGGCTTCCACGGCTGGGTGAGGGTGCGAGGGAAGAGCACACATTATAAAGTGAGATGCCCTAAATGAGTGAATGGCTGGCAACAGAGACAAGCACCCCAGACAGTCTGGGTTCGGTTGCTTAAAACAGGCAAAGAAATTCTTTGGCTAATGCATAATCACCGCAGGGATTAATGCAGCTCTGCTCCTTGGGGTTAATTTATACGCCATGAGCCCCTATTAGATGAGATTTCTAAAATGCATAAGAGCATGGGGCTCGTTAGGGACTTTCATAAAATCCTGGTGCGGGAGAAGAAAGGGAGGCCGGTGCCGCGAAGCTGGCCCAGAGTAACCCGGGCCAGGCTGCCTTTAGGGACAGGTGCAGGAGTTGCTGCTGACCTGCGGGGCTCTGCCTGCCAGGGGAGCCTTCACTCTTCCTGGACCCATTTCGCATCAAAGGGAAGCAGCAGGGGTGGAGAGCAGGGGAGTTGCGTTCTCCTCAAATCCCAGAACAGTGGAGATAGAAGGGACCTTGGAGGTCATCTGGCCCAATCCTCCTCTGCCACCCGTTGCTGGATAGATGGGGAAACTGAGACTCAGAGAGAAGAAAATTCACAGTCGAGTTCTTTTCTTCTTCCCCGCTTCTGAATACAACCAAGTGCCCCGTAATTCCGTCCAGACTTCCCTGACAATATCTACTATCTGTCTTCATCCCTCAATCAGCGCTGAGCCCAAGTTCTTTCTCTGGGAAGGAAGATGTCACTCACTGGTTCGTTCATTCTCCTATTCGTTCACTGGTTGAATGGACCTACCTCCCAGCTCCTGACCAGGCGGTGCGTTCTGCTCTGGAAAAGCACCTGCTCCCTCAGAGAACTCAGTCTGGTGCTCAAGGTGCAGTTATAACAGTGATTTCTAAGTCTTCTTCTAGCTCTGGCTATTCTGTGAATCGCTGCTGAATAATTAAGGAATCTCCTCACTAGTTTGCCTTCTTCAGTCTCTGTCTGTTCAGGCAATGTGCACTGTCGGATTAACCTTGAGAAAACAGCTCTGATCACTCGGCATCCTCAGTGACTCCCCGTTGTCTAGAGAAACTCCAAGCTCTGAATCCCCTTTAGATCACATACCCCTCACATCTGGACAATGCAGAATTCCTGGCTGGTTCTGGAGCGCATGCCCTCTGCTGTCCTTCCTTCAGTAGTAGGACACCTTGGTTCTTGTTGGATCACCTGGTAGGCCTTCCTTCCCCACGTCCACCTACAGGGATCACAATGTTTTTAAAAAAATTTTATGTATTTATTTATTTTTATTTTTATTGGGGTATAGTTGTTTTACAATGTTGTGTTAGTTTCTACTGCACAGAGAGGTGAAGTAGAGTTCCCTGTGCTATACAGCAGGTTCTCATTAGTTATCCATTTTATACATATTAGTGTATGTATGTCAATCCCAATCTCCCAATTCATCCTACCCCCCTTCCCCCCTTGGTATCCATACATTTGTTTTCTACATCTGTGTCTCCATTTCTGCCTTGCAAACCATTTCATCTATACCATTTTTCTAGATTCCACATATATGCATTAATATACATATTTGTTTTTCTCTTTCTGACTTACTTCACTCTGTATGACCGTCTCTAGGTCCATCCACGTCTCTATAGATGTCCCAATTTTGTTCCTGGGAATCACACTCTTTAAGGCTCATGTGTCATGGTATCTCTTCCAAGAAGACCTTTCTGAACATTTTCAAGAGAGGCCATCCCTTACATCTCTGGACTCTTCCTAGAATCCTTAGCTCACACTTAAGCCCTGTTTGCCTCAGTTTCCTCATCTGTAAAATGGGAAAATGTTGTGAAGACCGAATACATAGGTATGTAAACTGCAGCAGCTCGACTAGGTCAATCAGTGTTATGCGTTATAATAATTGTGTCTATTATTGTTACGGCACTTTTGGATGTAGTGTCATATCCGTTTATTGTTACACTTTACAGCACCTGTAGGCTGTTTCTTCCATGTAAGTGAGACCTGACATATGATTGTTCAGTGAACAGTACTATTTAAGATATTCATCCCTTTGTTCATTGAACAAAGGTGGCCTGGTTGCCTGCGAGGCACTGGGTGTTGAGAACACAGAGGGGATAGAGACACAGGCCTGCCCTCCAGTAGCACGTGGTCTGGAGAGGGACAAACACACAGCACCAAGCAGGCTGCCCTGGGACAAGGGTCGCAGAAGGGACGGGTGCCAGGGGTCCCGCAAGGTCGAGAGGGGGGATTCATTGTGCTCAGGAGCAATAAAAATAATGGCTGACCCTGTGGGAACTTAAATGGCATTTTTCTTGTTACTTTAACTTTGGCTGAGCCTCCAAAGCTGAGGACAAATGCTATTACGTGGCCACAGATTCGGAACAACGAAGAGAGAGAATCTATGAAGAACCACCAAGGTGCGGCCCCCAAATCAGTCCAAAGGCCCTGGCCCTTCACTCCCTGGGAGGGTAGAAAAGAATCTGCAGGGAGGTCAATGGAAGGGATGGAGGTGGGGTTCTCTGCGGAAGGAGACTGCCAGCCGCTGGGGCGTCCTCTGCTCTTCTGATGGGGTCGGCAGGGCAGGGGAGAGGGCACGGGCTTCCCTCGACCCACTTGAAGAGCTCGGCCTTGGGCATTTCAGGGTGTAGGAGTGGCCCAGGGGAGTGGGGCGAGAGCCGTGTGGAGCATGCAGGGCAGGAAGCCAGCCACATGTGTCTGGCCGTGGGCCCGGGTGTGTCCTGAGATGGTCCTCTGGATGCGGGGGGCGAGGGGACATCATAAGCCACCAGCCGGAGGTGACACCAGCCAAGTAGGGGGACTGCAGTCAGGAGTCCCCAGCGGACGTATTCCTCCTGAAAGAGCTCCAGGAGGAAACGGGTATTTAGACACCTGCCGCTTCCTGGGGGCCCCAACGTTGGGTGACAAGTACAGAGAATGGGACCGTTTCTGCTCCTTCTCTCCTCACACAGCTCCCATCTCGGCACCCAGCCCTGGGGGACTGTCTTACGCATCTGTACCGTGCTGCCACATCACCTCTGCCCTGTGCCCCACATGTAGCTCATGGTGACAGTGATAGAAATTTCTTGTTTGTGCTTATTCTAATGTGGGAGGTTAAGTAACCTAAGGCCACACAGCTAGGAAGAGGCTGGGCTGAGATGGGAGGGCCTCTGGCTGACCTTTATTTTCCTGTAGAGGATGACAGTTGCTGCCCCTGAAGATTAAATCAAATGTGGAAACAAAACTGACAGCGGCGTGGAATGGCCGAGCGAGATGGACTCAGAGATTTGAATATGCTTTGGAGGAAGAGACCTGCAGCCCTTGGCCTCCCAGGTCTGCAGAGTCCCCACCCAGAGGAGGGCCAGCAGTGGCTCCTCCCCAGATGGCTTTCCTCTTCAGGGCCTGGGAGGGAGCAGGTCCAAGGGAGCAATTTGCAGGGATTTCCTAGCCCTTGCTGAAGTGCTTTTAGGCAAAACTGCGGCTGTCAACATTGCTAACTGTAGGCGCTGGAGAGCTCAAGTGTCAGAGCCTTGAGAGAGCAGAGATAGAAGGAGAAATGCTGGAGAAGAGTGCAGCTGAGAGAGCCAGCCGTCTAGGCAGCACTGAAGCATGGGCTGCATTTCCAGGGGGCTGGAAAATGCGGCTTCAGAGACCACGGGAGGGGTGGGGCGGGGGGAGAAGCGGCCCAGCTTGGGGGGACTGCAGCCTCAACACACGCGTGTTGTGAGCTGAGCACAGGGTCTACGAGGGAAGAGATGTGTGTGCAGCCCCTGAAGAGCCCTCGCATGAGGGGGAGTCAGAAAAATAAACAGAAGATGACAATTCAGAGAAATAGGGAGGGGAACCCAGGGCAAATGGAAACCCAGAGGAAGTGCAATTAGAACAGAGGCATGCTCACTGTCCTCAGCCCAGGCTGCGTAGTAAAATCACCTGGGGAGCTTTTAAAAAATACTCTTGGCGACTTCCCTGATGGTCCAGCAGTTAAGACTCTGCACTTCTACTGCAGAGGGCACAGATTCAACCCCTGGTAGGGGAACTAAGATCCCACATGCTGCAAAATAAAAAAAAAAAAAAAATGCTGCTGTCCAGGTCCCATCCTAGATCAATTAATTCAGCATCCCTGGTGATGGGACTCAAGGTCGGGGTTGTCTTTTTATAAAGCTCCCCAGGAGATTTTGGTTTGCAGCCAAGCTTGAAAACCATGTTGGGCTGAGGGATCTGGGGATGCTTTTGGAGAAGATAGAGCTTGAGTGGGGCTCGGGCAGGAGTTGGATGAAGAAGGTGGAGGAAGGGTTCTCCCGGGGGAAGGGTACGAGGTGGATGCCAGAGGTGGCAAAGCAGGACCCACCAAAGGAGACGAGAGAAGATTCCACAGTGAGGGCTGAGTGGGAGGCTGTGATTATACCAAGGAAGGCAGCTCGTGCTCAGCCCCAAGTTTGAAAGCTTCTTGGAGGCTATGGGGAGGCACTGAAGCATTTTAGGCTAAGGATGACATTATCAGGACATCAATGGGGGAAAGAAACTGGTGGGTAAAAATTCCCTCCCCTGTCCTTCAGTGGGATGGTGCTGGAAGGGATTCTGACCCATCCAATCGAGCTGCTGTTTGCCACAGTAAAACAACCGTGAAATGCACCCTGATACTGGCTTCCCCCAACTGTATCTCTTTCTCCCAGATGCCGGCCGCACTCCTCCTTCCCAGAATCTTCTTTTAAACAAGTTGCCTGCACCTGGGACTTGGTTTCGGGGGGAACCCACACAAAGACAAGCCCCAGGCAACACCCAGACCTCAGAGAACTCATTATCTGCTGGTGGAGTCAGAGGGGGTTGAGATCAACTGAATACAGGAGACACATCCAGCAGTAGGCAAGGCATAGTGTGCTTTGGAAAAATAAAGGAGAGGCACCAGGACCTATCTTGGGGCGATATGGAAGGCTTCTTGCAGGAAGTGGTATTCAAGGTGAGAACTGAAAGTTAGGAAGATACTGGCCTGGTAAAGACAGCGTGTGTGGGTCTAGGGCCAGGCAGAGGGGCTAAGGATGAAAGAGCAGGCAGAAGGTGGGGGCGCTACTCTAAGGCTGTCTGGAGACGGCGTGACACTGCCTGGGAACTGCAGAGTTACTTGGGCCTGTAGTGTAGAGTGAGAGGGTCCAAGTGGCCCAAGGTGGGGCTGCCACTGCAGAGCCTGGGGCCACGGCCCGGGTCATTAGGCCACCGTTTCCTGAATGCTATAGGAAACCACCGAGGGTTATTTATCACGGATGGGAGCTCTGTCGGGAGTAGGTGAGTTTCAGGTGCCCAGCACAGGGCTTGGCCCAGAAATTACCTACTAATATAACAATTATTTATCATTATTCATCTTGAGGGTCCTTTCTCCTGTTCTCTTTACTTACCATTCCTCTTCCTCCTTCACAATTTTGCCTTCACCCTCAATCTATTCTTTCTGCTGTCTGGAAATATCCGATTGTGTCCAATTTAACAAAGAAAAAAAAAAGTCAACTCACCCAAAGAGGGAGAGTCTGTAGATTCTGTTGCCCGGTTCCAGGCTCCTTCAAAGGCAGGTAGGGATTGGAGGAGAGAAAGAAGGTCTGTTTCCTGACAGGCAGGTGACATTTTATGGGGAATAATAGGAGGGTTTCTGTCAAGCAGTCGTGATGGGTCCTAACAATGTGTGGGTGTTTATATTTGGGTGAGTGTACGACACAGTGGAGTCCCTAGGCATGCAGCATTTCTAGCTGGGCATGATGGGGGAGGGGTTTCTAGGGCGGGAGACTCTGACTTTTAAACACTGCTCTGGCATCTCTGGGTCTCCAGCCCTGGCACAGAGTCTGCCCTGGAGTGAGGACACCACTTCCTTCCACGTTAACTGGCAAGAAAGGGAAGGGGCTGGTGTATTTATTGATGACCTACCATGGTCCAAGCACTTCTGTTACTATGAGAATAATGATGATGTGAATACCATCATCCCCAGTGAACAGATGAGTACACTGAGGACCAGAGTGGAAGGCTGGATACATTGCCCAGGGTCACACGATTTGCTGGTCACCAGGATGGGATTTGTACCCACCTGGCCTGAGACCACAACCTATGATTCCCCTCTCAATATCCCTTCCTCCCTTTCCTACAAGGGTCAAGTTAGGTCATGCTCTGACACTTCTGCATCCTGTCTTAAGACTAAAATCAGACCCCTGTGCTTATTTTAGATTTTCTCCTCTCTCACCTGCTCCAGCCTCCACCCCAATCAGCAGACAAAGGTACACAGCAGCTCTGGGAAGCTGACTCTATAAATGTCTCCATGTATGGAACCCAAGCAGCCCCAGGTACCAAAACTGAAACCACGCCACGACTTAATGAGCTTTACACCCTTCAGATCAGCTGTGCTTGTAAATATCAAACAAGTTTGAACTCATTTTCAGAGTAGAGGAAGAAAAGGAATCCCTTGTGGCTTTTATAACAACATTTAAAATAATCAAGTATCCAAATAACCATTAAAATCACATGGTAGTTAAGAGCATGAGGTCTGGAGCCAGAGTGCTTGGGTTAGAGTACTTTCACTTCCTCTTGCTAGCTGTGTGACCTTGAACAAGTTTCTGAACTGCTCTGTGCCTCAGTTTGCTTATCTGTCACATGGGGATAATAATGGCTTCTGCCTCCTAAGAATTAAATAACAGTGTAAAGCACTAAGAATGGAGACTGGAAGAGTTAAACACTCAGTATATAATAACTTATTTTTTCTTCCTTCTGGTCCTCTTCTTCCTCCACCACCACCACCATCATCATCGTCTTACAGCCCACCTCCCTACTCCCTAGATAGAGGCATCTTGTTGGAAAGATGCCCTTCCACAAGCTCCCAGCACTGTCTGGGCTTACCAGGCTCTTTTCACACTGAATTGCCGTTGTCTGCATAATGATTGCCTGCTCTTCTGAAAAGTATACTCCTCGAGGGCGGAGCAATTGTTTGAATTGGAGCTTCTTTTTCTGGGTCCATGGAATTTGGGGCTTCCATTGGTCGAATGGGGGAATTTCCTCTTTATTTCACTAACATCTATGTCAGCGGTTCTCAAATGCGCAGAATGACCTGGAGGGCTTCCTTAAACACAGATTGGTGGCCCTCCACTAGGGTAAATAGCCATCCTGGTTTGTCTGGGAGTAAGGGATTCCTAGGATGTGGGATTCTCAGTGCTAAAATTAGGAGCCTTCTAGGCAAATTGGGATGAGCTAGTCACTCTAGCCTGGAATCTCTGATTCAGTGGAGCTGAGGAGATAATTTGCATATCAGATGGTTCCTACATGATTCCCGTGTTGCTGGGACCACACTCTGAGAACCAGTGGTCTCCCTGAAAAGTCATCAAAGTACAGCATTATTTGGAATACCTGGGACTTCACCACCAATAGAAATGATATATATTTTCCTATCACGTTATGGATATCTCAAAATATCATTTGCACTCACTACATTGAAATCAGAGTTGTTATGAGACAGCTGATCAATCTCACTATTTAATGTGTTAATTAAGATGCACACATATTATTCTACTACCACTTTCACTTTTAATATTTTGATAACTACATCTTGACTTAATTGGTTTCCTTTGTAGTCTTAAATTTTATTCTTTTAAAAATACTGTTCCTAAGAAGGGGTCATTGGTTTCTGTAGACTGCCCAAGGGGGTGACAGAAGAAAAAGTTTGAGAATCCCTGCCCAGGGCCGGCTCTGTGCCCTGGCGCTGGCTGCAGGGACTCACATGGAGCAGGACGCACTCTGGAGTGCTGGTCTCCTCACTAACCCACAGGATGTTCACTGAGTGTCTAATCACTGTTAGGAATGCAGTGATGAACAGATGGACCTGTTCCCTGCTCTGCAAGCACTTACAACCCACCACGGGACACCTGTAGAGAAGCAATGGGGTGATACAGCGTCCAGAGGCCACTGAGTCCCAATATCTCATGTAAAGATTTCTCTGCCTTCGTGTCTCTCTCATTTTCCACTTTCACACCCTCATTCCACCTTCCATGCTGCTGCCAGCACAATCTTTCTAAGACCTAAGTCTGGTCTTGTCACTGTCAAACAACACTATCTAAAGGCTCTGTGAGTTCAGAGGAGAAAGCTCATACTCTGCAGTAGGGCATACTTGGCCTCCCTGTCCATCTCCTCCCCGCGCCCCCCCCATGCCCCCATCCTATGCAGGGCTTCTGGTGGCTGCAGACATCAAGCTATTTCACACCTCCATGCCTTTGCTTAGGCAGTACGCTCGGGAGTACCCTAGCGTTTTTCTTTACCTTACTTTACCTGGCTCATACCTACCTTTCTTGTAAGACTCAGTGCAAGGTACATTTCTCTATGAAAATTTTCCTTTCCCGGCACTTCCTCCTGCTGCACTGGGACGGACCCCTCCCGTGGTGGTACTCCCTCAGGGCCTCTGAGTCCACGTGGCCCAGCCACACTCCCTGGATCATCCTTCGCGTCTGGCTCCCTGACCAGAGCGGCACAGTGCACTTCCCCAGTTGGACAATCGTGACGTGAAACTTAATAGTGTGTTGCCCGACACCCACAGGTGCTCATCAAGTGTGACTATCATAATTATTATGCCAGTTCTTTCTCTACCCTTTCCCTCACAGGGGACATCAATTCCAGTGAGCAATCAGCCTTAACACCCATTTTACCATGACCTTTGCTCAACCCCGAACATCGATGGCACTTCCTCTTTGCTTGTCAGAACTTTCTTCTCAAGCCGGCTTTCAGGGGACTGCATGATCAGCCAGCATCCTCTCTAATCACCCTGCTTCCCCCTACGCCTCTGCTCAGGGCAAAAGAGGCTGCCTCCTCTTTATCCCAGGAGACACCAGTTTCCTTCTTCACTCTGTGCCTCCATCACCACTGACATACATACCCTGTTCCCGTCCCTGACTTAGTCCAAGCCACAGAATCCCCTCCCATCGAAGTGGGCTCCCACTGGCTGATTTAGGGGCTGGATGATGCCATCAAAGACCAGGCATTCACCACTTCTCCACCACCTTCCCTGGTGCAGGGTTCATCCTGGCTTTAGGAGCCAGGTGGTTACAGAAGTTGCAAGTGTTGCATTCTGATAAGTGGCTTTCCTCATTGAGAAATGAAGATCCTTTTTTTCTGAATAACCAGAATTGAGTCCTAGGCTCGTCCCGTCACCAATCACGGGTGAGGGCGATGGCTTAGGCCGGCTCTGCTGCAAGGTCAGTCAGCAGAGAACAACTAGAAATTCATATTTTCAGGCTCCAGCTGGGACCCATGGAGTCAGAATCTCCGGGATCCGGCCACTCCCAAATCTGCATGGTTGCTAGCGAAACAGGTGACTCTGGTGTTAATTTTAGAAGAACCTGCTTGCAGCGACCCCCTGGGTTGGAAATTTCATTGTGGAGTGAACTAGAGTTTAACTATCTTAACAGCTCTTGGCTGCACCACTCTTCTCATCACCAAGCCTCCAGAACTTGCCGTACTCTTCCATGCCATACAGACCTAGCCTGCGTTGTGTTCCCTCCAGAAGGCTGTAGCTCTCCTTGACTACTGGACACATTTCTACCCATCCTTTAATACACACTGTGTCATCCCTTCCATGGGTGGGCCTCTCCTCTGTGCCCCCCACACCCCTTCTCATCTCCATCTCTTTGGACATTCCCCATTCCTCACCATGTCCCTATATAAACCTGTTTCTTCCTTCATTAACTTGCTCCCGGAGAACATGTCCTTCTTAACTTTGTAGCCTGGACACATAGGTCATGCTCCACACATGTTTGTGGAATAAACAAGATGGGTCAAGTTCTTGCTTTGGGGCCTGGTGGGTGGGTGGTGAGGGCTTTATCTAACCTCCTCACTGAGAGAAGAAAGATGGCAGGGAAGTAGAAGGACATGGAATGAATCCCTCTCCACAGATGCATCAGGAATACAACAAAAGATGCAATAATTCCCACAGAGAACCAGCTGAACACCAGCAAATGACCTCAGACACCAGAAGGGACAGCAAAGATCCCGACATAACTGGGAGAAGCAACCTCCAAAGTCTGGACTACTCCATTAGAAGTCAAGTAGGAGGCTCTGGGGAGGGAGCACTGAATCCAGGATGCTAGACTACTAGGGAGTCCTCAGACACAGGGAAGATTAACTGCAGAGAACTCTCACAGAGCCCTGTATCAGAGTCTAAGACTTGGCTTCATCTGACTGTCTGCAGTAGCCAGTGCTGGACACCTCACACCAAACTGCAAACAAGACAGGAACACAAACCCACCCATCAGCACACAGACTACCTAAAGCCATGTTAACCTCACAGATACCCTAAAACACACCACCTGACATGACCCTGCTCATCAGAGAGAAAAGACACAGAGCCACACACCAGAAAGCAGACACCAGATGCCCCCACCAGGAAGCCTACTCAAGACACTGGACAAACCCCACTACAGGGGGAAGAAGGCAGAAACAAGGGGAATTATTACTAGGCAGCATAGGGAAAGGAGAGAGCAAATCCTATAAATTAGAAAAAATGAGAAAACAAAGAAACACCATGCAGGCAAAGGAGCAGGAAAAAACCCCACAAGACCAAATAAATGAAGAGGAAATAGGAAAATTGCCTGAAAAAGAATTCAGAGTAATGATAGTAAAGATGATCCAAAATCTCAATAACAAAACAGAGAAAATACAAGAAACAATTAATAAGGACTCAGAAGAACTAAAGAGCAAACAAACAGTAATGGATAACAAAATAACTGAAATTAAAAATACTCTAGATGGTATAAACAGCAGAATGACTGAGGCAGAAGAACGAATAAGTGAGTTGGAAGATAGAATGGGGAAAATAACTGCCACAGAGCAGGAAAGAGAAAAAAGAATGAAAAGAATGGAAGACAGTCTCAGAGACCTTGGTGACAACATTAAGCACACCAACATTCAGATTATAGGCATCCCAGAAGAAGAAGAAAAAAGAAAGGGTCTGAGAAAATATTTGAAGAGGTTATAGTGGAAAACTTCCCCAACATGGGAAAGGAAATAATTCATCAAGTCCAAGAAGCACAGAGAGTCCCATACAGAATAAACTCAAGGAGAAATACACCAAGGCACATATTAATCAAACCAATGAAAATTAAAGAGAAAGAAAAAATATTAAAAGCAGCAAGAGAAAAACAACAAATAACATATAAGGGAAAACCCATAAGGGTAACAGCTGACCTTTCTACAGAAACTCTGCAGGCCAGAAGGGAATGGCAGGATATACTGAAAGTCCTGAAAGAGAAAAACCTACAGCCAAGAATATGCTACCCAGCAAGAATCTCATTCAGACTTGATGGAGAAATCAAAAGCTTTACAGACAAGCAAAAGTGAAGAGAATTCAGCACCACCAAACCAGCCTTACAACAATTGCTTAAGGAACTTTTCTAAGTAGGAAACACAAGAGAAGGAAAAGATCTACAAAAACAAACCCAAAACAATTAAGAAAATGGTAATTGAAATACACGTCAATAATCACCTTAAATGTAAATGGATTAAATGCTCCAACAAAGGACACAGACTGGCTGAATGGATACAAAAACAAGACCCTTCTGTATGCTGCCTACAAGAAACCCACTTCAGACCAAGGGACACATATAGACTGAAAGTAAAGGGATGGAAAAAGATATTCATGGAAATGGAAGTCAAAAGAAAGCTGGAGTAGCAATACTCATATCAGACAAATTAGACTTGAAAGTAAAGACTATTACAAGAGACAAAGAAGGACACTACATAATAATCAAGGGATCCACCCAAGAATAACATATCACAATGGTAAATATCTATGCCCCTAACATAAGAGCACCTCAATACATAAGGCAAATGCTAACAGCCATAAAAGGGGAAATCAACAGTAACACAATAATAGTGGGAGACTTGAACACCCCACTTACATCAATGGACAGATCATGCAAACAGAAAATAAATAAGGACACACAAGCTTTAAATGACACATTAGACCATCTCGACTTAATTGATATTTATAGGACATTCCATCCAAAAACTACAGAATACATTTTCTTCTCAAGTGCACAGGGAACATTTTCCAGGATAGATCACATCTTGGGTCACAAATCAAGCCTCGGTAAATTCAAGAAAATTGAAATCATATCAAGCATCTTCTCTG
The DNA here is from genome assembly GCF_030028045.1 of Hippopotamus amphibius kiboko. Taxonomy (NCBI): domain Eukaryota; kingdom Metazoa; phylum Chordata; class Mammalia; order Artiodactyla; family Hippopotamidae; genus Hippopotamus; species Hippopotamus amphibius. The sequence goes on from NC_080190.1 coordinate 167,661,047, forward strand.
ACCACAATGCCATGAGACTAGATATTAATTACAGGAAAAAAACTATAAAAAATACAAACATATGGAGACTAAACAATACACTATTAAACAACCAAGAAATCACTAAAGAAATCAAAGAGGAAATCAAAAAATATCTAGAAACAAATGACAATGAAAACACAACAACCCAAAACCTATGGGACGCAGCAAAAGCAGTTCTAAGAGGGAAGTTTATAGTAATACAGTCCTACCTCAAGAAACAAGAAAAATATCAAATAAACAACCTAACCTTACACCTAAGAAAGCACCTAAGGGTGGGAAGGGAACCAACCACAAGATTAGAGGGTTGGAACTTTTAGTCCCACCCCCTGACGTTGGAGGAGAGGGAGAGGGGCAGGAGGTTGAATCAATCATGAGTGGCCAATGATTTAATCAATTCTGACTACACAATGAAGCCTTTAAAAAACTCCAAAAGGACGGGATTTGGAGAGCTTCTGGGTTGGTGAACACGTGTAGATGCTGGAAGAGTGGTTGCTCAGAAAGTTTGGAAGCAACACTCTCCTTCCCACATACCTCGCCCTATGTACCTTTTCATCTGGCTATTCATCTGCATCCTTTACAATATCCTTTATAATAATATAAATGATTACATTTATATTATTATACATGTAAGTAAATGTTTATCTGAGTTCTTGAGCTACTTAAGCAAATCAGTTGAACCTGAGGAGGGATCATGGGAACCTCAGTCTATAGCTGGTGTGTCAGAAGCATGGGTGACCACCTGGACTTCTGATTGGCATCTGCAGGTGGAAGGTAGCCTTCTGGGACTGGACCCTTAACCTGTTTCCATCTCCAGATAGATGGTGTCAGAATTGAATTAATTGCTTGGTAGTGCTGAAAATACACACACATTGGGACATAGTTTCTATAACCTGCTTTTTTCACCAATGATACTTCCTGGATTTCTTTCGCTCTGAATATTTATAGTTCCTCCTTATTCTTTATAATATTTTCACAGTATTCCGTTGAATGGAATGAATTATATAACCAGTTGCATATCTGCAGACACTTAAATGATGCTTCAGGACTTCCCTGGGGGTGCAGTGGTTAGAATCTGCCTGCCAATGCAGGGGACATGGGTTTGAGCCCTGGTCTGGGAAGATCCCACATGCTGCGGAGCAACTAAGCCCATGCACCACAACTACTGAGCCTGTGGTCTAGACCCTGGGAGCCACAACTACTGAGCCTGCACACCACAAATACTGAAGCCTATGCACTCTAGAGCCCAAGTGCCACTACTACTGAGCCCATGTGCTGCAACTACTGAAGCCTGCATGCCTAGAGCCCATGCTCTGCAACAAGAGAAGCCACTGCAATGGGAAGCCCATGCACCGCAATGAAGAGTTGCCCCCGTTTGCCACAACTAGAGGAAGCCTGCGTGCAGCGACAAACACCCAAAGCAGCCAAATAAATAAATAAATAAATAAATAAATAAATAAATAAATAACTTCCTCACTTCTGGTGGAGATTTTTCTATACTCACTACTTTCTGTACTGGAAAGACCGTGGGCTTGGGGACGAGACCAGCCTGTGTTTGAATCCTGCTCTGCCTTTACTAGCTCTGTAGCCTTGACTGATTCACTTAGCTTCCCTGAGCCTCAGTTTCCTCAGCTGTAAAATGAAGCTGGTAATGTGTACCTTCTAGGACTCCTAGGATTGAATGAGGAGATGGTGATGACAGCCCCAGCATGTAGAAGGCAGTCAACCAACAGCAGTTATTACTTTCCTGCCTGGCGGCCACCCCCTCCACAACTAAAGCTCGCCTCATTTCAGCCCTCTTGATCCAAGTGGTAATTTTGGTAATTGATGTTGGAAAACATTATGTCACTTGCATTTCACAGTCCTCTCAGCTGACTGTGAGCATCTGCATCTACTTTGAAAGGTAAGCAGTATCTGAAAGAATTTGTCTCAAAGACTGTGTGTTTGTGTGTGTGTGTGTGTGAGAGAGAGAGAGAGAGAGAAAGACAGAGAGAGAGAGGGAGGGAGGGAGAAACAGAGACAGAGAGACAGAGAGAGAGAGAATGACAGCCCTCCTTTTGCTAGTCTAAGGAAAATAGGGTTGAATATTGTAAATTCTACACTGCTTTTGTGCTTTCCTGGGAAGTAGTTCCAGCTGTCTGCTCAAGGGCATCATACTGGACACTTGTCTGCAGGGTCCTTGGTCCTGGTCAGTGGTCCACTGTGCTCCACATTTGAGAACTCACTGTTCTGGTGAGAGCTGGCGGCTGGCTCGGCACAGTCCTGGAACTGAGTGATTGATCCTCATGGCCATCGAGGGTCTTGGTGGAGAATCACTCATCAGGAGTCCCAGCTGCCCCAGTCTTCCCTCCTGGGAGGCCCGGACTAAGAGAGGGTGGGATGGGATGGGATGACGGGGAGAGCCCAAGCTCAGGAGTCTGGAAATCCTGCAGCCCAGAGCTGGTGTCTGGTCACCTCTGTCAGTGGGAGCTTTTTCTTTTTTTTTTTTTAATTTTATTTATTTATTGGCTGCATTGAGTCTTCATTGCTGCACGCAGTCTTTCTCTAGTTGTGATGGTCGGGGGCTACACTTCCTTGAGGTGCAGGGGATTCTCATTGCAGTGGCTTCTCTTGTTTTGGAGCACGGGCTCTAGGCACGTGGGCTTCAGCAGTTGTAGCACGTGGGTTGTGGCTCACGGGCTCTAGAGTGCAGGCTCAGTAGTTGTGGTGCACGGGCTTATTTGCTCCTTGGCATATGGGATCTTCCCAGACCAGGGCTCAAACCCATGTCCCCTGCATTGGCAGGTGGATTCTTAACCACTGCACTACCAGGGAAGTCCCTGTCAGTGTGAGCTTGAGTAAGCATCTCAGCCCAATGGGCTCTGACCCCTTGTAAGTACAAATTGTCGTAGCTATGTGACCAACACCATGAAGTGGCTGTGCCGGTAAAATGCACAAAATTCATGAGAACATTTTGAAAAACTAAAGCGCTTGGAAAATACTGATAAAATAGTAGCAGCAATAATAGCAGTAATAACAGCAGCGATACTATTACTAGCTATGCCAGGCTAACTTGGGCCAACTTTGTTCAGACTCACACACTCAGTCAGTCAGTGTCTGGACTTCACTGCTTCCTGAACCCTTTGAATTCCCACCTTTTGGCATCAGACCTTCCTAGCACATGTTCATAGACACCCTTACTTTTCATTCTACACGTTTTTATTGAAGCCCTTGTAAGTGGCTCTGGGTTCACAGTTGTGAACAAGGTACATGGAGAGGCTGGATAAGGGAGATTTGCAAGATTCTGAAGGTGAAGAATCATTTCATCATTTTATAGATGAGAAAAGTGAGGATCTGAAAACTGAGTAACTTGCCAGCCTGAAGGGCAGAATCCTGGCTGGGGTGGCCCTGGCTTCTGGTCCAGTGCTGTTTATCATTCACCCACTGCCCCACTGCTTCTCTAATTCTCCAAAAGATCTCCTTCTTTCCTCCCAGTACCCAGATGTTGAACTAAAAGGGAATTGGGAGAAAAAGGAAATGAGGGAGATGACATTTTTAGAGGCAAAATGGTTTTCAAAAAAAAAAAAAAGAGCTTTTTTTTTTTTTTTTCTCCATTTGCAGGTGAAGTAAAGCAAGAAAAAGGATACGTGGGGAAATGAGCAGCGTGGGGGATGGGACCGCTCACTTTTGTCTCCAGTTAAGAATATCTTCCTGACTTTTTCCTTTCTTCAGATGTCTGTGCACCAGCAGAAAATGATCTATTTTTTTTGAGCATATAAAGGAAAAAAAAAAAAACTTTTAGCTTCAAATCAGAGCTATGAAATGCTTGCGTTCGGATGCTGGCAGGAAACTGTATTCTCTCTAGAAATAAACTTCAGGACCCTCAGCCTTAGGAAATGGGACTTGGTCAGGTCGATCTTCTTGTTTAGGAAAGTTCTTGAACTGTCGTAGAAAATTGGCAAATTCATTAATTCATAACACCAATCGTTATTAACTGCCTGAGTCTGAGATGCTCTGAACTTGGGCCCTGGCGCAGGGTTTAGGGCATTGTAAATGGTCAGATGAACGAGGGTGGAGGTGGGTAGGCGGCCTCAACCCCAGCCTGGTCCAGAGAGTCCCTGTTCATGGGCACCTTCCTTGCACCCCTTTACTAGGTTCTCTCTCCTCCTCCCCACCTCCTGCTCCCCCTCTTCCAGCCCGGCTACATACCGCTGCGGGAAAAGTGTACTTCAAGATGGATTCAAAGCCATTTCATACCAAAGAAGAAACAGCTGGACGTAGCTCATGTTTGTCCCTTCTACAGTGGTTTGCAGAATTATTGTGAGAAATACGCTCTGGAAACTCTACACTGAGGCACCTTGCACCAGAGGGTTCACTGGTGTCTGCAAGTTCTGAGCAACAGAGAGGAAATGTCCAGCGAACTGTTGGTGGGGCCAGACTAATCCTTCCACTCTTGGGTGGTGGCTCTGGGTCAGCCCATCACAGGGAACAAGCTCTTGACATTGACACGGGACAATGTGTGCTGAGAGCCTCCAGTGGGTGAGCCAGGGTGGAGGTGGTCAGGGTCTGGGAAGAAATCCCACCGTCCCCTCTGCTCCCCCTTCTACTTCTGTCCTAACGGGGACAGACATGGCTGCAAGGCACGTGGGACCTCTGCCCAGCCGGCTATCGTGGGGTGAGAAGAAGCAAGCCAGGCAACAAGGCAAATGGGAAAACAGGGCAGAAGACGCTTCACTGGGGCCAGGGATGGGGGAGCAATGAGAGGAATGTCCAAACAGACGTGCAGAGGAGGGTTAGGCATGAATTAAACAAGGTAGCAAACAAATCAATCTGTAATTGCAAATCAAAGGGTCTACGGTCAAGAATGTGGAGCTTCATGGAGGACGTTAAGTCTGCGCTACAGCAGGAAGGAAAAGAAGGAGGTATCCACGCAGACACTATGGGAAGAGTGGGGGGCCAGAGGGAAGGAGTCAGGTGGCCCCACGGAGGAGAGAGGTCGTGACCAACTTTCCCACCCTGTTCAGAAAGCTGCTTACGGACACAGAGAGAGCAGTGGGTGCCTCCCAGTCCCCTGCATCTCCTCTAAGCGACCACCCCAGGATGGACGTTTTCTGTAACACCTAATAGGAGGTGGGAAGGGGAGGAAAGAGGGAGGGAGGAAGAGAGCCAACCTTTCCTGGGTACTTCCTTTGTATTCGCTGCTTGGAAATACACTGTTTCTTTCACGTATACTCCCATCATCCTGGACCTGGGTAGGCATTTCCCAGTTTGTTCAAAGAGCAACCTCAGCCCGGATGCTTGGGTGGTAGAGCTGATAGGCATTGGAGTCAAAATTTGTCTTTGGTTTTGTGTTCTTCTCACCCTTTCTTGTGCTCCCTCCAGGAAGCATAATGGGGACATAATGCAGGTACAAAGGTTTGGCACCTCCTGTCTAATAATACCTGAGCTCATTAGCAGCTTCTCATAATGGGCTCTGTCATGCATCCCACCTGTGTCTTCACAAGGATCCCAGGTTTCTTACTCACAGCCTCCTCTCCTGTTACTATCTTCTCTCACCCCTGAGAGCAGCTTCCTCTTTGGTCCTCAGGAGTCAGGAAGGATGGAGGAAGATGAAGATGGGTAGTGGAATGTCACAGAGATGGTAGCAACTGTCCCTTCTGAGAGCCCCTTTGAGGATTCCTTCTTGCTGAATCTTCTAAGGAAAACCTGGATGTGAAATTATTAACCCCACTCATTAGCTTTATTTCCTCTACAAGCCAGTGGTAGAAATTAAGTCAAAGTAATTCAAACCCCAGAAAATGTAAGGGGTTTACTATGAAGATAAAACAGTGTCTCAGGCAGCCCAAGAGGAAGAATTATTAGGAAACTTCCTGAAGTTTCTCAAACCACAGCCTGCAAACTGGGATGGACTTTCTTGCTGTTGCCCCATCTCTGCTCCTCTTTGAGCATCTCGGTGTGCACCTGTGCCTGCCCCTCTCAATAAAACAACAGGGTAGCAACAAGGCTGTCCTGAGTTTACATGTCATGGATTCAGTCACTCAACAGGCCTTTCTCTCTACCAATTTGAAATACCCAGGAAAAGGGAGGATTGGCTGCTGCCGGAGGGAACAGGTATTGCAACAAGAAGCATGACTGCTGTAAACCCCCTGTGGGGTGGGGGTGGCAGGAAGGGAAGGGCATGCAGTGATTCCCAGAGAGTGGGCCAGGCAGAAAGGGCAATGTGTTCATCATATCCCATCTTACTGGGCCCAGACAGGTCAAGTTTATCACATCATACAGGGATTCGAGCAGCAGCATTGGGATTTGAACATGTGACTGATTCCCAGCACGTTTTCTTCGTGCTGCCCCAGTGTTTCTCACAGTGTGGAGCACGCACTAAAGATGGTATTTGAAATGATTTTGGGTGCTACATAAATGAGCCTTTTACATTTAATATATTAGAAAAATAATAACCATCACATAAAACCCATAATATAGACATTCTTTTATAAAAAGATTGTAAATGGAAAAAATTGTGAGCCAAATAAAATATATATTAAGGAAATCATAGGGTGGGTGGTGTAGTACATGTGGATATAATAACAGTTGTGAATGTTGTTTGCAAAGGACTGAAGTTTGACAAATATCAGCAAAGGTATTATTATTCTGCTACCAAGTCATTTTCCCCCCCGAAGTCCAAGGATCCCATCATATTCTTTATTTTACGAGTCTCATCTTCTCCCATCAATAAAAACAAAGTGTGGGGACTCAGTTATCTTTTCTATTTGTGTTTCCAAAGCAAATCAATAAACATCCATTGAGCACCTGTTCTCTGTTCATCTGTCACACTCAGCCCACCCCAGCAGGATAACTCTTTATGCAGACTCCATTCTTCATGGGAAGAGTTTGGTTTGTGTCACCAGCTGGGGTGCAGATACATCCCCTTATTTTTGCAAGTAAATTAAGTATGAGATTTCCCATCCTTCTCAGAAAGCCCATAGCTCCCTAAAAAGGTCTGCAGAGTCACGTTGACTTTCATCTTCCCCTCTCTGGGCTCTGTTCATGACCCTAGTCCAGTCCTGTCTGCTTTCATCCTCAGGGTGAGTGCCTTTTCTCGGGTCCTTAGAGCCCTTACTCATCAGAAGACGTTGGCTGGGACTATCCCATTTCAACCCAACAGGTTTCTTTAGCTTTTCATGTCTAAATGGGATGACAGTTTAGGTATTTTTCTCTAAGAAGCCTTCTGGCTCCTGCAAAATGGTCACATCTACTGCAAATTGCAAAGTGTAAAGGGGGTGCTAGTTCAACTTCATGAAAAATCTATGCACTGAAACCCAACTTGCTAGGTGATCAATTTGCTGAAGGACTATTCTAGTAAATTATCAAATCTCCTGATTAACCAATCACTGATTTAAACGATTTGTCAGTTTGTAACAGTTTGGAGTGTGTGTGTGGTTCCAAAGCTTGTTTCTCGAGGAAGGTCGGTTGAATGGTCTCCATTTTGCCTAAGGGCAGCATTTCAAGAAAAGTTTAATTAGCCCGAAGTTCAGAGTTAGCAGGGGGTTCAGTCTTCTCATGGGTGCTTTTAATAGATTGGCCCTTTCAACATCCAGCTTTAGCTTCAAGTAGATCTTTACCGATTTGATGGGGTACAAATAAAAGAAAATCCTCAGCTGGATTGAGACTCGCTAAACCCAAACTACGAAACGAACACTACATACTCTACAATCTTCTTATCCAAACGTGATACCATGTTTGAGTGTATTTATGTACATAAAACTGGATGAAAATTGACCCAAATAACAACGAGTTTCCTTAGTTTTTTTTTTTTTTTTTTTTTATGAAAATATCACTTGAGTTAGGTTCGTCATGTTGTGACAGTAACACAAGTATGCACCATGGCTGTGTGAAAAGAGCTTTGAGTCCTTTGTTTCTTGTGTCTTAAAATGTACACTTCCCAACACTCAGCATCTGCTGAGAATCTTTAAAGGCAGGATGGGGAATTTAAGACCATGTGCCATCTCTTCCCACATTGCCGCCAGGCGCAGGTATTGCTAATCCATCACAGCTCTTTCCTACCAAGCCCCGAGCACCTTTAAAATCTTTCTTAAGCCTTTGTTCCAGGCAGTGCAGATCAAATGGTGAACTTTGGGATGGGATAAATCTATTTGCCATCTTAGCTCTGGTTCCGCTGGATTATACGCTTCCATCGACCTGGTTCTATTTGCTCTCATTCTTCCCCACTGTTCCACACTCTTTTTTTTTTTTTTTTTTGTTCTGCTATAATGGTTGCTTTTTTGGCTTCAGAATACGACATCAAATATAGAGAATTATCCATCATTCTTCCAGCCTTTGCGCACCCTCCTGAATTTATGTACAGAGAGTTTACAGCTCTATCCCTTCTAACTTGCTCCTGGGAAAGCAAACCTGTCCTCCTCCTTCAGGCCAGTGTGGGAGCAGCCTGGCTCAGAAAACTCACCTCCATCTGTTTTATGACCTGTTCATTACCAGTGTGTCTTAACATCCAACACTGGAAATCTCAGGACACTCTTAAGTCTTGGCCACAGCTTATACCTTGGATTCCAATGTGCTTCAGGCTGTGGACCTTTGGTCTTTCTATTTACCAAGAAGCTGAAGCTGCAGAATTACCTGAATCAATGTCCAAAGAGCCCCTTTGGGGGTAAATAATCTTAGGAGACAGGAATTTATTTTCCTGGTTTTGCGGAAATGCCCACTTGCCCTGGGCAATATATCCTAGAAAGATCATAAAAATCTTCAAAGCCACATTCAAGGTTTTTTCTTTATCAAATCCTAATGCTTTATACATATCTCTGATTTGGCCTTTCTTATATCACATTTTAATTATGCGTATATCTTGTTTCCATGCTTCCATACAGAATGGGAGGTCCTCAGGGCAGGGACAGTTTTGTTCACCTCTGTGTCCCGAGGGTAAGTCACAGAGCCTATTATTAGTGGGCAGCAAAATATACTGGAAAGAGTCAAACTTAAACAGAAAATAGTTCCCAAATCCCAGTGTTGACTCTTACTGATTGTGTAGGTGTCTGTAAATTACCTGGGCCTTTTCTAGTAATTTGAATAGGTCACAGGGCTTTAAAAAATTAACTAGAATAAAACATCTTTTATAATGAAAAGAGCAGCCCTTGCCTGCTCTGCCTACCTCTGTCCTGCTTCTTAGGGGCTGTTATTTTTAACTCTTTGAACTGTTTCTTTCGGTGGTTATCTCCATATTTCTAAATACAATGTCTTATGTTACTCTTTTGGCTTTGCACATTTACATAGCATCTATTGGTGTATTGCTGTAATTAATTAGGACTTAACACCTTCATATATTTGCACATTTTCTTGACAAGTTTATATATTACAGCATTCATTTAACTTTTCAGCAGGGTTTTCAGTATTATGACTATTTAAAGTTAGCTCTAAAGCCAGGTGGGTACGTTATGATTTTATTTTCTTTCTTGTATAGTTTTTGTGTCCAGTTTCTTTTCCCCTAAAGTTTCTGGTTTTCATTCTTTTTTTTTTTCTTATTGCAAAACCTCCTGTATAATTTTCCTTCATACTTTTTTCCAAGAGCTCCAGCTGATCAAATATTCCACTAAGCATTTTTATGAAAATCCTTATTGTCCTTTCCAGGCTGAAATAGTTTCCCTTCTGGGGGGTGTGGCCACCACTCTGGACATCCCTCATACCCTCACCTGACTGGGGCCCTCTGTTTCCTGAATTTCATATTTTCTTCTTTCGTGGGTTACTTTCTTATTTTCCTGGAGCACATCCCTCCTTACTTCCCAAAAGCTAGGTCAATTTTCAGAGCTCTCGAATGTGTGAACATGCACTTATTTCCTAGTTGGGTTTAGGTAAGGCTGGGAGTGGCTTGACTTCAGTGTTTAGAACATGCTCCCTGGTCTTCTAACATTCAGTGTCGCTGGCAAGACACCCAGCACTTTTCTGATGATCATTCTTTTATAGGGGACCATTATGGGTGAAATTGTGTCCCCCCCAAAAGGATATATTAGAGTTCTAATCCCTGGCACCACAGAATGTGACCTTACTTGGGAATGGAATCATTGCAGATGTAATTAACTTTTTTTAAAAAATAAATTTATTTATTTTTGGCTGCTTTGGGTCTTTGTTGTTGTATAAACTTTTGAAAGGGGTTATCACATGTGTAGGGTTATTATTTGTTTAAGTAATTTATTTATTTTTGGCTGTGTTGTGTACTCTGCTGCATGTGGATTTTCTCTATTTGTGGCGAGCGTGGGCTACTCTTCCCTGCAGTGCTCTGGCTCCTCATTGCGGTGGCATCTCTTGTTGTGGAGCATGGCTTCAGGTGTGCGGGCTTCAGTAGTTGCGGCTCATGGGCTCAGTAGTTGTGGCTCTCGGGTTCTGGAGTGCAGGCTCAGTTGTTGTGACGCACAGGCTTCGTTGCTCCGCAGCGTGTAGGATCTTCCTGGACCAAGGATCGAACCTGTGTCCCCTGCATTGGCAGGTAGATTCTTAACCACTGCGCCACCAGGGAAGTCCCCATGTAATTTGTTAACTTAAGATGGGGTCATACTGGAGTAAATTTTAGGCATTTTCTATGGATTTCCTCTTATGGTAGTAAGTGAGGAATTGTGCTGTTTTTAAGTTCTTCTACCTTATTCTCTCAAAATAGTCATGTCACATTTTAAAATCCAAATTTATATTGTCACTGTATTGCTATAATTATATACACTGTCCACTGCTGAGTCCAGTAATGCACGACTACGTTTCCTTTTTTTTTTTTTTTAAGTTTTTAGTTTTTCCTGGGGTTAATAATTACCTATTTTTTCATTTACTTAGTTCATTATATGTAAAATAATTGGACCAGTGCCTGAAAAAGAGTAAGCACTATTTGTGTGTTTGCTATTATCACTCGGCTGTTTTCTTACACCCTATAACAGCTCTACTAAATTAGGACAGCTGGGTCAATTTTCCACATCATCAAAGCTATCAAATACTCCATCCACCCTATTTTTCTCCTGCTGCCTCCTGGTGCCTCCATCCTCCTGTTCCTATCTGGGACCCATTGCTCTCTAAATGAATCCTTAGCTGTGGTCCCAGACATCCACCTGCCATCATCCTCGGGGCTCCCTTCTCCACTCCCCTGCAGTGGGTTTTCCATTCCTTGGTTTACCTTCCTGTTTCGTTGGAGCACCTCCTCCAGTAACTTGCCGAGAAAGGGTACGTGAGTGGGAATTGCATTTTTGAGACTTGACATGTTAAAACATTTCTTCACTCGATGCTCACACTTGATTTACAGTCTGGGTAACTATAGATGTCTAAGGTGTGAATTATTTTCCCTTAGAATTTTGAAGCAATTGCTTCATTCTTTTTAGCTCCCTATGTTTTTATGGAGACGTCCAATGCCATTCATATTCCTGTATATTTTAATGTAATCTCCCCCCTAGAGGAGCATTTAGGATCTTCTTTTGTTCTGAAGTTTCACAGTGATATACTTTAGTTTGGACTTTGAATTTTTGTAATTTCTTTTTTACTTATGACTCAGAGAGAACTTGTGCATCTCCATTCTAGGAAATGTTCTTGCACTTTTTTTTTTACTGTGATAAGGTCCTCCTTCTATTTTCTCTGATCTCTCTGAAAACTCTTATTAGTGGGATGTTCAGCCTCCTGGATTAAGCTTTTAATTTTCTTGTCTTTCCTCTTCTTTTTCTTGTCCATTGCTTGTCTTTTGATTCTACTTTCTGGGGAACTTTCTTGACTTTATTGTCAAGCACTTATTTGGAATCTTTCTTAAAAAATTGAGTCATCATATTTTTAATTTCTAAGAACTCTAAATTATTCTCTGAATGTACTTTTTATGATAGCATTTTTCTTGTTTTATAGATTATAATATCTCCCTTTATTTCTCTGAGGATATTAATTACATTTTCTTTGAAGTTTTTTATGCTCTCTACATTAATCCTGTTGCCTCTCTGTTCAGATCTCTTTTATCAAGTAGGATGATTTTCCCAATTTTAAGTAATTCTCAATTACCTGTTCATATTAGTGAGTAAGGTGCTTAAATCCAGATGCAGTCCCTGAGTGTCCTGGTGGTCTCCAATGAAGGGCAGTAGAGGATAGGTGACATTTTCATTAGAGATTTGTAAGTCTTTTCTTGGGGTAGGTTTATTTTTCTGTAGAATGATTCTCAAATCAAGGGGCTGTGGACCACCCCACCTCATTTATATATATACATAGGCGTTTACTTTTAACTTATTTTCAGCAAAGTGTAGACTCAAGGAGAAAAAAACCTATGGTGTCTCAGAGGGTAGGACAGGGGTTGGGTCGAGGACCCAAGGGTCTAAATTGTTATTATTTAAACTTTTCAAGCACTCTTGTGTGTTCAGCCACTCATACCACCCTTCTCACCTGGGCCTCTTTTGATACCCTATCATGTCCTGTTAGTTTCTAAGCCTTTCTCTGTTCCTGGAGGGGCAAATTGGGTTGATTCCTCTTTGCAGGCACTTCGGGTTGAAATGTTCTCTCTTCTAAGTCATTTGTTTTCCTCCTTCTGTAGTCCATCTTCCCATACAGTGTGTTAAGATGTCTCTTACTTTCGCTGAAGATGAAATGCATTGCTTTCTTTTTTTCTAGTTCTTATTGTTATTGGGGGAAATTTTTGGAAGGAGAAGGTAGCTGAGATGGATTTACTGTGTCATCTTAAAATGAGGACTCTCCTGTAGAAGCTTTTAGAGACTTTTCTTTATTGTGGTGCCTTAAAATGTGATAACCTGTTAGTAAAATATTAGACCACGTCACTATGTCTCTTTCCTTTCATTTTTTTTTAGCTCTTTATATTTTTAGCTGTTATGCTTGAAGAATCCCAAATTCTCAACGAGGGATCCTTTTGGAGGGAGGGATCACTCAGTGTCTTTAGTTAAAAAGAACAGCCAGATGTTCTGCCTGAAGTGGAAATATGAGGTTAGGAAAGCAGGTTACACACCTGGATGACAGTGCTCTGCTTACAGAGGGTATGGCTGGGGAGGAAGGGAAACTATTCTGAGCCCAGTTTTTCAGCTAATTTCTCTAGTTCCAGCCCCCTTCTCTTGCGAACCCTGGTTTCAGCCCCCCAGCAGTCTCACCTACCACTCCCAAGTCCTGGACTTCTCCAGAGTTCTGTGTTACAGGATGTAAGTTTTTCACGCACGTCACTCTGCTGATACACAGAGCTGAGGCTCCATCCATCCTGTGCCATCAATCACCTTTCTTTGTGCTATTTCCCAGAACTTTAACGAAATCCCTTAACTGCTAATGGATTTTCTGCAGGTACTATTTTCATCGTGAGCTTAAATACTTTTCACTCCTTTACAATTGTAGAGGTTCAGAGCACAGACCTGAAGATGCTGTGCTTGGGAAGTGCCACCACTTTTTAACTGTGTATCTTTGGGCAAGCTATTTAGCATCACTCTGCCTCAGTTTTTTAAATCTGTAAAGCAAGAATAATAATAAGACTTTCCCTGTAGGATTTTGTGAGCACTCAATGAAGTAATCTAGGTAAAGAAAGGAAAACTTGACATGTAGTAAAGGTGACTCATAGCTGACCTTTCAAATATGTCATTCATCATTATTTTAGTGGAATATTAGCTTGGAGAAAAGATGAGAGCTTGTTTCAATCCTGTCATTAACTGGAAGTCTGATGAACTTTCTGGATACTTACATATTTCAGGCAGTTGCTCGAGGAATAAGTGACCTAACATATGGAAAACACATAGCACACGGCAGACATGCAGCTGTTATTAGTAGTAGTCACTGAAGAGGTGTTTGTTTAATGACTATTGAAGATAGACTGTTATACAGGAAGCAATCCCAAACCTGGATGTTGGATGACCTGCATTCAATCCTGGTTGCCACTCTCTTTCTGTAACTCAAACAAGTCAATGAACCTTTCTGAGCCTCAGTTTCTTCTTCTGAGAATAGGAATAATAACAGCAGATACTTGATGATGTTATAATGATGAATTCTACGATGACTGTTATGCAAACTGTAAAGTGCTTTATAAATAATAAGGTATATGTGGATGTGCTCGCCCATACGTGAGGATGTGAGTGAGGCAGTTAGAAAAACAAAATGTGAAGGAGATACACCCTCATGATGTTGTCAGAGACGCCAAGAAATTCCACCAGTTCTTAATAATGTTGCATTTTCCAGATGTGGTAACCCAGACCTCTGTGCCCAAGAACAGCTAATCAGTGCCACCGTCTCTAGACTTGTGTTCAGTGCTTTCCCACTGCCTGTGGCTCTTAGTGAACCCAGTCACCAGGGAAAGGCTGCCCATCATTGATCAGGGGGAAGGACTAGACACTTCCTGCCAAGTTGTTTCTTTCACTGAAATATACTGGACATAATTTTGATGTAAAGGAAGCGACAAGAAGCTGTCTGTCTCTGAGTCTTTGCATGGAGACCCAAGATTACAAATCAATTCCTCTTAACCAAGAGAATTCCATTTTTTTTTTTTTTTGGCAAGGAGATCTCTCAAAGATGGATTTTATTTTCGTAGTTTTCCTCAATCAGCGCTAAGCAATGTTCACAAATGACCAGCAAGAGAGTAATATGGTGAGATGGAAATCTGATTCCCAAGCAGCTCCCACCAAACTCCCATGAAATGGCTGCTTGTATTAACTTCCAGGGGACCCCTTCCTCAGCCCTTCCTCATCTCTCTCCCCCTCAGACAGACCTGTACGCTGAGTTTCTCCATGGAGCCTGTTTACAGGGAAGCTAATTATTTTTCCTCATGCAAAAGCCCACTTTTGACTTTGCAGCTGTGCTCGGTCTCCTGGGGGAGAACAGATCTGAATTTCGCTGCTCCCGACTGTACATTGGGTGGCCTAAAAATACCCACAAATTGGTCTTCCCTTTCCTGACTGGGCCGGGCTCTGATCGAAAGGCTAACACGTCTGAGAATTCGGAGAGACTATTACTTCCCATGGATGGCATCAGCTATAAATAGCAGTGCCTTCCAGGTAGCGTGCTGCTGGCTGGCACGGCCCCGCGCTTGTGTTATTCCGGGGAAGACTGCATGCCGCTGGAGGGTTCTGGGAGCGAGAAGGCTTGTCTGGCGCTTGGGGCTTGGAGAAATTCACAGGGGTCCTCTCTGGAGCCCCTTCTGTGTACCAGCTTCCCTCCCAGCTGGGCACTGGGGCGACAAGCGTTAGCTTTTCAGGATCTCCTAGCAGAAAGCCGCGCTGCCCAACAGGAGTGCCGTGCAAGCCACGTATATAATTTAAAATGTTCTAGCAGCTGTATTTTAAAAAGTACAAAGAAACAGGCAAAATTCATTTTAATAATATATGGCATTTAACCCACTATACCCAAAATATAGTCATTTCAATGAGTAGGCAATATAAAAAAATATTTTACCTTCCCTTTTTTTTGGGGGGGGGGAGGCGTACCCACATTGTGGCTGGTTTTCATTATTTGGCATGCTCCTAAAAGTCAGAGGCCGTACAAAAAGGTAGACTCAGAGAGGTGCCCCGCCTCCCCTCCCTCCTAGGCCAGCATTCTTTATATCCTGTTCTTGTCCATTCCCCGTAAGAAAGCGTTCTCCTTAGCTTCTGGTTTCTCTTTCCTGTCCTCATCCTAACTTTTTCCAAAAATGGGCAGATACACTTTTTTAAAAAAAACTTTTTACTTTACATTGGAGTATGGTTGATTAACAATGTTGTGTCCACTTCAGGTGCGCAGCAAAGTGATTCAGTCATACATATACAAGTATTCATTCTTTTTCAAATTCTCTTCCTATTTAGGTTGTTAAATGACACTGAGCAGAGTTCCCTGCATTATGTAGTAGGTCCTTGTCGGTTATCCATTTTAAATACAGCAGTGTACATGTCAATGCCAAACTCCCTAACTGTCCCTTCCCCCCAGTAACTTACGTTCGTTCTCTAAGTCTATGAGTCTGTACACTTTTAAAGAGATATTCCTTCCTTTCCTATATGAAGGGTCCACACGATAGATATTCTTTGACCTTTTGCCATTTTTGACTTAAAAATAATGTCCTGAACATCTCTCCATATCGGTACACAAAGATTTCTCTCCCTCGGGCTCTCGGCAGTGAAAATGCAGAGTCTTAACCACCGGATCACCCGGGAATTCTAAAGATTTCTCATCCTTAATCGCAACTTCAGAGCCCTTCGCTGTGTGGGTGCACCATACTTACCACAACCATTCTCCTCCGTACGGGCATTTAGGTTGTTTCTAACATTTTGCAATTACGAACAATACTCCTGATGATTCTGATTCCAAACACAAAGTGTGGGGTCTTTCTCTCCCCTCACCAAGCAATTTTCTGACACCAGCTGGGTGTCTTACAAGTCAACTCAATTCCGACACTGTCTACCCATAGAGGGCATCAGACCCACAGAGTAAGGGCTCAGTCCTACAAGACTGTCTCCCCCACCCTCGTCGGATACTGATTGCAAGTCCAGATTGTTACCTGTGCTTCTGATGGCCTGGCTGTAGATCCGAGGTTCCAACAACCTCCTCCTTTTGTTGAATTAATTTGCTAGAGCAGCTCACCGAACTCAGAGAAACAGTTTTCTGACTAGATTATTGATTTATTATAAAAGACATAACTCAGGAATAGCCAGATGGAAGAGAGGCATTGGGGGAAGGGCATGGGGCTTTTATGCCCTTTGGCCTCTGAGAGCATTGCTCTCCCTAAATCTCCACGTGTTCACCAACACAGAGGCTCTACATTCCATTTTTATACTAAGTCTTTGAAAGGTGTGTATCTTACACATTTAGCACATCTCTCTCTGGACTCAAATTTTTCATTGGAATGACTGATTTTTACTTAAATTTCATAAAACCTGCTATAGAAAAAGTGGATTCACAACGACCCAGGTTGTTTCAAACATTCTTACAATTAATTTATATTTAAATTAATTAAAATAAGAAACGTGGTTCATCAGTTGCACTGGCCACCTTTCAAGCGCTCACCAGTGGCGTGTGGCCGGTGGTTGCTACACTGGATGGTGCAGGTCTGTAGGGTGAACCCCCTTGCATGGGGCAGATTTCAGATCCATCACTGGTGGGTGGCCAACTGACTCACTAACACCATCTCATCGCTGTGCTCCAGCCACATACTCTTTTTTTAAAATCCTATTTCTTCAGGCTTAAAAAGCCCCTTCGCACCTCAGGCCCTTGCCTGTGCAGTGTTCTTCTTCAGCATCACTGTTTCTTTTCCCCCTCCACCTCTCATCCCTTCCCCTCCGATTCATCTGTCGCCCTCCGCCCAATGTGACCTGCCCAGACTACATCAGGTCCCCTTTGTGGATGTCTCTCTCGTCACCCTGCCTTTTCCCTTCCTCAGCTCAGTCTGCACAAGCATGGTGAGAACATGCCACGTGCCAGGAACTGTTCTAATGCTTGGGGGACCATCAGGGAACAAAACAGACAAAAATCCCCACCTCCACGGGGCTTATGTTCTGATGGGGGAGACAGAGAATAAATAATAAATAAAATAAATAAAGAAATGCATGATACATTATTGGAGAAACTGTCAAATGCTACATTTAAAGTAGAGCATGGTAAAAAGAAGGGGAGTCTGGGGGGGAAGGAGGACAGGTGGCCGGCAGAAGATGGTTGGGCCGACTTGAAGGAGGTGAGGGAATCGGCCACGTGACTGCCTGGAGGAACAGTGTTCCAGGCAGAGGGAACAGCCAGTGCTAAAGCGTGGAGACAGGAGGACACCTGGCATGTTCCAGAGGCAGCAGCAGTGAGAGCTAGCAAGAAAGAGGCTGGCATGTGTTGGACGGGTAGTAGGGGTGGGTCATGTAGGGCCTCTAAACTTTGGTTGAGTTGTGGTTTCTCTTGAGTGTGATGGGAGCCAGTGGAGGGTTTTGAGCAGATGAATGGTTCATGAATGCTTCTCACTGCAGAGTTAATTTATTATTTCCCCCCACTAGGAACTCTGAGGGGGGTGCACATAACCTGAGCGGGTGAATAAGACAGGTTATACAAAACCCCAGGAATTTACGTGTTTACCCATTATGAGACACAGCACATTCTGGCCAAGGACTAGCGGTCTTGGGGCCATTTGCACCTGTGTTAGAATTCTGTAGTCCTCAATCACAGCTCTATAACATTGGGCAAATTACTCAGCAATGAGCAAGGCTGTGGGACTGCTTCCTTCTCTCTCTGCTTGGTTCCTTTGGAAAGAAGTCGAAAGAACTTTAGGTGGCATCATCTTGTTTGGCTGGAGATGCCAGCTGGATGGGGGCAGGAAGCCCAGCTGGCAGGAGGAGGAAGAAGATGTGGGAAAGGAGAGGAAGGAGGATGGCCCAAGAGTCTTGGCAGGCTGATTCTCAGAGGTGGGTGAAGTGTGGCCAAGAAGTTCACTGTGGATGTCCTTTTTCTAAAGATTTTTTTCTTTAATTTTTGGCTGCGTTGGGTCTTCGTTGCTGTGCGCGGGCTTTCTCCAGTTGCGGCGAGCAAGGGCTTCTCTTCATTGCGGTATGTGGGCTTCTCATTATGTGGCTTTTCTTGTTGTGGAGCATGCACTCTAGGTGCGCAGGCTTTAGTAATTGCAGCACATGAGCTCAATAGTTGTGGCGCATGGGCTTAGTTGCTCCGCGGCATGTGGGATCTTCCCAGACCAGGGGTCGAACCCGTGTCCCTTGCGTTGGCAGGTGGATTCTTAACCACTGCACCAGCAGGGAAGTCCTGCAAGTCCTTCTCATTCAGCCCCCAAGACATGGCACAATGCAGGAAGGCCCACAGGTGGAGGCCCAGTCATTTAAAGAAGAGAAAAGGCGAGGAACTGGTAAGATAGCTGGGCTGCATCAGAACTTCCCTATCAAACCCCACTCTCACATGTGTTCTTCAGGGAGCCTACTTGCAGACTGAAGCGTGCACGACTAAAGCCCCTTTTTGATTTCCTTTCCTTTGGCCAACTGCATATCTCCTCATAATTGAACTTGGAGTTATTTGTTAAGAGTATCAGGTATTTTACATGTCCTGATTGCATTCGTTTTCATCTTTGCAATAACCCTGAGGCAAGAATTATTATTTGCATTTCCCAGGAAGGAAATTGAAGCTAACAGAAGTTCACTAACTCTCCCAAGGTCACTCAGTGAGCCAGGATTGGATCTAGGTCTGTCTTCCGCCAAAGCTTTTGCTCTGTCTTTTAATTCATCTATCCGTTCATTCATTCACTCATAGAGGTGAGGAAGCAGACAAATGTCCTGCTAGCATGGAACTTTCTTTATGATAGGAGAAGTATACAGGCATAAACAAGAAAGAGACACAAATAGGTCATTTATATAGTGATAAATTTTATAAAGATGAAAGTGACCCGGGTGGGAGTGGGGGATATTTTAGACTGGAAAATTCTGGAAAGCCTCTCTAAGGAGTTGGCATTTGAGTTGACACAAAAATGGAAACTAGTAGTCAGCCCATGGGAAGATCTGAGCATAGAGATCTTTCATCCTGTCCAGATAATCTGAAAGCCAAACTCATGTAGAGACACAAAGGCTCTCTTTTCAATCTGATCACCTATTCTCATATAATCATGGAAACCGAGGAGTCAGGGTTAGAAGTAGACTTAGCTGGCATTTCATCCCATAAAATATCAAATTTCTGTGCAAAGCTCTGCAATTTATAATTGTCATATGATATTCAGAAAGGCTTTGTGAGGTAGAAAAACATGTATTTTTGCTCCAATTTTTCAGCTAACAGAATAGGCAAAGAGAGGTTTTTGTCCTTTCAGGGCGGTTTTTTTGCTCTCAGATTCCTTACCCTTACTGGGCAGGGTCTCTGCTTACTTATTGTGTCTGGCACATAGTAGGAACCCAATGGCTGTTTGCTGAATAGGAATCCAGGGATTTTTTTTTTTATTGGGGTATAGTTGGTTTACAATGTTGTGTTAGTTTCTACTGTACAGAGAGGTGAAGTAGAGTTCCCTATGCTATACAGCAGGTTCTCATTAGTTATCTATTTTATACATATTAGTGTATATATGTCAATCCCAATCTCCCAATTCATCCCCCCTTCCCCCTGTGGTGTCCATATGTTTGTTCTCTAAATCTGTGTCTCTATTTCTGCCTTGCAAACCAGCAGATTTTTCTAGATTCCACATGTATGCGTTAATACACGATATTTGTTTTTTCTCTTTCTGACTTACTTCACTCTATATGACAGTCTCTAGGTCCATCCACATCTCTACAAAGGACCCAATTTCAAGGAACCAGGGATTTTAAACTGCTTCCTGGTTGCCCAGGGTCCTGTAATGCACCCCTCCTCTCCACCTACAGAACTAGCCTACATTCTGAGGAGAGTACTTTGCATTTGATCTCTGCTTCCGCTCTCTCCTTCCCCAAATTTGCCTTATCCATGCTCAATTTCTCCAGAACTTGAAGTGAGAGTAAACTGAAAATTAATATATTTATATTTTCCAAGTTTCCTCTCCCCACAAAAAATTTAAGATGGTTTAAAATTTAAGATAGTTAAAATGACACAGTAATGATATTAAAAGTAAATATTCTTGTTGTATAACAAAGGGAGTTCAACTCGAGGATGGAAGATGCCTTAGAGGACTGGGATGGGGAGGGTAGGGGGACTCGAGGGAGGGTGGGGGGGAATCAAGGGAGGGAGGGAATACGGGGATATGTGTATAAAAACAGATGATTGAACTTGGTGTACCCCCCCAAAAATAATATAAATAAATAAATAAATAAATAAAAGTAAATATTCTGAATGGGGGGAAAACCTACTGAAGATGAGAAAATAATTACAAATTGTATATCTGCTAAAGTGTTAATATCCAAAATATAGGAAAGACAAAAAATCAAAATCAGATTACAAAATGGGCAGAGCATTTTGAATAGACATTTTTCCAAAGAAGACATACAAATGGCCAACAAGCACAGGAAAAGATGCTCAACCTCATTAAACATCAGAGAAATGCAAATTGAAACCACAGTGAGATATCATCTCACACCTGTCAGAATGGCTATTATCAAAAAGACAACAAATAACAAGTATTGGTGAGGATGTGAAGAGAAGGGAACCCTTGTGCACTGTTCTTGGGAAGGTAAATTGGTGCAGCCACTATGGAAAACAGTATGGAGCTTCCTCAAAAAATTAAAAATAGAACTAAATAGAATTACTATTTGATCCAGCAATTCCACTTCTGGGTATTTATCCAAAGAAAATGAAAACACTAATTCAAAAAGATACATGCACCCCCATGTTTATTGCAGCATTATTGACAATAGTCAAGGTATGGTAAAAAACTTGTGTCCATTAATGACAAAGAAATTGTGTCATATGTATGTATATACATATATATATACACACACAAGGAAATATTATTCTGCCATAAAAAGAATGAAATCTTGCCATTTGTGACAACATGGTTGGAACTTGAGGACATTATATTAAGTGAAATAAGTCAGACAAAGAAAAAGTACTATCATCTCTCACAGATACAAAGAAGAGACTGGTGATTGCAAGAGACAAGAGATGGGAGGGTGGGAGAAATGTGTGAACTATTTTTTGTTTTTTAGTTTAAATAATTTAAATTAAAAAAAATTTTAAAGTAAATATAGAGTGGGGACTCTTGGACAACATATAAGAGAAAGACTACCTTCTAATCCTAAAGGAATTACCTTTCTGCCTTTTCTCCTGTTACTGTTTATGACCAGTATTATCTAAGACTAACCTATGCTTTGGTTTCCTAGTTAGCATACCCTCTTGCATATTCAAGGATATGATTTCATAAAGTCTTCCTCTTCTTTCCTAAGTCATCAATTTCCCCCTTTCAATTGGCTCACTCCCATCAGCACGCAAATAGGCTATGATTTTTGCTACCTTAAAAATACCTCTCTTAAACCTATATTCTCCTCCAGATACGGATCCTTCTTTCTGCTCAAAACAAACAAAAACAAACAGCCCTCTCTTGCTTAACGCATACACATTGAGTCACCAATTTAGAATTATACAATGTTCCTTTTTATCCCTCATATATTTCCTCACTTTGAAATTGTCTAACATTTGTCACATATTTATCTTATATTTGCCTAGTATTTATATAACCACTCTAGCTTCCTTTTGTACTTGCATGGTAAGTATTTTTCATCCTTTTAACAATCATTTTTAAAGTTGGTTTCTCATAGATAGCATATAATTGGGTCTTGCTTTTAGAATCAATCTGACAAAGTCTATCTTTTTTTTTTTGAAAAAAATGTATTAGTTATCTATTTTATACATATTAGTGTATATAACTCAACCCCAATCTCCCAATTCATCCCACCCCCTGCTCAATGTCTGTCTTTTAATTTGAGTGTTTAGACCATTTATATTTAATATAATTATTAATACACTTGGATTTAAATCTAATAGCTGTTTTCTATTGGTCCTATTCATTTTTTGTTTCCCTTTCTCTCTCTCTCTCTCTTTTTTTTCTTGCCTCCTTTGGATACATTGGGAATTTTAGTTTTCTCTTTTGCCATGGCTTCCAATGTTTTACACTCTGAAACTAGCCCACATCTAGCCTTTAGTGATTTGTTGGATTCTTTTCTAGCTTCTTGCATGTTGTCAAGCATCTCTTCTGTGGTCTGCCACAGGTGAGCCAGGTTTCAAGGTCTATCTTCCCTTGGATTTCAGGTTACTCGTTAGCCCTGTGACTTCAGCTGTCTAATGAGCTCAAGGAAAGTGATAATTTTGTATCTATCCCCCTTATTCTTGTTGTTAGATTGAAGTGATGCTCTTTACAGCTTTTGTACATCATAGGCCTAAGTTCTCTGATTGTTTTCACAACAAAACAATGAAAAAGAGATGTCTATATTCATATTCTCCAAAGTATCTCCTCATTATTTCTTGAAACTTGCTTCAGTAAGGCTTGTACCCTCATCCTTACAAAAACAACAATTTTTTTTAAGGTTTCCAATAAACTCTGTGTTGTGAAATGTGATGAGAGTTCTCATCTTACTTTACCTTTCAACATCATTTCACACAGATGACCTCTCACTCCTTCCTTAATAAAATACTTTAACTTGGTTTCTGGGACACTGTACTTTCTTGAATTTTCTCCTACATAAGTGGCTGCTCCTTCTTTATCACCTTTTTGAGTTCCTTCTCTTTTCCTGACCTCTAAATATTGAGTATCCTGGGCTCAGTTTCTGGACCTCTTTTCTTCTTTAATGATACTGATATTCTTTTTGTGATTTTGTCTAGTCTCTGAGTTTTAAATATCATCTATCCACTGACAACCTCCCCTGAGCTCCAAATTTATACACTACTAGACATCTCATTTGAATGCCTGAGACATCTTAATTTAACATGCCTAAAACCAGATCTTCCCCCAACAAACCTGTTCATCCTCCAGACTTCCCAAACTTAGTAAATATATTCTCAATAAAAGTCCTTCTATTTGTCCAGGCCAAAAACCTTGGAGTCAGCTTGGCACCTCCTTTCAGATCACACATCCAGTCCATCATCAACCCTTGCTGACTATACCTTCAATATATATCCAGAACTAATTGCTTCTTATAATCTCTGCTATTACTACCCTCAATGACACTGCAATCATCTTTGGCCTGGATTATTTTAATAGAACTCTAACTGGTTTCTTTTCTCCTGCCTTCCTTCCCTATCTAGTCTATTAATATTTTGGCCAGTAACAACAAAAAAACAATGGCAATTATAATTAGTAATGTGATATTAGGCAGGTCACAACTTCCTAGTGTCTCATTTTTCTCATTTGAAAACTAGAAATGTGAGCAGATTTCTAAACATGTCCTCCCAAAGTTTTATTCCTCTGGTTATTCAATTGAATATTAATTTAGGTACTGTTGTGAAGGAATTTTGCAGATGTAATTAACGTCCCAAATCAGTTGACCTGAAAATATGGATATTAACTGGGTGGCCTTACTAAATCAGTTAGGTCTTTTAGAAGCAGAAAGTTTTCTTCTTCTAGTGGCAGAAGAGACATTCAGAGATTAAATACATGAGGGGAATTTGATGTGCCATTGCTAGCTTTGAAGATGGAGGGAGCACAAAGCAAGGAAAGCCTTCAGCTTTTAGGAGCTGAGTGTCAGCCAGCAAGGAAATGAGTACCTTAGTCCTACAACCACAAGGACCCGAACCATCTGATAATCTTTTTTTTAAAATCTCATTTTAAAAAATTTTGTTAAAGGTGGACATCAGGCCATGAGTTTTCCCCTTGCCTCAATCTACAACCATAAATAAATATAAAAGTACTGTCTCTAGCCAACCACTTGCTAAAATAATCTTGCCTACACAGAAATAATTGAACAAAGTTAAAGGTAACATTTACTCTTCTCAAAGTCATGGTAACATAAAGGCATCATTAACACATATCTTGTAAATTAACATTGTTAAACAAGGGCTAAGATAGCAGAGTTTAGTCCTCATATATATATCTTAAAAATTATTCACAGACGAGTTGTACTAGTTTTTATTCCAAAATTCTGAAATAGTTATTGATTTTTCCAAAGTTTAATTATACCTAGTACTGCTACTTTTCTACTAACATAGCATAATGACATTTTTAAAATGTATGAATAAAAATAGGTGTCTTTGTCATAAGAAGTTATATAAACACATTAATTTTATTCAGACTTACAAGAAAGTGATGGAAACCTAAAATGATGATCACTTTTAGTGATAATTCCAAGAACATTTCTTTCTGTGAACGGACTTCCAAAGAAGCCAATAATCTGAAAAATCTTGGGAGCAAATGCTATCCCTAGAGCCTCCAGATAAAAATCCCAGTGTAGCCCATGTCTTGATTTCAGCCTTGTAAGACCCCAAGAAGAGAGCCCAAATGAGCCTGCCTGAAATTCTGACCTACAGAACTGTGAGATAAGAAAAGTGTGTTATTTTACGCCACTTAATTCGGGGCAATTGTTAAGCAATAATAGAAAACTAATGCTAGGAATAATAAGAAACTTGTTTTCTCTTCAAGGTAGTTGCTCCTTTTCAGAGGTAAGTCAGATTATGTCTTTGTTTTTCTTTCGAGAAAAGGGCTTACCATGTTATAGTGAATAAAAGCTAAATATATTAAAGGGTTCAACAAGACTCTACTCGATCTTGCCCTTACACCACTTTGACTTAATTTACTACTTTCCTGCTTATTCTACTCATCTCCAGTCAAATTGGAATCCTTGCCTCAGGACATTTGCCCTTGCTGTGCCCTCTGCCCAGAGTATGCTTTCCCTAGATGTCTTCCTGGGTCTCTGCTCAAGAATCTGTGGCCTGATAGGTTTCATTAGCTCATTAGATGTGGAAAGAGTACAGTCCCAATCTTTTCAAATACTGTCTTTAACTGATTTTCTCTGTCCTTTCTTTCTGGGACTTTAATTACTGTTAAATCCTTTGGTCGTGTGTCAAATGTATCCTACTGTTTTTTTTTCTGTGCTTTCCATCCATTGGTCTCACTATGATTTAGTCTGAATATTTTCTACTGACCTACCTTGAATAATTCATTCATGCTTTTATTCAATTGTGCCTAGTTTTCTATCAAACCAATCTATTAGGTTCTTAAATTCAATAATAATTTTCAATATTAGAGTTTCCATTTAATTATTTTTAAGTGCTTTCCAGTTTTCTGGCAAAATTTCCTGCCTGGTCAGTTATTGTCTTGCACATGTTAATCATAGTTATTTAAAAATGTATTTCTAGACCTCTTTTGCATCTGTTACTATTGCCTGCTTTTTTCTCTTGCTTTTGATTCTGTCCTCTAATACGCCTGGAATATTTCATGGAATTCCAGCTATTGTGTATGAAAAAATTCTAGAACTAACTTGAGATTCTGGGAGGAAATGATTTTCCTCTGGCAGGAATTTAAGGACTAAGAGGATAATAAGCCAGTCTGGGATTGAGCTGAATTGAAGCTGTGTCTTCAGTCTTTGCGGAAGTTGGCAAATTTCTAGTCTGCCCTTATTCCTGGGGTGTAGAACTTCAGTGGTTCCAACTGAAAGCCTGTGGTATTTACCATGTCCCCTCCTCCTTGACATGTTCTGCGTTGCAATGTTTTCTCCCGAGCCCTTTGACATGGCTGAACTCTCAGCCTCTCAGTACAGTTTCTTCTTGGTTTCTTGGCCTCTTGGTCATCATTTACTAATGAGCAAATACCTCAAGCAGAGACAGAATGCAGGGCTCACTTCTCTGTTCTTCTTGTCTCTCTCGAATCTTGGCCCTTCAAGTTAAATAGCTCTCTAATTCCTTCAAACAGAATACTTTAAAAATAATTATCTGGGTTTTTTTTTTTTTCTGGTTGTCTTCAGGGAGAAGCTTGGTCTAATCTAAGCTGGCTAAGATATAGCTGGAAATGGGAGGAATGTCACCGCCTTTATGAGAACTTTCCTGACACTGTGTAAAAATGGCAACCTATTACCTCCCCTCCTTTATTCTGATGCTTTTTGCTTCTCTTTCTGCATTTTTTCTGTATAGTATTTATCACTATTTTATGCACTGTATATGTTTATTATTTATGTGTGTTCTCCATAAAATATAAGCTCTAAGGAAGAAGGAATTTATATATATATATATATATAAATTTTTATATATGTAAATTTCTTCTTTCTTAGAGCTTATATATATATATATATATATATATATATATATATATTTCTTCCATTGCAGTATCCTTAGCCCCTAGCACACTGCTTGGAACAGAAGGTAATTAATTAACTAAATTAAATATTTGGTTAATGAGTAAAAAAATTGAATGAATAAATTTGAAAAAATGTTGAGTAACTTTGGTTCAGACAGAGACAAAGGAGAAAATGTGATAGATTGAAATGCTCTTATTAGCTGTTAGAAGAAAGGATATCATTTATTAAAGAAGTACAAATTTATTTCCTGATGTGACTTTCTTAAAGGAATTTATTACCTGACACAGTATATCAGTCTTTTAATGACATAATAAACAATACACTTAATGGTACTTTCACAGTAGAAGCATAAGCAATTTTATATGATTCTTTTGGTTCTATTATCCATAAAAATTGAGAAAATGAGTTTAAGCCAGAGAGGTAAAGGCTGAAAAAAACTCAAGGCAACTAGAATGGTAGAATTTGTATTTTATAGGTAATTCTCAGAAATTATGAGAATTACCAGTAACATCAGCAACAGGAACAACCACAAAATCTAGCAGGGTGACAAAGAGCAGGTTAATTACCTCTCTGAGCCTCAGTTTTCTTTTCTGTAAAAGAGGAATAATGACAACCCAACTCTTTCCAGAACTGCTGTGACTATCTAGGATAGAGTTCTAAATGCCTTCTCACCATTGACAAAGTGCTTCCATGAGCACTTTTGCTTTCACATAGCAGCTTGTGTGTGGGCGTATTGTCCTCACTCTCTGTTTTCCAGATGAGGAAACCAGATTCAGGAGGCCCGCTTGGCACAGCAGCAGGCAGCAGAAATACAATTCACCCCACTTTCTTTGATTCATGGGCTCTGTCTCCAGAACCATATTGACTCTCCATGGGAGGGATTCTCACGTGGTAGAAACTCAGACACCAGGGCAGACACCTACAGGCCTGGTGGCCTTTCTCATGTTCCTGTGGTTACTCCACGTCCACCCAGCTCATCGACAGCTGCAGATGTGGACGTAGACAAAAATCCCAAGAACTGCTTTCGCTTCAACACCTAACCCCAAGGACTTGGGACCAGAAGAATTCCTCCCGGTTGTGAGAAATCGACGCAACTTCTATTTTTTTCTTAGTTAAAAGGCAACACATTTCATTTTCCCTTAAAAATTAATATTTGGTCTTTATCTGGAGCTGAATATTAAGACGCTCCTGATGTCCGATTCGATAAATTGACTCCATCCTTTGAACTCTGCAGTGGCCTCAGGCTACAAGAGTTGGAGAAATGTCTTCACAAATATCAAAGGCCACAGCAAGTGGATCTCTCTAAATATTAAACCTAAAATAGCCAGGACTCTGGGAGAACAGACCTCCTTGCTCTCCTGGCCTCCTTGCTGGAGGCTGTGGTGCTGCCTTGGACTAATGGAGTCCTTTCTTTCCCTGGAGGAAGGGGAGAGGTTGTATAGGCCTGGAGTCTTCCAGAAAGCTTTTGAACCCAGAACCTGGGAAAGCACATATTTAGGGTTCTCGGTAGCTCTCATGACCTCATCCATTGGCATTTTATCTCTACTCCTAAGATCTAAGGAATTGGAAGCAGACGATGCATTTATTTTATGGTCTAACAGATTGGCCAGCATCTCAGACAAGCCAATCCTTTAGAAAGAAATACGCCAAGAAAATGCAATTACATTTAGCTGGAGCCGGAGACCTCACACAATACAATAATGATGCCATCGTCTGTTTTTCCTCTTCCTTTGTGCCAAATACCACATGTGCATCTCATATCCATGGTTTCACTTATGTCACATAGTTTGTATGCAAAATGAAGTATCATCCTGTGTTTACAAATGAGAAACCGAGCCTTTGAGAGGGTGACTTGTCCTATTGTCACATGTTACGTGGGTTGTAGAGTTGAGATTTGAATCCATATTCTTTCCAAAACCAAAAATAACACTCTTTCTCTTCACCATTAGTAGTAGTAGTAGTAACTGTTAGTACCTTATTATTTATGGCAGGCAACCTCTAAGATGGTCCAATGGTCTCTGCCTTATGTAGAGTGTGGACTGGACCTAGTGACTCAGTTATATCAAATGGGATACAGCAAAATGATAGGGTGTCACTTTTGCAATTAGGTTACAAAGAGACTACAGCTTCTGGCTTGGGTATCTCCCTTTGGGAGAAGCAAGATGCATGTTGGAGAGGTCTATGTCACAAGTAACTGATGTTCCAAACAGACAGCAGTAAGGACATGACCTGCCAGCAGCCACAGGAGTGAGCTGAGAAGCGGGTCCTCCCCTATTCAAGCCCTGATATGAATGAAGCCATAGATGACCGCCTGATCGCAGTCTTGTGAGAGACCCTGAGTCAGAACCACCCAGCTAAGACAGTGGCTACCCAGGGAAGATGCCTTCCTTTATGTACCTCATCCTTGGCCTAATGATCTGAATGGGTGGTGGCCACCTGGGGCATGGTCCTCCTAGGTGGGAATCTGAAGTTGTCAGAAGGGCAAGAGGAAACACACGAGGTCTCCTAACGTATGAACTTGGAGCTGGCATACTGCATTTCTGCCCGTGTTTCACTGGCCAAAGTAAGTTACAAAGCCAAGCCACACATCGAGGGGGGTACTCTCTTCCCATGGAAGCAGGGTGGGGAAGGGAGTTGTCGGACCACTAAGCTTCCAAATTCTCTTCTATGGTTGAGGAAACGTAGAGCTCAGGGATGATAGAGCCAGGACTTAGATGCAGCATTTTGTGGCTTCAAATCCTGTGACCGTTTTCTTAAAGAAAATCTTCCTCGGTTCTGATATTAGGATGTTCTTCAGTTCTCTAGGCAACCCATAGAAATTAGAGTAAGCATCACGGTGCTCTGAGAAAAGCCAGTGAATTCTGGGTTAGTTATAAAAAAGAACTTAAACTTGAAGTAGTCAAGGACTGATTGGATTTGAGGAAGCAGGGGTGCTAGGCAGTGGAAACAAGAGGAGTGAGGGTTGCTCAGGCCAACAGGCAAGATAAGCCACAGAGTGTGAGCTCCATGTGGGTGAGGATCTTTTTGTGTCATGATCCCTGATGAATTCCGAGAACAGCGTCTGGTAATAGTAGGGGCTCCACGTGTATTTGTGAAATGAATGAATAAATATGGCTAATGAAAGAATGAAACATTTGCCAAGGAAATGCTGCTAATGGATAGCAGGATGCGACAGACCAAGGGCTTTGGAATCAGGTGTGCGAATGGAGGCTGTGCTGCTGGTCAACTCCGTGTGAATGTGGGCAAAGCATTTACTCCTGATGACTCTCTTTCCCTCACCTGCCCATACTCGATTCATTATCAAGTCCTGTCCGCTTGGCCATCTAAATATGTTTTCACTCCATCTCCACTGCTGCTGCTCTAATCCAACTTACTTTCTTCTTGCAATAACCTCTCAATAGCTGGATAAAGGCACACTGTGTGCTGTGGTTGACTTAGGAAGAGCATCTAAATTCAACCAGGGGGTCAGTAAAGGCTTCCCAGAGAAACTGATCCTTGAGCTGAATCCTGAAGGACGAGAAGATGTTATCCAGGCAGAAGGGAGTGGGGTGAGCTTTCTAGGAAGAGGAGTTAGCCTGTGCTGGGGCAGGTTATTCGGGGGCTTCATGCCAGATGGGAAATGCAAGCATAGAATGGTGGGAAGGTCTGCAAGAGAGGTAATAAGTCACCTGAACGATTAAACTCAACCTTCTAACCACTTCCTCACCCCTCCGCACCTCTGCCATCCAGAAAGCCAGAAAGAAGAATCTAGGAGGAATCATTAAGAAAAAAGACCACTTTGTGGAGCTTGATGGTCATGCTTGCTGAATTCACATATTCTTCTGTTCATGAATTCTCTCAACATGCAGTTTTGAGCCCCTATCATGTACTAGGTAATCAGTTAGCATGCTGGGAGGATATGAAACCAAGGAATAGGATGCAGACCTTTTCCTCAAAGTCAAATAGGGGAAACATATGCAAACAAAGAGTACAGTGCACTGCAGTAAGTCCTGTAATCGATGTGTGTGATTATAGGAGGGAGGGGAGGGAGAAGCTGGGACGAAGTGAGAGAGTAGCATTAACATATGTACACCACCAAGTGTAAAACAGACAGCTAGTGGGCAGCTGCTGCATAACACTCAATGATGGGTGATGACTTAGAGGCGTGGGATAGGGAGGGTGGGAGGGAGTTGCGGGAGGGAGGGGATATGGGGATATATGTGTAAATACAGCTGAATCCCTTTGTTGTACAGCGGAAACTAGCACAACAGTGTAAAGCAATTATACTCCAATAAAGATCTGGAAAACAAAACAAAACAAAACAAAATGAAACGTGCCGTGGGAGAAGCAAAGGACAGCGGAGAGCTGTTGGAGAAATCCTAGAGGAGGTGATAGAGAGATGTGGGCTGTGCCAGAAGCAGCTGGGGTGAAGGGAAGGGCACTGCAGGCAGAGGGCGCTGTGTGCAAAGGCCCAGAGGCATGAAAGGTCACCACGGGTTCTAGGAATAGTAAGCTCAGTGTTCCTGGTAGGGAGAGATAGGGGGTCAACGAGTAAGTGGTAGGAATAGAGCAAGAGCAGGGAGAAGGCACAGCGCGTAGCTTCCTCCGGCTTCCTGCTTCCCTGCCTCGCGTCTCCTGTGGTCACTGTTGCTTTATTTCCCTCTAGTCTATGTGAGTTTCGGGCTGTAACCGGGTCCGTGGACCCTCGGTGCGCATTATTGCTGATGATTAGCTTCAATCATCACAACAGGCAGTTATGAAACCTACCAAAGGCCTCTCTCTGTTGGGTTAAGTAAAGCCAATGCCTTTCACTTTTCCTTGGGGCTTTGGTTTTATTAGAAACATTAATGAAAAATACAGTTTTTTTAAGTGCAAATGTCCTCTTCCCTGGGCCTTCGGACTCTTTCGACTGTAAGGGTTTTTGTTTTGTTTTGTTTTTTTGTTTTAAGCTCTTTATTGAAATATAATTGCCTTACACTCTTGTACCAGCTTTTGAGGTACACCAGAGTGAACCAGCTGTATTTATACATATATCCCCATATCCCCTCCCTCCCGCGACTCCCTCCCACCCTCCCCGTCCCAGCCCTCTAAGGCATCACCCATCATTGAGTTGATCTCCCTTTGTTATACAGCAGCTTCCCACTAGCTATTTCACAGTTGGTAGTGTATATATATCTAGACTCTAAGGTTTATTCTCATCTCCAGCATGGAAGTTCGGCCTGAAGCGGTGTTAGGAGACTTTATTGATGGAAGCAGGGGAAAGGAGACTTGAGGAAAGGGAAGGTCACCTGCAGGGATCTGTGCAAGGTACTTGGAATGTGAGATTTTAATAAACCTCCTAGTATCTCTGAAAGGTAGGTGCTATACTCCCCAGTTTGCAGATAGGAAAATACAGGATCAGGAAGGTTTCTGTGATTTTCCCAAGGTCACATCATTAGGGAAAGGCAAAGCTGGGGTCAGCACCCATGGCTGTCTGAACTCAGAGCTCAGTTTCTCCTCATTAAACCTTGCTGACACTCCTTTGTTTGTCCAACGAGAGCTGATACACTTTCAGGTTACTTGCTGCTGTCCAGACCTCACCAAATGTAGGCCAAACGATTGCCTGACAGCGACCATCAGGATGACAACCAGAAACACCCAGGACCACCTCAACACATATTGCTTTCCTTTTGGTAAAAGGCCACCCAAGCCACCTTCATTTTGGATCCTCCCAACCCTCTGCAAGGATAGCAGAGCTGTGATTACTATCTTCATTTTACAGAGGAAGAAACTATTGGTGTATCAGGAAAATGAATTGTGTATTTGGTGTGTTTTTAAAAAGTAGCTTGATAATTTCTGGGGTCACATGATCTGCAGAAGATAGCCTATTTAAGTCATTGTGGGCTAATGCAGAGCACAAGTTTAGGAGCTGTGTGACCTTTGATAACTCACTAACCTCTCTGATCATCAAATTCCACATCTTGTAAAATGAGTTCCTACTTTGCATCATACCACACTTAAATGGACCTGTGAGGCTGGCAAAGAATGTACAACAAACCTTAGACCAGGGAAGGAAGAAAGCCTCCGTGTTTTCTTTCAGTGGATGGAACATAGGCATCTACCTTCTGCCCTTCCCCAAACTGTTCTGAAATGAAAGTGCAGAAATAAAAAAGCATAAACCTACAAAAAGAAAGAATAGGAGGGGTAATAACATAAGATGAAAGATGACAAGCATCTGGACATTTAAAAGTTGAGGAAAAAAATTTTAAAACAAGGAAAATCAGGCAGTAGGAGCCTTGCAATAAAAAATATGTTGTGTTGACTTAGAGAATGAACCTATGGTTACCTGGGGGGAAGGGTGGGGGGAAGGGGTAGTCGGGGGTTTGGGATCGACATGTACACACTGCTGTATTTAAAATGGGTAACTAACACGGACCTACTGTGTAGCACAGGGAACTCTGCTCAATGTTCTGTGGCAGCCTGGGTGTGAGGGGAGTTTGGTGTAGAATGGATACAGGTATATGTATGGCCGAGTCACTTTGCTGTGCACCTGAAACTATCACAGTATTGTTAATCAGCTTTACTCCAATAAAAAATAAAAAGCTTAAAAAAAATTTAGGTCTTTAACCTAAAATTCTCTAGCTCTTCCAATTAAGCATGAGATTAGGATAAAGGTATTTTCAGACATGTAAATCCTCAAAATTTTTACTTTCAGTTTAGCTTTTTGTAGGAAGGGAGCCAATCAAGTGAGACGATACAGGCTCCAGAACAGAAAGTTCACACCCAAGTGAGTTGAATCGAAGTTCTTTTGTGGCAGCTGTGCTGTGGGAGAAAGGTCAACCAGCTCGGACTAAAGCAGGTGAGTGAGGGCTGCAGAAGTATCTCTTCAAGAAATAAATTAATTAATGAGATTTATGGCATGCTTGTTTGTGAGGAAATATTATTTAAAGTGGTTATAAGACTTTGTTAGAAAATTTGGAGCATGGAAAACTAAGTAAGCAAATTCCCAATGCCAGCAACTGAAAATGAAGCAATTACTCCTTTGAAAAATAAACAGCTGCATAAGGAAAAAAATCTGCATTCTTCGTTGGACTTGGCTTGGTCATGAACATATTTACATCGTCATAATAAACACTGGATTTAACAAAAAACATTGGTAATAGGAGAGAGGGAGAATAAAAGTGGAGGGTGTGCGCAGGGGAGACTTAAAGGTGCTGACTTGCATTTTCATAGAACAGATTTAGATAATGTCCAAAATCAAGAAATCAAGAATCACAGTAATAGCTACCATTTTAGGTAAAAAATCTAATATGGTGGCAAGAGCAGAGTGTATAGCTAAAGAAGTGGAAACTGGTTGCTTTTAAGGATTGGGAGAGATGGGGCAGTTAGCTGCTGATTTGATTATAAGTCTTCTAGTGATCTGACATTTTAAACCATGCGTGTGTATGACATTGATAAAAATTTTTTTAAATTTGAAAGGTAGGCTCTGGAGGCAGTTTTTCCCCCCATTCAGAAACATTGTGGAAACAGGGTCAGTTGGGTCCAGAGGCATCTACTTGTCTAGAGATGTTTCAGAAGATATAGGCACACCTTCCAGACAGTTCCTCAGGACCCTCTGCCCATCATCTGTATTAGTTGTAACCATGGTAACCTGACTAAATGCTCTAGTGGCCGAGCCAAAGATAGAAGGGCAAGGTAGAAAGATGGTGGATATGATTGGGTATTTGTTTCCTTGGCCCTTCCCTCTTGTCTCCTGGCCTTTATAAAGACAGAGGACTTGGGGTTATGATAATAGACCAGACCCAAGTACCACCTTAATGATCCTGTTTTTCTTTTTTATGACCTGCTGAGGGCTGAGTGATTAAAAAACAAGTGTGTTAAAATGCAGCAGCTAGTACAGCTATACCAACAAAGAAGAGCAAGAGAAAAAAATAGCCCCAACAGATGGTTTTTAAATCTGACCCAAGGAGGAGTCATTTATTGCTGCCTCTGCTCTGGTGCAGACTAAGGTTTCTGATTTGCACCATGCTGTTCTCATAATATCAAAGTTTCTGCCAACAGGTAGAAAATTCTTTCTGTCTCACTGGGCTGAAATTTCACAAATTATCAGCTGCCCTGTCTGCATGGAAGCAAAGAAAACCCCCACTTTACAGATGAAGGAAGTGAGATTTCAATGTATTCATCCATGTAGCAAAAAATTTAACAGGCACCAACTATAAGGCAGGCACTTTCCTGGGTACCAAGACACAGAGACGAAAGTTGGATGCTATGTGAGCACAGAAGAGGGTGGCTGGCTCATTCATTTATTCGTTCATTCAGCAAATATGTGTTAAGGATTCAGTGCTTACTACTGGCTGGATACAGAGCTTGGGATAAACTAGACTTAGTCCTTGCTTTCATGAAACTTACTTTCAAGTCTGCTGATTCTTGGCTATGCGTTGGAATCTCCTGGTGGAGATTTCAAAGCTCCTGATGCCCTGGTCTTATCCCAGACCCACTGCATCTGGGGGAGGGAGGGGTATCCAGGAATCAGTGCTTTCCAAAGCTCCTCATGTAATACTTGTGGATAGGCTACAGTCCATTGTATACAGGGTCTCATGGTACAGATTTGGTAAGAAGCCAGGGTTTGTAGAATTCTGGAGACTAGCCCGTTTGGGTTCCTTGGCCAGCAGCCCCTTTTCCTTCCACATGCCCCCTGGGTAAATTCCAGAAAGGAGCATCACATTCAGACTCTCCTTTTCTTTTTTCTGCCTGTATCAAAAATCAGCGCTCCATTAATGGAAGGTACTGCTGCTGATTCGACAGCATGATGCTTTTACGATTATTTTTTTTCTGAGAGTTGCTCTTGAGAGTTCAACTATAGAAATGCTTAGAAATTTTCTAGATCTCTCATGGCTCAGGCAGTGTCTTTGATATGCCCCTGTCAGCTGCTGGTGTCTATTGTCCCTGGTCTTTAAGCTATATCTGGCCTTTATCCACCCCCATGAATAGGATCAAGGACAAAGATTACCTGGAAGCAAAAGCACTTGTCCAGGTCTTCAAGACAGTCCCAGGACAGGTGGCTTGTACTTACTCTCCAATAATCTTGATTCTGAACCAACCCCCAACTTGGCTTATTATTCAGGACTCTTTTTATTGAAAGTGACAGAAAACCAACCCAAATGAGCATAAGCTGACAGGGGACTTCACAGCTGGATCCAGGATATCAGACTTTATCAGGGTATCTTTCTCCATCCATCTTTCTGCCTCTTCTCTGTCTTGTGCTCATTTTTACAGATGGAAAGCAGAGAGCTGATGAGGGGAGAAGCTGGAATTCTCACCCAGGTCTGTATGATTCCAAAGTTCATGCCCTCTTTTTGCATCACAGCATCCTGCCTTCTGAAGCCCTTGAATTCCACCTCTTCAAAATATGACTCCCCTGCAGGGGGCAGGCATGAGGAGCTGAACAACGCCAATCAATAACGCCCGTGGTCAGCATGTTAGGGACACCACCCTCTTAAATCTGATCTTTCCTGTCCTCCTTTCCCCATATAGAGGCTCCCTCTGCTCCCAGCCCTGAGTACTGGGCAGATAAAGAGGTGCTTTCCTTTAGCCACATGCAGGAAACTACAAGTTTCCGGATTCTTGTTCCCATCTAACTGCCTATGTCTGATCCATCTTCACAGATCTTTCCTCATGTGTTATATGCTCATCTGTTCAGTTAATAGTTTATTCATCACTGTTTTAGTTCACTGACCGTTTATTGAGCAGTAACTCTGAGCCAGGACCTCTGTTAAATGTTGGGATTAAGAGAAGAATAAGGTGCACGTTCTGTGTATTCCATGAGCTCAAAGACAGGAGGCAGAAGCTCCCTTGATCCAATCAAGGATGAGTTGAGATGATGAGAAGGGTATGGCTATGCCACTTGGGCATGGAGGGTAGGTGACATGTCCTTGGACAAAGAGGTAGCCGTATTGGGCAGTTACTTCCACTTATCCACCCATGACCCATCCTTCTATCCATCTGACAATTGCACGTAAATCCATTTATGCCTAATGAACTCTGGCTACTCCACGTGATGGTTTCCCCCATATTTAGGGTCTTGTACAGGTCAGCTTCCATGCCAGACATAGGTGTAGGAGTCTACGGAAGTCAGGTTCCTAATTGTGTTGAACATAATAATCACCCGGGGGACATATTCACAGGACAGATTCCCCATCATATTGTACACCGTAAATGTATACAGTACTGTATGTAAGTTATCTTGCCATAAAACTGGGGGAAACCCCCAATTTATATGGCTCTCACCCAACTCAAGTGTCAAATAATGATAAAAGCACAGCCCACATGTTCTGAGAGCAGAAAAAAAAAAAGCAAATTCCCAAATCTCGCTTCTGAAAACCTGGGTAATTAAGTCAGGAGAGCAACCTCAGAACCTTCACTATCATGAAGCACCCCAGATGAACTCAGGTAGGTCACACTTTCAGAAGCGTCGCTTTCATTGATGCTGAGTGGCCTTGAAAGGTGAGAAGTTGAGAGTTAGGCTAGACATTCCAGGTAGAAATACAGCATTTAAAGAAAGAAAGAAAGGAACAAACAAACAAACCACCCAGGAGTGCAAAAGTGCAGGGGTGTGTTTAGGGGGGGAGAAAGATTCAATGACCAGATAAAAGGGTAAATAGGGTTCAAGCAAGTAGTGGGCAACATGAACTGAAAATGCTAGAAGGTAGATGGAAGCCAGGGGGTTGAGATTCATGCTGACAAGCTTTGGCTTCATTTTATAGGAACTGGAGGTGGTAGAGGTATTTTAAGGAGTTGATTTTTTTTTTTTTTAGTATTTTTAAAAATTGGAGTATAGTTAATTTATAATGTTGTGTTAGTTTCAGGTGTACAGCAAAGTGATTCAGTTATACATATATATATATTTTTTTCAGATTCTTTTTCATTATAGGTCATATTGAGTATAGTTCCCTGTGCTGCATTGTAGGTCCTTGTTGTTTATCTACTTTATATATAGTAGTGTATATATGTTAATAAGGAGTTGGTTTTTAAAAAATCCCCATGAAGTTACACAAGCTGGGGCCTCAGTCATTTTCTAACTTTTATGAGGTTTGGTGTCTTCCTCTGTGCATGGAAGTTTTCTTCATTCAGGAATGACCATGCCCGCCTTATAGGGTGGTTTTAGGAATTTGATGATATTAAGTGGCACAGAGACACCGTAAACAGCAGTGTCCTTGTGTGTACTGTCACCCGGGTAGGCACGGCAGCTGTGCCGTTCCCACAGGGACTCCAGGGACAAGATAGGTTGCGGGGCTCACTGAATTAAGTGTAATATAAAGTGAGACATACAGTTGGGGGTGTGGACCCTTGCCCCCAGGGTTAGTTTGTGTGAAGATGATAAAATAAAGGGAAAGAGAATCAAAATCGGGGACATCTGTTCCACGCTTGGCTGTTCATATACGAGGCTCAGTAAGTCCTCAAGATGACTTTAGGTTCCCAACAGGAATAACCCCAGCAAAAAAGGAAAAAAAAAAAGATTTGGCCCCAGGCCTAGCCTTTATACTCTGTCTCGTCTTCCTATTATCCTTCTCCCGACCCTGTATCCCACCCCAGAACTTCCAGATCTCGGCTCCAGCTGCCTCTCCTGGCAGAAACTGGTTCCGGGAAGGTCCCTCAGTGGCAGTGAGCAGGCGCAGGCCATCTCTGGCCTCCCTGAGTCCCCGGAGGGCAGGAGGTCGTCCTGGGCATCTCCTGTGCCTTTTGGCTTTACCAGCCTTGGCCGCCTCTCCGCGGCGAATGCCCTGTGCTCTTCTTCCTGTCGGCAGGGCTCTGGGTTCTGGGAACAGGATCCTCATTTATAGGGTCTGCTTCTCTCACTAATGAATGAGTTGGGTGGGTGCCAAGAAGTCTATTAAAGTTGTTGATTCATTAATCTTTTTCTCTCTCCCTTGGTCTAAAGACTCCAGCATAATCACATTATGATTGGGTGGCTGCACCTGAGTAACTCAGGGGGAGGAGGGAAACCTGGAGGGATGGCAGGACCCTCAGTGCACTCACTTTGGCTCCTCCTTCCTCGGGGTTCAGGGGGCAGAAGCTATGGGCCCTGTAAAGCAGGCCCAGTGATGAGAGGGAGGTGGTCCTTGCTCCCGGGGATCCACAGCCCAGTGGAGAAGACTTGAGTGAGTGATGGATGAACACAGGCATAAGTGGTTGCACGTGCCTTCCTTTATACAGACTGTAGTGGGCATTGCCCCAGGTGTGTGTCTTTATTTTTTAATTAATTTTTATTGGAGTATAGTTGGTTTACAATGTTGCATTAGTTTCTGATGTACAACAAAGTGAGTCAGTTATACATTATACATATATCCACTCTTTTTCAGATTCTATTCCCATACAGGTCATTATAGAGCATTAAGTAGAGTTCCCACGCTGTACAGTAGGTGCTTATTAGTTATCTATTTTATATACAACAGTGTGTGCATGTCAATCCCAATCTCCCAATTTATCCCTCCCCTGCTTTTCCCTGTCGGTAACTAAAAGTTTGTTTTCTACATCTGTGGCTCTATTTCTGTTTTGTAAATAGGTTCATTTGTACGAATGTGTGTCTTTAAAATACACCAAGGTAACATTCTTGGGTGGTTCAGGGAAAGAAAAGATGGTCTGAAATTCCAGCCAATTCTTGTTCAATTAGAACAATGTGGACAGGTCCCAACATCCAGGGTGATTTGGAAACTCCTGGGATTCATTGATGAGAAGTTCTGGAAACCTTCCAAGGATGAGTGATGCAAAGTGTGAACACTCTCCACTTCATGGAATTAATTGATTCAAAGTCCTGGAAACCTCAGGAGGCTAATCGCTGGTGAGAACTACGTTCACTTCCAGCTTTCAGAGGTCCTGGAGGCAAGGAGAAATACTCACGAGCAGAAGCATTCATGAGAGAACTAATGGATTGATTGAGGGGAAGGGAAGGTAATTAAGGGATTGGAATAGTCATCAGTAAAAGGCTAAGAATTCAGCTCGAGTGAGATCAAGGAATCAAAAAGCACAGAGATGAATATACCTTCCAGCATCTGCATGCCAAGAGCAGAGGTCACCAAATGAAGTGAAGGAGGGGAAAGTTGGAGTGCATTAAGTGGAGGAGGTTTCTCCATTTCAGAAGCCCCTGGAGACCCCCCAGGAGGAAATATTTCAAATTGAAATTACATTGTTTCCTTTATGAATATTGCTTTTATTTCATATTCCTCCTCTTCCTCCAATAACAAACTTTCATTCCAGCTTTTTCAAGGATCACTTACATTTTTAGATATTGCCTCCACGAGGAAGCTGAGATACAGAGGTGGAGTAACCTAGCTGGGGCACATAGCTGGTTTGTAGAATGTACCTATTGGCCAGAGAAATCTATTTCAGCTTATTATCAATGAGTCATTTGTTCACAGAATGGTTTTGCTCCAGACAGAAACATGTCCTTTTAAAAAATGTTTCATTGAAGTATAATATACCTATAGAAAAAGGCATATAGTACAAGTGTACAAGCTGGATCAATTTTTTTTAAATAAATTTATTTATTTATTGGCTGTTTTGGGTCTTTGTTGCTGCACGTGGGCTTTCTCTAGTTGTGGCGAGCAGGGGCTACTCTTCACTGTGGTGCGCGGGTTTCTCATTGCAGTGGTTTCTCCCGTTGTGGAGCATGGGCTCTAGGTGCTCGGGTTTCAGTAGTTGTGGCTTGCGGGCTCTAGAGCACAGACTCAGTGGTTGTGGTGCACGGGCTCAGTTGCTCCACAGCATGTGGGATCTTCCCGGACCAGGGAATGAGCCTGTGTCCCCTGCATTGGCAGGTGGATTTTTAACCACTGCGCTACCAAGGAAGTCCCTAAGCTGGATGAATTTTTGCAATCTGAATATAGTTAGGTAACTAGCACTCAGGTCAAGAAACTGAACATAACAGCACTGGGAAGCTTCCGGCGCCCCACTGCCCTGTTTTCTAACAGCCTTAATTAGTATTTCTGCTTTAGGTACACAGAGTAAGACAGTCTTATTTGCTCAACACTGTGCTTGTGTTTCATCTATGTAGGTGTTCATTCTCATTGCTGACAGTATTTTATTCCATGGATGTGCCACAATTGACTCGTTCTACATTGGTGAGCATTTGGGTTGTTTCCAGTGTGGGGCTGTTACAAATAGTGCTACTATGAACATGTAAATATTTCTTTGGGTAAAGATATGTGTGCATTTCTGGGGCTGCTGGGTCAGGGGGCCTGCATATATTCGCCTTTAGTAGATGCTGCCAGACAGATTTCCAAAGTGGTCAGACTAGTGTATTCCCACCAGCAGTGCGTGGCCATTCCCACTGCTTGACTACCTTCCCAAATCTCGCTATTTTCCATCGTTTTAGTTTTAGACATTCTTGAGGGTTGTAGTGGTGTCTCATTGTAATTCTAATTGGAGTCTCCCGCTGACTTATGAATCTGAGCACATTTCAAACCTTAAGTCCATGGTTAGTGCCTTGGTCAGCTCAGGCTGCTGTAACAAAATACTACAGATTGGGTGGCGTACACAACAGGCAATTTATTTCCTCCCATTATGCCGGCTGGAAGTCCAAGGTCCAGGTGCTGGCATATTCAGTGTTTGGTAAGGATGCTCTTCCTGGCTTGCAATGGCCACCTTCTTGCTGTGTCCTCTTCACCTGGTAGAGAGAGAGAGAGAGAGAGGTCTAGACTCTTCCTCTTTTTATAAAGACACTAATCCCTCATGACCCGTCTAACGCAATTCCCTCCCAAAGATCCCACTTCCACATATCCTCACACTGGGGGTTTAACATACGCATTTTGGGAGGACACAAATATTCATTCTATAACAATCAGGAAGGGGCCTAGTCTACCTTCTCTGGGCACCAAATTCTTGACTGCAATTGTCAGTGGGAACCATCTGACAATTGAGTTATCAATTCATATGAGAACAAGTAGGAATTCATCAACATAGGAAGATAAAAATACAAAAAAAAAAAAACCCCATAAATTACCTTAACTGAAGTCAAACTCATCAAATTACCCTAATTTAGTTTGCTGACATTCACTCAGGCTTGACTGCATACCAGGCTCTGGTGTCAGTCTTTAAACCACATCATGGAACAGACTCAGTGCAGCTTGTTTGACAGTGAAATTAATCAGATATCCACACACGTATCTGCACACAGGAGAGTGTGCACTCCTCATGCTGCCATCCTGGTGCTACTCCTGCTTCCCACACTGCCTTCCCAACCCCAGACGCAATAGAATTAGTAGGACTTATGATTAGATATGACTGAGTAAAACGTTTCCTTCCTGACCTCACTCAGCCTCTCTCGTTCATTCACTCAGCATCTATTTGTTGGGCATTGTTTAATGCCAAGCACTGTCTTGTACACAGGATACAGCAGTGAGCAACCCAGGCAAAGTCTCACCCACACCTAGCTCACCATCTACATCTTTGTAAACTGTAAGAAGAAGAAAAGTGCGTAGGAACGATCACAGAAACCAAACCATAGCACGGTGCATGAGGGTTTTCTGGGAAGATCACACCTATAAACAGATAACTCCCAAATGAAGCCAGATTTAAATTCACTTTCATGGCTGGAGTGGTGACCCACCCTTCATTTCCCCTCGCATGCCCTGTCCCACTAGATTGGGGCTCCACAGTGCAGGGGAAATGGAGACAGGTCCTTAGGGACCCTCAATGTGTATGCTTTTTATCATGGAACTGAAGTAAATACTGGAGTAAAACACATTTTAAAGTGAAGCTGTGTTGGAGGAAGTATGAGCTTCAGGAAGGAGAAGTGACTGATTAGGGGGAGGAAACACAGCTAAATGATCAATGAGAACACGTATGCAATTATTTATGAAATTCTTGGAAATCTTCCTTCGCTAATGAAAGATAAAAGGAGGAAACTCGCAAAGCTCGTCTTCAATGCCAGATAACATCGAATTTTCCTTATACAATTCTTGGGGAAGATAGATTAGTTTCACTTTTTAAGAGCTGTAGGATTCTAGAGCAGGGGAACTTAACCTCAACTTGAAGGTTGGAGACAAGTTCTACGAGGGGACCCATCTTTGTTATAAATCCACAAATTGAAAGCAATATCCTCTCCTGAGTTCCAGTCAAACACCATGCTTTCTGTAGTTAGAAGAAAAAATTGGTCAGTTCTCTCTTCGAAATAGCTAATTGAAACAGTTCATTACATGGGCTTCAGCCCTAATTCTGGCTTTAAACCTGTATCAGCACAGTCATGACATGTCTTCTGGCTTTTCTTGCATCAGTCCCAGCCTCTATCGTTCAAAGACGTTCTGTGAATCCACTTTGCCCAACGTCTTCCTTTCTCAGGGTCTCATTTGGGACCCCCAAAATCTGACTTTTACCTACTTTTCACCATAATTGCCTTCTGCTCCTTACATGAGGGTGGGCATAGAAGAAGGAGACCTGAGCATTTGGTTGGTTGGAAAGGTCCTTCTGGCTTCCTTTGGGGGCCTTTGCATGGGCCCCTCTCCCCATGGGAAGCATCCCCTCAAGCCCATTTGCCATTTGGGTATTTTCTGCTGTGATCTGTTTGGTATATATCTTGTGTTTCACTCTTCACCATACCATTTAGACAGAGATGCCTGAGATTGTAATAAAGCCAGATTGACCTGAACTTTAATCAGAGTGTTGGCCTTGGGGAAGTTCTTGAGCAGTCATGGAGCCTCCATTTCCTTACCTGG
Source organism: Hippopotamus amphibius kiboko (assembly GCF_030028045.1). NCBI lineage: Eukaryota > Metazoa > Chordata > Mammalia > Artiodactyla > Hippopotamidae > Hippopotamus > Hippopotamus amphibius. Next base: position 167,704,311 of record NC_080190.1, read on the forward strand.
CACATGAACATGTTAGCGCCTGGCTGTATCCTTGCGGGTATTAGGCAAGAAATCTAAAGTATTTAGTATGTGTGGAGCAATTCTCACTGAAAACTACTTAGCATCGTGCTAACAAGTACTTGTGGCCTGTTGCCTTCTTCAGTAGAGTCTCACATATAAACAGATTACTCTTACTCTGGGACCTAGTACTATACCTATAATACAATATCTGAAATAAAATTTTACATTATTATGTATTTATTATTATTATTTATAGAAAGGAAAGAAATTACAATACAGAGCATAGAGGTGGGGTGTGTGTAGGCTGCAAAGTTTTAAACTAAGATGGAGCTCCAGGGAGGAAAGAATGAGGAAGGGCCTGGAGGAATCTGATTACAGAGGGATTTGGAATGAAACTCTGCATTGGAGGAGCAAGCGTGGACTCCCTCGTTCCTCTTCCGGCTCAGCCTGTGGAAATGTCACCATGTGGAAAACCCAGGGAGCACTGATGCTTGGAAGGGTTTTCAGAATGTTTCTCACCTGCTGCCAGGGTGGGGGCCAAGGAAGGCAGCCGAGAGCACATCAAAACCCGTGGCTGTCTGGAGCGTCGGCCGGGCAGGAGGGCAGGAGTTTTGGTTTCGCCGGATAAGTTTTGATAATCTAAAAGCAAGAACTCTGCCATTTTGCTAGCTCAGGAAAAGACCCTAAGGTTTTTCACCAAAGTCAAAGCACAAATAAAGACTGCCTCTGCCTGACAAGGAAAAGAGTGGCCCACAAAAGACAGGGCTCTGTAAGGGATGCGGGGGGCAAAGTTGGGAAACTGTCTTATTTTCACTGTGGCTCCTCCTGCCACATTTAGAGGACTATTCAGAGGCCAAGTCCATGGGAAACCATTTGGTAATTTTTGAGCGACATAGGAAATGAAACCCATCCAAAATATCATCTTCATTCTAGAGTTCTGTCGTTAAAAGTCATGCCCTTGATGCCTGAGTGATTTATCAACTCACTTAATAAACGTGTTTATTTATACCAGGATGCATACCATAAAGAATTTTAAGTACCTTTCCAGAACATATTTACTATAAGCTAAGGCATAAAGAAGGATTAGAAGGAACCAAATAAAAATAAAGGTAGAAAGTTTCAAAGAGAGGTAAAAATAATACAAAGGTGAAAGGCATAGGATGTGTATGTGTTATGATGGAATCTAAAATTTTTCTCTTGGCTGGGAAAGCAAAATAGAAGACATAGTCTTCTTACAATTCTTACTATTAGGAGGAAGAACTTATATGTCAACCTAGTAAAGGCTCTGAGAAGTCCTGCAGTAGATAACAATAGCAACACAGGAACAACCACTTGTGTTTCTACATTCCAGGCACTGTTAGATGCGTATTGCACATACTATCTCATTTAATCTCACAATGACCCATGGCATGGAGTGTAACACTTATTAATATTCTATGGAACTAATCCCCGACAAGACCACCTTCAGACGTGGTATTTTCAGCTAAGTTTTTTCACCCAGTGGGTTCTGGCCAGGTGGGATCTGGTTATATCAGTAGTGGGAGAAGAAAGGGGGTGTGTCCTCTACTACATGGAAAAATACATGGCCTGGGTGCTGGGGAGAAAAAGCACAGTCCAGCCAAAAGCACATAGGGGCCTTTGAAGTGCAGAGCATGAGGTCAGAGTGGTATATGTTTGAGGACAGGACTTGCCGTGTCTTAGGGATAGCTGATCATTTTTCTGCACATTTGTTTCTGCACCTGTGAAATAAAATTAACAATACTGTTCACTTGCTGGTGTTTTGTAAAGAGGTGATTTGGTTAGAATTCTTCCTGATGTGAGCCACGGAAGCGTAATTCAAACCAGCTCAAATAAAAGGTACACATTGGTCCTAGTCCCTAGCTCACATTCTCATCCCTCCTGCTAGCTTAGGGCCAGCATCCGTGTGTGGGTCCAGAGCTCTCTGACCTTCAGGGCAATTTTTTCTTCAGGGACTGATTTTTCCTTGCATGGCTCTGGATCTGGATTGAGTCCATTCAATCCTCAGTTTTGAATTTTGGGAAGAAGGAACAAGCATCTTGTTTAATCTCTCAGGAGGCGTCTGGATACACTGTGCAAATTGACTCCCTTCTCCCCAGAGCTCTGCATGCCCAGGGGAGGGGAGGGGTAGATATGCTAAACCACACACACACACACACACCCCCCCATGCACATTTATGCATGTGTACACACATGCACACACACACACTAGGCATGCACACACACACACTGCTGTAATTCACAGTGCAATGGAGATCTTGGGCTCTTCCTTGTTGAAGGTGGAGATTTTTAGCAAGGGGTTTGGAGGAAGTATGGAAAAGGGGGCAGATATTTTGGGGAAAGGGGCGGTAGAGCCTCTGCCCCAAACTTTATCTTGGGGCTTTTGGTTGTAAGAAAAGGCTACTGTAAATGGGTGCTCAGTGCGGAAGAGGCATTCTAAGGCCGCCTGCTTGTTTCCTTCAGGTCTCCAGGCCACCTTCCTCATACTGGTTGTGTCCTCTGTCTGCTACCTCCCCTGGGATTCATGGTCACTCTGTCTGTGGTAGGCATTCAGGAGGATGCAGAGATGGTCCCTGGCTGGGGGAGCCATTAGTCCGACACTCCCTCTGGGAACGCATCCACACTGCTGCCTCAAGCCTTTCTGGGCCTCTCTGCCAGGTGGCTGGATGGAGCCGGGGCCCCAGGGGCTCCACGGCAGAGAGAGGCCTGATTACCCATTAAATTGGAACATGTACCGGAACATCTCAAATGAGGGAAAGACAAGGTCAGCACAGCAGGGTGGGAGGAGCACAGTCCCGGAAGGAAGGAGGCCCAAGCCGGCTCTGTCACCTGTGAGTGGTGTCACCTTGGACAAGTCCTTTTGCTACTCTGAGCCTGGATTTCCTCCTCTGTAAAATACTGTGGTTGGACCAAGTGAGTTGAAAATGGCAGAGTTACCGTACAGAGTTACAATCCTGGGCCATGACCTTCCTAGTCTTTAAGTCTTCCTATCTTGTATTCATGGTGGCTTTGGACTTTTGTTGTTGCTGTTGCCACAGAAACTTGGCCTGTACCCCAATCCCAAGAATGACACCAATTCCAGGTAAGGGTGGGGAACCTAAGAGCAGGGGTGACTGTGCCCCACACCCACAGTGAATTCCTGGAAAGCAGCAAGACCTCAGAATTTCCTCCGGACCAGTATGGCTCAGGCAGCAATGCAATAATTGGACCAGTTGCATCCCATTGGCCTACTGGAGGGACTTTGCTCCTGAGAGAGTTGCAGAGAGGAAGCTGAATGTTCAGCTATCAGATGAGGAACCGACTGGATCTGCTTGAAGGTGAAAAGGCATAAAAATGGGAAGCCCATCCAGTGTCATCCTCTTTTTCCACGTGTAGCCTCCTGTCTAGTTTCTGCCTGCTTTTGGTCGTTCTCCTGTACCTGCAGGTAGTTGTCTTATGTATGTTTTGCTTATGTCTGTGTCTATGTTTATGTCTATATCATCTAGAACTATCACCTATCACCTATCTATCATCTATCTACCATCTATCATCTGTCATTTATCTATCATCTATCTATCTATCATTTATCTATCTATCATCTATCTACCATCTATCATTTATCTATCATCTATCAATCTATCATCTATCTATCTATCTATCTATCTATCTATCATCTATCTATCATCTATCTATCTATCATCTATCTACCATCTATCATTTCTCTATCATCTCTCAATCTATCATCTATCTATCTATTATCTAATCTGTCTATCTATCTATCTATCTATCATCTATCTATCATCTAATCATCTACCTATCTGTCTAACCTCCAGAGTATATACTTATTATCTATGTGAGCTAGTTCACCACTACTGGAAATGGTAAAGAATTGTAAAACTCAATTTTCCTGGGCAATAAAATGTTATTTCTAAGCCAGGAAAGGACCAACTATGGCTACACACATTTGTTCACTTATCGCTCATGGCCGCTTTCTAGCTCCAAGAGCAGAGATGTGTATTTGCAATAGAAATGTGTAAAGCCAAATGGGCTGCAAAATCTAAAATATTTACTATTTGGCCTTTACAAAAAACAAAGTTTGCCAACCCTCAATCTATGAATGAATGGACTACATATCCTGGGTAATTACTTGTAAATATGATCCCTTGTTAATAGGATGTTGAAAAGAATTAGAAGGTAGAAATTATAATGTTACATTTTCTGGCAAGAATTTAGGCTAGAAACAGTGTGTGTTGCTGCTTAAGTGAAGCTCTGTGTGCTCTGATAAACTGAATGAGGCTCGGGGGTTAAAATTCTTCACCAGGTTCACACGGGTAGTGAGGCCAGATCATGAGTCCGACGTAGGGCATCTCCCTCCAGGGTGTGTGCCCCTTTTACTACACCTGCAGAACTGCCTCGACCTGGGAGGAGATGTTCTTCCAACTCAGCCTTCTGTGAAGCTTTGTGGAGAGAGTACAATTAAGATTCTGACTTCAACTACGAGGTGCTCTGTTCTTTTGAATCCTCCTCAGGCTCCGAATCTCTCAAGGTCAGAAGCCAATTGACTAGTTCCCTCCTCCTGCTTCCTTCTTTGTCCACGTTCCTCTCAGCTCTCTTTTTCAGACAGATACATTGGCTCTTAGCCCCTGGCACCTCACTTCCCACTCCAGCTGGGGCTGCTGTGAAAGATTCACGCTGCGATTCAGGTGTGTGTCACACGATATCTGCCAAGTCATAGCCCTGCTTATCTTCTACCTCCTGAAACATCTTCTGCCTCTCAAATCGGGTAAATGACTGCCCTCTTCCAAAACAAGAATTTTGTCCCAATTTCCTTGTTCTTACAAAGCAAATAAGTGTTTTTCAGGCCAGTAGGCATATGGCAGAAATTACCCCTCCATTTCTTGGCACTCTTCATTCTTTCTCCAGAAATGTGTTTCTTGATACAAAAACATTATTTGTCATTTATTCCTAATATGGTTCCTTGGTGAGGGGCAAAGGGGGAGAAAGAGGGAGTGAGATGGTGGTGACGGTGACCTAACCCACAGATACGGAGAAAGTCGGAGGAACCTCAGACATCAGCTGGGGTAAATCCATCAATGGGACCCTGAATATTTCTGCATTTTCATGTGTGAGAATTGTTAGCGTTTGTTAACTCTGTAATTCACATTCGTTGTATCCTTCTCTGGTTTTTTTTTTTTTTTTTTTTTTTTTTTGGTGTATGTCCCAAATATATATATCTCCAGCCAGGAGCTCTGCTCTGAATTTCAGTCTTATACGTACAGCTACCTAAACACTTACACTACCATATACATCTCAAACTTAAGCCAAAAAAAAAAAAAAAGTGGAAAGAATGGAAGGAAGGAAGGAGAGAAGGAAACATTCATTCACTCCCACTCTTTAAACCCTGTCCTGCTCCTTTTCCCAGAGCCCATTTTTGGAACTGGGATCCCAAACACCTAGGACTGAAATGCCTGTCCCTTGGGTTTCCGCACTACCTGTTAATTAAGTCATAGGCGTTGAGCAGTGTTAGAGAGGTAATTCTTAACCTCGCCCACCGCATTCTCGCTTGACAGGTACAGCATGCTCAGTCACTCTCTCCTCTCTAGCGCTCCCCTTGTGTTGGAGGGGGAGTGACTAATATGAATGTTCAGAGACTAGGATGTAAACTGGACCACATTCATGGTAGACTTGGACGTTGCATTGAAAGGTGTTATGAGCCTGTTTCTCACTCTCTTTTCCCTCTTGTCAGTTGCTGACTTGGGGGTGAGGACCTCCTGCAGCCGCTTCCGTGGGGAAGTGAGCTCGGAGCTTGCTCTGGAGAAGCAGCTGTTGGGCCCCACAGGTAGTTCCCAAGGTCGATGTTTGGAGTTTCAGTGAGACACTCCAATGCCCTAGTCTCCAGCGCAGCGTTGGACCCAAAGCTGTTGTTTGTTCTTGTTGCTGTTCCTGTTACCTTTTTTCTAAGTATTACCCATTGTCCAAACACTTAAAGAGAAGCAGCGTGGGTTCTATTTGGGCACTGAACCCCAACCTCAAATTTCTAACAAATAACCTGGGAAATATGTGAAGAGGAGAAGAAAATTCACACATGCTGAGAAGCTGCTATGTGCTGAGTACTCTACATACGTCATTTCACTGAATTCTCAAATAATGCTTATCTCAGCTGAAATACCTTTTCTTCCCCCACAGAACAGAGAAACCTAGCTTCATCTCATTGCTAAGAGCTACCACTCTCCTGCTCATTTAGGTGAAAGTGGGTGTGGGCGCTCTCCCCGCCCACTGTGCTCTGGGCACACTCACCTCCTTGTGTTCCCCAAACACGCCCAGCGCCTGCCACGCGAGGACCTCTGCGTGCTCTCCTCTCTGGCTGGTTCCCCAGCCTCCAGCTGGGCTCCCTCACCTCCTTCCAACCTTGCAAAGCCTGACGACCCTACTTAACATTGCAGACTGCCTGCCCCCTTTGCCCGTCATGACGTGGTCCATCCCTCTTCATGTACTCTATTTTGACTATTTTTCCACAGCACGATCCCCTTCTCACCTACCGTATCATTTGCTTATTTTAAGTATTATTTATTATCTGTCTGCCTCCTCTGAAACGTAAGGTCTGTAAGAGTTAGAATCTTTATTCTGCTTACTGATGTATCCTAAGCATTTAGCAGCGTGGCTACCTAGCCTACAGCAAATGCTCAAAAATATTTGTGGAGTGAATGAACGAATGGCCTCCTTCCTTTCTTTGTCCAGTTACTGATGTAGCCCACTTCTCTGCTGCCACTCTCTCCTCACCTCACCTTCATCTGCACCCTGGGCCTCCACAGACATATTGGTTGGTCGCCTCTTAGAACCTCAGGACTGCCTTATTTCCCTGGTGCTCTGCTGGTACCTCCTCCTCTCCACTGGTTTCAGAAGAGGGAATTGTACATGTCCCTTTGCCTCCTCAAGCAAGACGTGTACATCTATAACCTTTAATTCCTCCAAGGCTGCATACCAGACTTTAAATGATAACGTGGAGGAGAATGGTGTGAATGGCGATTACACACTGCACGCGGATCAACTCTAAGTCAAATGTCCAGCCTCAGTCACTCACCGGTCATTCCTGATTCACAGGAAATTTCTCTTTGCTGGGTCCTCTAAGGCTCCAACCCCCTGCCATCCCCCTTCATCCCCTCTTAATATGATGACTATTCCCTGCTTGCCTCTCTTTGCTGGGTTTTCTGAATCTGCCGAATTCCGTCCTTTGGAAGGATCATAGGACAGCCCCCAACCCATCTCCCATTATTGTCCGGAGTCATTTTATTTTCTTTTTTTTGCAACCATCACCTTCCAACCATTACGGTGCTTTGCTGGCCAGGAGTAGGAAACCACTGTGGTTTTGCTTAATCAAACCTCCATCAAATCTCCATCCAATGACATGAGGAATAACAGGAACTTGGAAGTTACAACTTTGCCTTCTGATTTCTGGTTTTTGTAAGGGCCAGGTCAAATGTTTCGCCAGGACTGCTACCCTTCTCTCTATGGGAAAAGCATTGATGGGACCCTGGGGAGATAAAGAACCCTAGGAGTGACAGGGTTTGGTTTCTTTTCTTTGGTGGTTTTTAACCCTCACTAAGCTGATAAAAATCTTGACACTCAGGCCCTACCCAGGCCAATTAAATTAGAATCTTAAGGGTGGGGGCTACTTTGCAGTTGGGTTGAGAGCCGCTGTTTTATATTTATAGCAACTATAAAGTGGGAATTGTCTGTATTAAGGATGTGAGACCAAAGATTAGAGAAGTTTGCACAGCTAGTTCCTTGTGGAAGTTATCAAACCGGGGGTCCATACTCCACACTGCAGATCCCACGCTCTTCCCATGAGAAGCAATACCTCATCTCATAGGAGAGTCAGACATAGAAACAAACAATTTCAACATAATGTTACAGTAGAGGCATTGTAGGAGCTTTGCAATCACAGAGGGGAGACTGTCTAACTTTAAGTGGGAGGTCAGGAAAGGGGCTTTTGTGAACTTTTTCCTGCTTTAGGGCAGCCAGGGATGTTTTGTTCTAGCCTGGATAAGCAGGTTGAGAAGCAAAGGGAATTGAGACCATAAGGGATGAATTAATGCAACCCTTCATCCCCCAAGGGGAAAATCCTCATCAAACTCCCAATGAGCTTGTAGTCCCTCTCCTCTCATTAACCAGGGAGGAATTTTCCCTGCTTCTGCTTGTGTTCTTTCAAGATGGCTCATTAGCTACTGAGCAGTTCTCATTCCCCTGGGGTCTGCTTTGAGATGACTCCATCAGGTTTTCAACAGTGTGGTTAGGCTGGGGTCTGACTCCTGTAAATGGCCACCTGGGAATACGGGGAGTCAGTGGGATCAGGGCCTATTTACTCTCCCAGCAGGTCAGGAAGATGCTGCTATGTTCTGTGGAAGATGTGCTTTCCCAGCTGCCTTTTTTTTTTTTTTTTTTTTTGTGGGGATGGGGTGATGCAAAGGGAAAGAGACGGTGTGGCAGAGACAATTCTAGGTGTTTTCCAAAATCCCGTTTCATTTTCCTATGCCTTGGCACACAAAGGACTGCATTCCTCAGTCTCCAACTGACATTAAATCAGGGTCATGGACTGGATTTTGGGGTTAATGGAATATTTAGAAATATTAGCTACTTTCAGGCCTGACTTAAAAATGACCCCACCCAGCACTCCTGTTTTCTCTCCTCTTGCTACAACAACTCTGCAAGTTGTATGTTGAGATAGGGGAATTCCTTGCAAAAGAACTGTACCAAAGAATCTCCTGGCCTGAATGGACTTCACATATGTAAAGCTAAGGCACTGAGATTATGAGGTTTGTCCTTGCAGCAGCAAGAGATTACCTATCCTGACTAATATACGTAGACAAACTTTAACTCTTATATACAAGCACAGACAATCCTGAAATATATTTGTACATACACAAATATATACACAACTTCACATACACAGAATCTAACTCATACACACAAGTACAGACACAAATGCGTTGATACTCTATGCACACACAGAAGCACAGTTCATCCACACATATTTCGCTCCAGCAAACGAGATGCATATATTGACCTGCTATGGCTGGACAAACAGGCACACAGAGTGATCCAGTTCCTGATCAGCAGCCTCACTTGTAGCCCAAAACATAGGTTGCTTTAAACCTCATCAACTTACTCCACCTCAAAACTATTCCAATCCCCCCTAACTGATAAAGTCTCCATTGGGGGACTGTTCTTTCTATCTAGGAGGTAGAGAGACCTCAAGTGTTTCCTCCACAGCCCTTTTGGGTTGAAATCTTCCTTAGAAATAAATGCCTTATGGTGCCACATCTTACTCACTGTGTGTAATGAGCCAGGCTGAGGGACCGAGGCTCTAGGAAGTCCTTGGAAAGAGCACAGTTAACTGCAAAGAGCTTAGTGCCTGAAGTCAGAACACATGGACTTGATCTCTGGCTCTGTTCTTGGGGAAATGACTCAACTTGAGTCTTAGTGTCCTCATATAAAAGCAGGGATAATGTGATCCCTACCTCACAGCTTTATGAGGATACACTGAGGTCATTTATTTGAAAGTCCACTCCGTACTTTAGATCAATGAGCATGGCTTGAGTGCCATACTTGTGGACAAACACTACGTTCCATCTCTGTGCTAGATACTGGAATTACAGAGGTAAGCAGGCCTGATCCTTGAGCTCACGGGGCTTTGCGTGTAGGGCAGAGAAACTGTATATAAACCAACAGCCACACTGGAGGCCACACAAGGCACAAAGCTTTGGAAAGGGGCACTGAAGTGGGAGTGTTAAGGAAGTCTTCTCAGTGAAGGTGATAGTTGAGCTGCCTCTTAAGAGGTAAGCAGGAGTTTGCAAAGTGGACAAAGAAGAGAAGAAACTGTAAGCAGAGAAACAACACTCACAAAGGCCTAGAGCCATAACCACAGGACCTGCCCTATGGGTTCTGCGGATAATTGGTCCTATTTACTCAATTTCAGATACATGTTTTTATATTTTAGTATTTTTAAATTCCCTATGGGTCTTGAAACTAAGGAAATGCAATATAAAACATAGATTGGCCTTAAAGATGTACAATTCCAAATATAAACATAAGATAAAAACATGTGACTTGCAAAACGAAAAAACAAGGATCAGTGACCCAAGGGGTAGAAATCCCAATTTTTTGGACAGCCCATTTTTATGTGTTTTGGAGGCTATATTTACAGACTCGGATGTTTCTAATTCATGCTTGTATAGTAACCTGTTGAATAACAACTTCTGGACCACTATCACCTAACTTAAAATTCAGGTTCACTTTTCCCACGAGCTCAAGGATTTAAGTTTCAATAGCTCTGATTTGTGAGTCATTCCTATTAGGGATAATTGTTGAAAAAGGATGTTAGGCAGTTTTCAAAATAGCAGCTGAATCATGACAATTTAGTAAATAAAGGTATGGTTTCACTTTTTTTTTTTTTGGCACAGGAAGTTATTTCCTCAGACAGAAATAATAATGGCATTATTTCCCATGAATTTTGACATCTCCAAAGTGTTTCTCAACCAACTGCCCTGTCAAGCATCCAACTTCCTCTGTGTATTTGGGGCCATGGAGGGACTGAGAGGCAGAGTCAGAAAATTCAAGGCATCAATTAAGAAATGAATTAGACAATATTACATGGGAGTAGGACTTGCAGTGGGGGCTAAAGAGAAGGCCTTCCTCATGTGAATGTTATCTACAAGAAAGCCAGGAACAGTTTTAAAGATTTTATTGAAATGTAAGAATATGAAAACACTGAAAAGTTTTTAGCAAGTTAAGGTTACTTGGAACAGCACAGGTTCATTAGAACAAATAAAAGAGATGTCATTGAGGTCTGCTTTTTGGGGTAAACCTTTTGTGTACTTTTGTGAAGGCACAAGTATTTGTCAGGGTTTTCATAGGCTCCCTGGGGATGCTGCTTCCTCTAACACTTCTCATTGAGAATTAGGTTTCTAGGCTGGGAGTGCTCGTACCACATTCATTGTGATTCCAGAAACTTACCCTATGGAAGGAAAGGGCTGCTTTCCTTCCAAACTCTTGGTCCGTAGCTGAGAACATTGTTTCCTTGCTCCTCCCACACCTGACAATTTTGTTGTGTCTCTTCTGCCCAAGAGCTTGGGACAGGGTCTTGTTTTGATTAAGAGATTTTGTAACCTAGGAATAAACCTGCCTAAGGAGGCAAAAGACCTGGATGCAGAAAACTATAAGACACTGATGAAAGAATCAAAGATGAAACAAACAGATGGAGAGACATACCATGTTCTTGGATTGGAAGAATCAACATTGTGAAATGACTATCCTACCCAAAGTAATTTACAGATTCAATACAATCCCGATCAAATTACCAATGGCATTTTTCACAGAACTAGAACAAGAAATCTTACGATTTGTATGGAAACGCAAAAGATCCTGAATAGCCAAAGCAATCTTGAGAAGGAAAGACGGAGTTGGTGGAATTAGGCTTCCTGACTTCAAACTATACTACAAGGCTACAGCAATCAAGACAGTATGGTACTGGCACAAAAATAGAAAGGTAGATCAATGGAACAGAGTAGAGAACCCAGAGGTAAACCCACACACATATGGGCACCTTATCTTTGACAAAGGAGGCAAGAATATACAATGGAAAATAGACAGCCTCTTCAATAAGTGGTGCTGGGAAAATTGGACAGCTGTCTGTAAAAGAACGAAATTAGAACACTTCCTAACACCATACACAAAAATAAACTCAAAATGGATTAAAGACCTAAATGTATAAAACTATAAAACTCTTAGAGGAAAACATAGGCAGAACACTCTATGACATATATCAAAGCAAGATCCTTTTGGACCCACCTCCTAGAATACTGGAAATAAAATCAAGAATAAACAAATGGGACCTCATGAAACTTAAAAGCTTTGCATAGCGAAAGAAACCATAAACAAGACAAGAAGACAACCCTCAGAATGGGAGAAAATATTGCCAATGAAGCAATGGACAAAGGATTAACCTCCAAAATATATAAACAGCTCATGCAGCTTAATACCAAAAAAGCAAATACCACAATCCACAAATGGGCGGAAGACCTAAACAGACATTTCTCCAAAGAAGACATGCAGATGGCTAACAAACACATGAAAAGATGCTCAACATCACTAATCATTAGAGAAATGCAAGTCAAAGCCACAATGAGGTATCACCTCACACCGGTCAGAATGGCCATCATCAAAAAATCTAGAAATAATAAATGTTGGAGAGGGTGTGGAGAAAGGGAACTCTTCTGCACTGTTGGTGGGAATGTAAGCTGGTACAGCCACTATAGAAAACAGTTTGGAGGTTCCTTAAAAAACTGAAAATGGAACTACCATATGACCCAGTAATCCCACTATTGGGCACATACTCAGAGAAAACCATAATCGAGAAAGAAACATGTACCATAATGTTCATTACAGCACTATATACAATAGCCAGGACATGGAAGCAACCTAAATGCCCATCAACAGATGAATAGATAAAGAAGATGTGGCACATATATACAATGGAATATTACTCAGCCATAAAAAGGGATGAAATTGAACTGTATGTAACGAGGTGGATAGACCTAGAGACTGTCATACAGAGCGAAGTAAGCCAGAAAGAGAAAAACAAATACTATATGCTAACTCATACATAAGGAATCTAAAAAAGTGGTACTGATGAACCCAGTGACAGGGCAAGAATAAAGATGCAGATGTAGAGAATGTACTTGAGGACATGGGGTTTGTTGGGGTGGCGAAGGGGAAGCTGAGACGAAGTGAGAGAGTAGCATAGACACAGACACACTCCCAACTATAAAATAGATAGCTAGTGGGAAGTTTCTGTATAACAAAGGGAGATCAGCTCGATGATGGGTGATGATTTAGACGGCCAGGACAGGGAGGGTGGGAGGGAGGGGATATGGGGATATATGTATAAATACAGCTGATTCACTTTGGTGTACCTCAAAAGCTGGTACAAGAATGTAAAGCAATTATATTCCAATAAAGAGCTTAAAAAAAAAGACTTTGTAAAACCTATGTCTGCTTTTTAAAGTGGCAAAGCCAGTTTGCCTATGCCTTTCTTCTCATTCACATGATTCTACTTTGCTTTTAGCAACACAGCATCACCTCCTCGAGCAGGAATTGTCATTATTTCACCTTATTCTTGACATCTTCAAGTTGTTTGGCAACCTACCTGGATTATGTCTCACTTATAAGCAATGACATATGCCTGAACATGCCTTCTTTCTGTTAGATGTGGGTCCTCTCTGGGGAACTTTGCTTTGTGACGGTCATAAGAGAATCAATTTGAAAGAAGAGATACTTGACATTACTGCAGAAACTTCCTGAAGGCTGGTGAGTCTGGGCATTTGACAATTATCCTCTCACTTTGACTCAGGTAACTTGATTTATTGGGCTCTTTTTTTTCTTCAAACCTCCAAAGTAATGGGCTAGGGTAGGCACCTTCTATATACCAGAGGATTTACAAATGTAATATCAGGCATTGCTCACAATAATAACCTTGCCATGTTGGTATAATTATTGTAATCTCATTTTATGAACAAGGAAATTGAAGGCTTGTGAGGTTGAAGATCTTATCAAACCCTCTATTCAGAACCTCTGATTAAAGCATCAGCAATTGAAGCAAGGAAATCAGCACTACAATTTTGGAAAGAGTACCATGAGTCAATAAATAATAATTTTTACTATTTTCATTTTTAGTTTTAATGATGCCTGCTTCATATTTCCCTTTGTGTACTAGTTACAGTAAAAAGCTCTGCTGAAGTAATAAGAAGGACAGTAATAATATGGTTTCAAGCACAAAGATGTTTACTTCTCTTTTGTGTAACAGTCTGGGGAAAGCATTGTATTCCATGCTATTCTTGCTCCACAAAGTCATTCAGGGATCCAGTTTCCTTCTATCTTGTGGTCCCCTCACCTCCTACAGCATAGTCCTCAACTGCCCAGACAAATCTGGGCCACCATCAGGTCCCAGATCCACCCAGTGCAGAAGAAGAAGAGGGAGGCGGAGGAGGCATCCGTCCTTCCAAGGCACCAGCTTGGAGATGGTATATATCAATTCCACTATAGTCTAGCTGTCCTTGTGCTTCAGTACACTTACTTCTTTTTTAAAAAAAATATTTATTTACTCATTTATTTATTGGCTGCATTGTGTTCTCGTTGCTGCACACAGGCTTTCTCTAGTTGCGGTGAGCAGGGGCTACTCTTCGTTGTGGTGCATGGGCTCTAGGCACATGCTTCAGTAGTTGTGGCAAGTGGGCTCAATAGTTGTGGCTCACGGGCTGTAGAGCACAGTCTCAGTAGATGTGGCACATGGGCTTAGTTGCTCCGCAGCATGTGAGATCTTCCCAACCCAGGGATCAAACCCGCGTCTCCTGCATTGGCAGGCTGATTCTTAACCACTGCACCACTAGGGAAGCCCTACACTTACTACTTTAGTACTAAAGAAGAGAGAATTTGGTGGAATAAAAAAAAAACAGTCTCCACAAAAATATCATTACCCTAAAATTTGTATATTCCAGCAGTACCTGAGTGCCCCACTCATTTCTTCAGAGTGGGTTAACTTTAGAATTTATTTTAGTTATGTGTTTTGCTTAGCACTGGACTGAAGTCACAGTAACTCTATAACGATTTGTTGAAAACGTGACTAGATTAATGTAATTTAGAATTCTCCAAGTGCCTACAGTTGCTAGGGTCTATAGTTTTCCTCTTTTAGTTCATGAAAAGGACCAAGTTTAACATGAAAGGGACCAAGACTCAGTGGGGCTGTGTGACTTAGATGAGACGGGGCAGCAAATCCGTGCACAGAGAGGTCAGGTTGAGTCCAAAGTCCGGTGGGTCTCCCTTCCCAACAGCAAGACTACACAGAGGAGAATTAGTAAATGGGGCCACCTCTCACCTCTTCCTGATGATAGACCAAGCCCCATTCTCTGAGGGTAAAGATCGGTGAAGGGGTGAGCATGCAGTCCTGGCTGTTTCTGTATCTACAGAGTCAGGGACCCCATTTCTGCCTCTTAGGGTCACAGTTGTTCACCGTCTTTGGTGGACTGCTACAAAGGTGGGGCAGAAGTGTCTTGAAGTGAAAAAAAAATTATTTTTCCCTGTTCATCCTCCCCATTGCAGAGAAAAGAAGGATCCTGGTAAGACAGAGAGAGCAAAGCATTGAGTGTCAGCAGTCTGAGGTTCAAAGCCACACCTGCAACCTTTGGTAAGATAATGAATGTTACCAAGCCTTTGCTCTCATCTTGAAAACAGGTATTATAGCTACCTTTTGGGTGTGCTAGGAAATTAGATTATAGACATAAAATCCCTGGCAAAGAGTCTGGCTCATAGTAAGCTATAAATTATAGCTCTTACAATTGTTACTGCTTTACCTTTCTGCATGTTCCCAAACTTTTTCAATGAATATGAATTAGTCTACTCAGTGAGCACGTCTGGTATATAAACAGTATGCATACACCAGAGTAAAACTAAACGTTGCTGGGCTAACTGCATACTCCAGTTCCTATAGGGGGCAGTTCTCTTACAGTTGCATTACTGAAGGGAGTCTGAACTTTGCCTTTCTTCCCTCCATCCCTCCCGTCCTCCCTCCCTCCTTCTCTCTCTTCTTTCCTTCCTTCCTCCCTCCCTTCCTTCCTTCCTGTATTGCTTCCCTCTTTCCTTCCTTCTTTCCTAACTTATACTCATCTATTTAAAAAAGTTGAGGCAGTTTGTGTTGTAAAAACAAGCATGAGGTGACATGGTTTACACAGAAAAGACTAGAAATATTTTAAGAGATGAGAAAAAATGGAACTAAGAACATAGGTTGAGATTCATTCACTCATCAAAACATTCAACATTCATTGATCGCTTTATCAACATAGAAGAAACAGGGGAGTGGAGGAGTCAGACAGTCTCTATCTCCCAAGAACGTATTGTCCAAGGAGAGACAGAAAGTCATTAAAAAACACTTATTACCATTTTTAATATACACAGAATCCAACGCTTCAGATTGCAGCTGATCTCTAAACATAGCTGTGTTTCCTGGTAGCCAAGGCAAAAATGTACATAGAACACAGTGAGTTCAGTCTTTCCCTTTATCTGATAAAAGTGCACCTGCAACTCCTTCCGGCAAGAAAGTTAACCTGGACTCATACTACGAGTCACTGGCTTGCCAGGTCTCTTAGTTACTGTGTTGATGCCATTCATAAAAATCTCGACTTCAAAAGTGGTAGTTACAGCCTGTTCTGTCATCATGGCTGATGTTATGCAAACACTGTGTACATGGGAGGGGTGGGAGTGGGGTCACCGCATTTAACAAAAATAAGAGCAATAACGATTTCATTGTAAGCAGTCTAGTTTTGCCTTTGGAGTGTCTTGGTCCTCCCTCTCTGGGCTCTCTTGGTTCCCATCTCTCTCTAAGCTTCCTTTTCTCTTGTGATGCCTGGTTTTCCGATTTTCCAGAGATGCCCCCTTGCTGCCCTTGTGGGCTGCTCTTCTCTTAATTATCTTCATGTTCCAGCCTCAGTAATGACTCTTGGGCCACCTAGGTAACCTGTTCCCTGCTGTCATTCTCTAGAGTTGATTCTCTGTTGAGGCTCCTTTGAGAACGGAGCCGGCTTGTGAAGAGATTCTGAGTGGGCACACGTGGGCGGGCAGGCCCCCTTTGGCTGCACCCTGTGGCTTTCTTTTCACAATCACCCACTCTTCTTAGACACCAACTGGATTCTGACCACCATATCAAGTCAGAACTATTCCTGGCGACTGCAGAAGGCTTTGCAATTTACAAAGCACTTTCACACATCTCATACACGCTAACTTGGTGAGATTATGCATATTTTTAAATACTGCCTTTTCCCACTTAACTTTACATAGTAAGTATTTTTTTCTACATTTTTCTTTGAAAACCTCACTTTTAAAGGTTTCCATTGTATTCAGACAGCCAAAAGTTCTCTATTGTTGGACAATTAGGGTGTTTTCAGTTTTTATTTAGAAAGCTACATTGAGAATCTTTGTGCAGAAATCTGGGCTCCACATCTCAGATTATTTCCCCAAATTGGATCCCCATTAAGGGGATATCTGAGTTAAAGATTATCAAGCATTTTAAGGTTCTCGAAAAGTATTGAATCTTTGCCTTATTTGTTGTATTTTCAAGTCAGTTCCCTTGCAGATATTTTAACAATATCAAGAATTGTTCTTATAACTGGATGGTGTGAAAGGATTCATTCAGAAAGACACAGTTCAACTAACGGTCAAACACACACATGTACATACATATACACGCGCCCGCGTGCACACACACACACACACTCAGTGCTAACAGTAAGTCCTTCTCATTGAGGAAGTGGTATAATTC